>NW_027491530.1:0-600000 GCF_021521415.1 Bidens hawaiensis
GTTTCATGAGCAAAAACGAACATGGTCAACATGCTCTTTTCATTGTTCATTTACAAGCCTAGCTACATTTTGCTAATAGCCAAAAATCATTACCAGTTCAGATTCATATGAAAACAATGGGTTGAAAGATAGATTTTGTAGCCGGTGCTTACTTAAATTCACTATTTATATCATAAATGATGCATATTTTACCCGAAAATCTCTTGAAATCTTTACTCTTTTCAGCTTTAGATGGCCAAGATTGAGGAAGCTTTGCAACATGCTTCTTTTTCCCATATGTGGATCTTGAATTCTTAACAAGCATAAGGTCATCAATGGCAGAACAATCATCTGTACCAGCTCCAAATTTTGCAGCTTTTGACCGGGTTTTGTTGTTTGAACGAGGTTTCTTCTTGCCATATTCTCTTGATGCATCTTGAAGTGCAATCCCGCTTACCCCTTTTAACATTTCACCAAACTGCCCATTATTAATATCATCTTCATCATCATCATCATCATCTGAGCTGTCAAGCATCTGCCCTATTACTTCATCAACATTTGCGAACTTGTAACTGCCACCAATCCCTTCAAAGTAATCGTTTGCAATCTCGTCATCTATTTCAGAATCCGTATTATACGCACTATCACTATCAGAGGAGTCACAAGAATCTTCAGAGTCTGAGCTTTCTGATTCTTCATCATCATTATCATCATCATCTTCTTCTTCTTCATCATCATCGACATATGGTATATCATGAGTGTAAAGTTTCATGCCACCGATGGATAAAAATCCGGAATTTGTCACCGGAGAAGACGGCGCATTGCCATCATCATCATCGTCATCATCCATCATATCAGTTTCCATTTCGTGTGACGACGATGAATCAAAGCGAGAACGACCCGTCTTTTCATCAACCGGTGTTGCTTCGATAACACTCGGGTTCTCTTCTGATTCAACAGGAAACCCGAGCCCGATACGAGAACTATCATCTGCCTCAAAACTCGCACCGTAATCATAACTGTAACTAACAGCTCCTGAATCAGTAACTGGTCCTTGATCCATGTAAGCAATAATCTTGGATTCTTTCGAATCAACCAAAACAATAGGATTTAATTCATCAAACTTATTATTATTCTCTTCATCTGCAGATGCACTCACCTGCAAAACCTCAATTGGATCAAATCCAAATCCAATCAAACACCCAAATTGAAATTAAAAATCAAAATCACCTGAGGATAATTATAAGCAAAGACATTCAATTTGGGCTTTTGGGATTCAATCATTCTCGAATTAGAACCAGAAGCTTTGGATTTAGCGGCAGAAGTAGTACCGATTTCATATCTAGGTGCAGATTTTTTCCTTAATAATGTATTCTTATTCTTACCTGCGAAAAAACAAATATTGGATTAAATTGGATAGAAATAATAATAATAATAATAATGGGAATGGATGTATTGAAAGATGATATGCCTCTGGAATTAGGTGACCAATCGGATAATAAGCCACCCTCCACAAATAAGGCGATGGTTTGGTGGGTTTTCGTGATTTATTGAACTTTTTCTTGCCTCCGGCCATTGTGTTGTTATTAGGGCCGGTGCCTGTTAGTTTATCGTCGAACCAAAATACTAGGGGACGATGGGTTTGCCACGGTTGTGATCTTGTGTCACCACCACGTGCCGTGGCTTGCAATTGTGTGTGTGTGTGTTTTTTATCCTTTTTGTTACTTTTTTGGATTTACCCAGGGCCTAAACGGGTCATGCCCGACCCGGACCAAAACCCGAGAAGCCGGACCAAATGAATCATCTCAGGTGTTAGAGAAAACTCGGGCTTGGTTGTTCGGGCAGCAGTTGAAGACCGAAAGTGATGTTTAAAACCTTGTGGTGAGTGTTTGTGAGTTACGATTGAAGTCTTCACCCATCATCGTTCGGAATAATCAATGTTACACTATGAAGAAGGAAATATACAAAAAGAACTAAGTTAAACGACCACGAGGGGGAGGTATACAAAAGATTTAGATTAATGAGTTGTACCATCAAGTCATCAAAAGTGTTTTTCATAGTAATACAACTATATTTTTTGACTTGTACAATAGAAAATTTCACGAACTTTATGAGAAAACCTCAATCAACAAATGGTCGACTCAAGATATAGATAAACAACCAGATGAAGTGAAGATGTTGCAAACTCATGATGAAAACGCACAACACCATGAATAACCTCAATAAAGAACACAAATCCCTCACATAAATCCACTTGGTTGTAATTTGTCATTTTTTTCTTGGCACATACCTGACGAGCTACCTGAATATGAAAATGGGATAAAGTAAGGATCGAGCGACAACCAGATGACAATACAACCGTCCAGTTTTGATGTTTTCTTGGGTCGAATTTTTTATTTTTCTCGGTTAAACCAAGATTTGATCACCATGATTTTCACACCAACTTTCATTAAAAGATATGTTAAATTTGTGTAAAATGATTTTTTTCCCAAACAAATGGATTTAAGCAACAATCTTAAATATATATAAATGAAACATTTAAAAGCTCGATGGTTACTTCATACTTTTTCTCAAACTACCAGATTGTTTTATTTGTAAATAGAGGCTTCTTATTCATTTGACCCGAATTTACGGGTATGGTCTCACCAAACCCAGGTAGCCCTTAACTGGGTTATAACATCTCATTAAATTAAAAATTAATCTCATCAAATATTTGATATGAATATCTTATAAAATATGGATGTAATAAAAATTAATATATGATTTTTTAAAAGATATTATATATAATTAATTAAGAAACAATTTTACGGTAAAAAAATAAACGGGTCTCACTAAACCCAAATATATTTTAAACCGGGTTATAATATCTCATTTATTTGTGAAACCTTTTATCATCAAACCATAAGTATATTATTAATTTCCAGACAATAAATATAATTAAAATTCAAAAAATATATAAATATTAGAAACGAATAATATAAAACAACCACCGTCATTCGATGGGGGAGGGGGGGGGGTGTAAAAACTAGTAATAAAGATAAAAATAAATAAAAACCACCCACATTCCCTAACCGTCTTTCTTGCATGAATGGAAATTCTGGATCTGCCATGTTATCATTCATGTGCACAAAGAAAGAAGACCCGTGAACAACTGCAAAACCATAAATTATAGTCAACTTTATTATCTAAGTCATCCCACAAGCTTAGATAGAAAACAACACAAAAAGCGAGGGAAAGGCCGGGCGAAGGTAGTTAGTACCAACTCCATTACACTACCACCATGTAAGACCATGAACTTGGACACCCTACTTAGCGTTGGATTTACACATGAACACAACTCAATTTATCAGAGTTTATTAAAACTTTTGCGAAGTATTCATACAAACAATATAATCAATCAAAACATACATTACTTGCAACATTCTAAACATATCATGTCACACATTTTCTTTTTAAGATGTTAGCTAGTCCTCTAATAGCTTCATGTGCACCTCAAGCTTTCCATATGCATCTAACACATGCTTGCATACTAAAAGCAGTTACGCTGAGTAAGTTCTAGTTTAACATGCGCATGTCATACTTACTGCCACACACCGACCAAAGGCGGCGGAACATGTCGGGGTGCAACATATTGCTCAAGAACACAATACACTATTAAAGTGACAATATTTAAACAACTCGTTCATTTCATTTAATCATCATTTAATCATCAAAAGTAACACAACTTGTTCATACAAAATCACACCAAATACAAGAAATAAATTGTTCATTCTTCTAATAATATAAACGGTCTCAAAATAAAGTAGTGTCTTCAAACTTCAATCAACCAATAATCAAACCTGTAACAATGCATAAACTATATTTTGTCAACACGAATGTTGGTGAGTAATTTCATAGTTTTGAGTATATATAATAAGAGGTAAAATCCACAACTCGTATATGAAACTATAAATAAAAGCAACAATTGCGGTATACAAATCATAAATAAATGAGGATCCTTTCTAATCGGTAACAACCAACATACTCGAATAATGAGGCCCTATTCTACTAGCACAAGGCTAAAGTAGTTAGGGGGTGCGTATTATTATACTTATTGAGGCTCAACAACAACATCAAAATAAACACTCGTGCACGTAAAGCATATGAAGCATATAACACACAATAGGACAATAATTTTAAGTAGCATACACCATAGAGTTTGTGGCTTGAGGATCTGGTATCTTAAATCATTCTTGCTTTGAATAGGTATGCATGTTACCCCCAAAGTATAAAAGTGAAAACGGGGGATGAAATGTACACACATGAAATAAGAAACTTGAAGGATTAGTGTGCGATAAAACGGAAAGATAAATTCAATGAGCAAGACCTAGATTAAGAGAGTCTTGAGTTAGTAGATGGTCTTAAAAGCTTTAAAGTAAAGTAGCATGACAAGTAAGATAAATAATTAAAGTTTGAGGGTTAAAGTGTAAATACATAAGAAATTAAAGTAATGGTTTTTGAAAAGTAAGTTTACTCAGAATCGGGTCTCGGTATTCTATTCATTAGTTTTACTTAACCTTTGTTAAGTAGATATTTGGGTAAAAATGCATTGCAAGACCCTTTGTTAAATAAATACCAAAACGGGACTTTACGAGTGTTTGGATTTGTCGGTTCGAGTCTTGATAATTGATCAATCCCGAAGCCGAGATTCCAAAGTGATAAATGTTATGAGATAACTCAGTGAAATCAAAAGAAACTTAACCAAGTGTTTGTTCTATTAGGAAGAACCTCAACGTCCATTAAACGAGTGTTTGGCTTTATCGGTCCAAACTTGTTATAAGATCAAGTTGGATCCGACATACCAAGTATTTTGAGAAAATAATTAAAATTAGTTTATAATATAGTTTTAAGGAAAAATATGAGATTCGATGGCCCGAAACACAACTAGTGTGTGTTAAGCGAGTGAACTAGGTTTAGTTCGGTCTTGGTTCCGTCCTTGACTCGGAATAAGACCAAGGATGGTTACCACATACCCAATACCATAGAACTTATTAGAATAAACTTAGAAATGATAATACTCAAGTCTTACATACAACATGTTAATAACAAAGTATTTAAACAAAAGTTCGGTTTTGGTTCGGTCCTTGACTCGGAATGAAACCGAGGATGGTTACCACATACCCAAATACCATTGAACTATTAAAATGATTTGGAAACGAAAATGACTAGAAACTAAACAATAATAATAAGCTTAAACAGATTTAAAGTGTTAACAAAGAGTATAATAGTCCTCTATGTAGCTTTGCCTTATAATAGCAATACACCTAATTCAACCATGGTCGGAGAAGGGAAAGCCAAGGAAACAAGGAGAATATATTTTAAACAAACTTTAATAACAAGCTTTAATTACCAAGAATTAGTTAGAATCAAAGATTAGCTTTAGTTTGACCTTGAGAAGTCAAACTATCAAAAGTTTGAAAGATGAAACTTAGAATTTAGATGGAGAGTGTTTTATGTGAAAGAGCAACCCAAAATGGATGCATTGGCCTTGTTTTTAAATGGGGAAATTAAGGGTAATCCATAATGTCACTATCAAAGGATTTGCATGCATTTTGATTGGTATAGAGGGTCAAACAAGGTGCAATACAAACAAAACGAGCTGGTGAAATCTACAGAGACAGAGAGACGCCACGCGACCAGCCTCTCCCCCATGGGCGCGCGGCGCGGTGCCTGGGGGGGTTGCTCTTCAGCTTTGGTTGTTTGTCGAGTTTGGTCCATGAAGTTTGTTTTAAGTCGTTTTTAATAATAAAAGGGTGTTTTAAGGTTCCGTAAATGGTGTTTTCTTGATCCGACAATTGTATAACATAAATGAAACATGAAACTCAATATTTTATTAAAAACTATGGATCCGACAATTGTATAACATCCGTGGAAGAGGATGGAGGCGTGAAAGAGGAGATAATTGATTTGGGTTTTTAGGTTAAACTATGATTTGTGTATACAGAATAATAGAAATAATATAAATAATAGAAATTGATATTAATAATTATAAACTGCATTTGAATCATTAATTTTAATCATTAAAGAAATTAAAGAGAATTGATTGTATATAATTTTAATTTATTTTTGATTTATTTTATTCACATGAAAATTAGAGAAGTGCTAGATATTAATGGAAACTTTAAGAAACAACTAATAGGAATATGCCAAGTTGACTTAAACTCTTTTGGTTTAATAGTATAGTTAGATATTCAAAGTTAATTGGATATTTGATGTATGCTATGATTTGCACAAAGACTTACATAGTTTCTGTTGTGGGTAATTTGAGCAGATATACTAGTAATCCTAGTGCTCAACACTAGCAAGTAGTAAACAAGTTGCTTAACTATGGATGTGTATTCTATTTTGGAGAATGTTTTATTTCTTAGGTAATTAAGGAATGAATTTGCATCACTTAACAATGGAATTCGAGTTTCTAGCATTTGCAACAATTGATAAAAGTGGTTGAATGGCTAAGAAACTGTGATTACAAAATTCCATCCTGTCAAAACGATATCACCAAAATCTATCAGGTGGGATAGTGATGACTATGTCAAATGTTTAATGGAAAGTCTAGACGGTTATATATTATACAATAAAATGTGTGATATTAGTTGGTTTGTAATATGAGTATAATTTGGCTGATGATCCAACTAAAGAGTTAGGAAGAGATCTCGTGAACATATCAGTCATGGGGATGAGTTTAAGTCCATACTTTAATATCCTATGTCAAGACACCCAATTCCCATCTAAAACAACGTTAGATGATGAATTCAATGCGGAAAGCTTGTCATAGAGATATTGGAACACAAATCATAAGCATCCCAAGGTTTGTGTTCGGACCGCAAGATAAAGAAGGTTGAAGTATAGCTTCTTAATAGTTCATTGATAAATTGCAGTGCGGGTGTGAGAATAATAAACTACCTATAAGAATATGAAGTTTAGCCGCTTCAAGAAGCTTTGGACTTGAGCTTTGATATATTCTTTGAAGGATTAGGACACATGCTAGTAAAATATTGTGTCGAGTGGAATTTTGATTTATAAACGCATGTGTATTTACCTACAAGTATTAAAAATGGATAACTTGGGTTCAATCCATAGTAACATCCAAGATATTCTAATATTTGTAACGCGCAAATACTAAGATGAAAATTCAATCCATAGAACATTTTCATTTATGCATAGTGTTTGTGTTTATGTGAGGATGGTTAAGTTAATCATGAATATCACTAAAATGGGGGAGGATTGTTGGTTATTTTAGTGTTATTGGTTTAACTTTTCGATCGAGGAAATAACGTTAGAGATTAAACGAGTTAGGTGTTGCGAGAGTGCGGGCTCGATTTAATTCTAATGTTATTTGGGCTTTATTATTGGATTTTATACTTGGGTTTAAGTAATTAATTTACTTGGGCTTAAGGTTAATATTAGATGAGCTTATAATTATTTTGTTTGGGCTCATGTGGGAATCAATATAACAATATATTGATCGAGGTTTTCCCTGGTAGATGTTAATAATCTCTCGATGACACACATATAGAAGAGAACAACGGTTACTGGGTTTTCTCTATGATTCTTCATAAAACAATAACAAATTCAATTCCATATGCAGAATTCTCTGTCTTATCGGATAAATCATTGTGTGTAACCCACAAATAGATTTATCTGATAGTGATTACACGATTCAAGAATAATCCAGGTTGCAATTTCTTCATCTACAATTGCATACATGATTACCGGGTTTTTTTTAATTGTTTAATTGATTGATTTTGGGTTATAGATTACACCATTACATATGAAGAATTGGGGGCGCCAAATTAGTAGTGAATTCCCCTTGAGGCGCCAACGAATAACGGAACAAAGGAATTAAGAACTCCGAAAGGGTGGTCCAACTATAAACTCAATCAATCAAAATTCACCCACATTTTTATTAAATAAAAAATTTTAATAATAATTTATTTTTATGTTAAGTCATTAGGCTATGTATATTGGATGAGCTACAAAATGAGACGATTTATGACATTTGACGCCTAGTTATCAAATGGGGGATTTTTGTTTTAGGAGTGTAGTGGTGTGTGTGTGTATATATATACTACACACAAAAGAATATAATAATAATATTCTCAAACAAATCACGGCGACAAAAACTCGTCGCTCCCCCCTATCGCCCCACATATCGTCCCGGGGGGGGGGGGGGTTGTTGAGGATGAATATCGCTCAAAACCTGAGCATTCATCGCCCCATTATACATTTACACCAATTTGAAAGCTTAGTTACTTAATCACCATTCGCATAAACGACAATGACGTGACTTTCCATTATCTACACCCTACACTTTTGTCCAAGTGGAAGAGTAAAATCCGTAAATAGCATATAATGTTACATTTTTATTTGATTATATGCTCTGAAAATCCGTCCATTTTATTAAAAAACTTCCTTTATCTTCTTCTCACTTTCTTTTATCAAAAACCTTATGAACACATTTCTTTTTTGGTTTATTTCCATTTTTTTCATTTTTCTTTTTTTGTTGTTTAGAACAAGAACATCATAGCGTTCTTCAATCTTCAAGAACCACCACCACAAACCATAGATGTTAATTATCCTTAAGAGTCCATCCATGTTATCAATGCATCGTCACCTCCCCTCTATCACCATGTTGGCATGTACGTTATTTTCTTGTTTAAATAGATTTTTCTTTTAAGTGTTATAATATATGTTTCTTTTTTACATATTCATTGTTTGAAGTAGCGAATTCTATGGGCTCAAACCGAAAAGGTTGAATTCGGCACAACAATTCAATTTGGGTTTTTCTTGCCATGTATGTCTCTTGCATGTTAAATTCCAAAACCAGTATATATTCCCTGCCAAAACCCAGATTCAGTGCACAGAGAGGAAGAGGTAGAGGTGGTTGACACTTGACACACGCTCAAAACCTAGATTCTCGGTATATAATTGTACGGTTGTTATTGAACCTAGCTTGTTTTTTAATGGTTTTAGAACCTAGAATTGTATTTTGGTTCTAGAACATGTTAGGCATTCGGTGGCACCACGGCAAACCAAGACACAATGAACAAAACGAATTAAACATGTAGACATAACAAAACGAGTTAAACATGTAGACACAACAAAATGAATTAAATATATCTGTAGACACAGAGAAAATAAAGAACATGACACTTTTAATGTGGTTTGTGTTGGCAATTTCCATCAATATGGCCCGTTATGTGTATGTGGCCGAGTTGAATTTATATGGACTTGTTTGATTCACTAATGTTATAATACGTTTACGGGGTTACAATTAGGGGTTTATTATCTTTGTTATTTGTTAGTTAAGTTTGAGTCACCTTATAAATTCATAGCTATTATTAGTGTTATTGTATTGGGGATTATTGTAGTCAAGTTTTGAGCTAGTTTATTGATTATAATAATACGAAGAAGCTTAACTTAAATATTGTGTGCTCATTTGTATTTCTGTTTATTAATTTGTTCTTAGAGTTTGGTGACAAGGTAACCTATGTTCACATGCTGCAACTTAGTCTCTTATAAATCAAATAGATTGGTAGTTACAACCTAAAATCATATTTCCTTTTCGTGTCATATGTGTTTGGACTTTACTTTCCCGATCCAGTATTAATTCTCCTTAACTTGACACTCATTCCCACTTAAGATAGTTCGCTATGGGTTTGCTGACTCAGTTTAGCAATTAACCCGGTAACTAACAAGTGGCAGATAACCATTCACCATCGTGTGGCACATGTCGCTTACTCATTGCTTTAACGAACTACTAACGGCGCCAGCGACGGTAGGGATGACCTCGATACCGGTAACGAAAATGCTTGGTACGGTAAGGTACCGGTATCGGCGAAAAAATGTTGGTAAAATACTGGTACCGTACCGATCTTGAAACCTCAAAAAGTGGGTATCGAATTGATATCGAAAGTATTTGGTTCGACACCGGCACCGACATCGGTACCTAGTACCATTTGCTCATCCTTAGCCGAGGGCTCGCTAAAGGCTGGATGACTATCGGACCTAACACGTTTTGACACGTATATGAAGATTCAGTGAAATAACGGCTCAGTGGAGTGCTCCTAACGGTCCGTTAGAGGTGGTCGGTGTCACATCCCGACAAAATGCGGATTATACATCAGGCTGTAACATTGATTGATTAAAAGCTCAAGACCCCATTAAAGTAGTAATAATTATTTAATTTATTTATATCAATCTCAATACACATTATCAAATAAATACATAACATGAGACATTGTCTTTTGACATATAACCTAAGGGTAAACCTAAATGTCTTCACAACTTGTAATCATCACACTAGCATGCGTGTAACATGCGTAAAATAATAGTTTTCAACATAAAGTTCGTGATTAATTCACAAGTTTGATATATATAAGATGAGGCAAAAACAATTCGCATGTGGTTATGGTAATTACAACATTAAATGTAAATGTAACAAAAAATAAGAGAAGCTCCATTCTATTTGGTATAAAACCAAATAGAACTATGGACCCATTCTATTTAGCATAATGCTAAAATACATAGGTATTGTATGATCATACTAACTGAGGATGATGATGGGGATGAGGCCAAACCAAACTTCAAATAAACACTTAAGCACGTTTAGAGTTTCCATCAAGCCCAATGAAAGGGCCGCTCTTTGTTGGTTTTTTCAATAAATGCTAACCAACCTTGATGATAGGTAGGCCCAGTTAAGACAACATAAAAAACGATATTGGTAGAGGCTTCCTCATACAACCCGAGGCGAGGGGGGTTGGTTGGGTGTGTCATACTATTCGAGTCTCCCTTCAAACCAAAAAAGAAAGAAAGAAAGAAAGAAAAAAGACTAGCAATATCTGAGTAAAGTATTTTTGTTTCTCCATAAATGGGTTTTTTTTAAAGTAGTTTTTCAATGTTACTAAGTCTACAACTTCTTTTTATAAGCTTATAATTATATTTTAGATTTTCCCTGGGACACATATCTTTTTAAAGAGAAGTTCAGGGTAACCTAATTTTTTTTGGAACTACTAGTAAAAAAATGTGAACAATAGGTTTTAAACCTGCACATGTAAAGTCCAAAGTATTTACAAGCGCAGTTTGCTGACCACATCTGTAGATTTCTATAGAAGAAGAGGTGGACCAAAGGTCTATAGTATGTAATAAGAAGGTTTTTATTTTTTTAACTTCTGCAGATCACTAAAATAAACTGAAATTTAAATAAATCGATTTTTAAACTTAAGCAAAAATCAGTCTTTTCAATATGATTTCTCGAATGTTATATACACTGATTTTAACTTTCAGATACACAAAAACCTAATTACTAATTTCAATCTCGTCATGAGAAAATTATAGCAAAAAATTCGAAGGCCGTTAATTTCACTTACAGTAAACGTTGAAGTTCAATAGAGATGGCAGACAGTGGCGGTGGCGATGGTGGAGAGCAGTGAGGACAAGAGGAAGCGAAGCAAGGTAAATTAGGTTTATGCATTGAGTGTTGGATTTCGATCGGTGGAGTAGGGGCAGTTGAGGGGCGATGGGCGGTGGAGTAGTGAGAGGTGATGGACAGGGTTGATAGTCTATGAAGAAGCACGATGATTTATGAGGTTAGACGAGGTAAAAAGAGGTTGGGCCAGATCTGCACCAAGAAGAGCTCACTTAGATGTTTTTTAATAAAATATTTTCAAGAAAACAAAGACTCTGCAGAATCTCATGTCTGCACGGCGTAGATAGATGAGCTCTCGCAGAACATTTTTCAGAAAACAAACACCACCATAGTTATTCTTGTTGGGGAGTTTCTGCAAACGAGTATCTTTGGATATCTGAGAGTCGTGCAAACACTATTAGATCAACATTATTTGTGGCTCCCAAATATTTTGACCGGATGAAACTCAGATTTAAGAGAAAGAACCAAGTATGGATTTAAGAGAGTTTTTTTGAATAAGAGAGTATCATCCTATGATCAAGCGATAGTTATTAGGGTTAGGATTCATGATAACTGTTTTGCAGTTATAAATTAGTTATCATATTTTGATTTCAAAATCAAAATACGCTCCTTAATTTGGCATATAATATATTTACGAAATTTAATAATAATTAAATTTCTAATGCATTTTTAATATAACAACATACGTCAAAATAACAAATTTTTAAGTTGATCCTGCTAGGGGCTACCGACCCTTGGAACCCCCATGACTTAGGGCTAACCCCTAAGTACCATTTATAATAAGATCAAATAAGTGTGCACTCCGCACCCGATATATTTAGAGTTATATTACAATTAACTTGATCAACAAGTTAATCCTCAATTACGCTAAAAGTACTAACAATGCTTGATGGCTACTATGACACTTCCTGATGATGTTATTAAATTACTAAACATAATACACATATTGTTTTTCTAAGAATGCTAAAAACTTTAAATATTTACATTTCGCTGACAAAGTTGAGGGGTAACCCACACTACCCCTCAAACCTCTTAAATCTGCCCCTGCTCGT
Source organism: Bidens hawaiensis (assembly GCF_021521415.1). NCBI lineage: Eukaryota > Viridiplantae > Streptophyta > Magnoliopsida > Asterales > Asteraceae > Bidens > Bidens hawaiensis. Next base: position 12,499 of record NW_027491530.1, read on the forward strand.
AATATTATTAGCTTGTACAAGTTACTTATAAAAACCAAAGTACCTTAGTCAATATTTGAAATTTCATTTCCGTTTTTGTAACGTTGTTTTTGTTATAGTTAAGAAACATATTTGAACATAATGTATATTTTATAATTTGTCAAGCAAACCTTTAATCGCGAAGATTTTTTTATCTTCCATTACACAAGGAGCAGTATTACATCAGACGCTACAAATATGGCAAACCTAAAATGCAAGCTTGAATGTAACAAGTGTACCTGATTTTGGTACAAGTTAGGTTTAAAGTAACAGAATTACCAATATATTAATTATCAAAAAAAGTTTATCTCACATGGTATTTATGCTTAGTTTGATTGTAACTATGCAACTTCATTTTCATCCAAAGGGCTTTTTTATGGCTTGGTTATGAATGTAGTTTTATTTTCTTGTCATTTCAGTCAAACTGTTTGCTATATATTTTCTTGTCATTTCAGTTGAACCGGGATACGGTCCACCGACCGGTCCGGTTCTATATAGTTCGTTCGGCTCTTAGGGAACCGGCCGGTCCGAACCGATTCGGCTAGTCGGACCGGAAAACCAGACCGATTGAACCGGTTTTCTATGAAAAATATAATATTTTTTTTTGAAAAATCATTTTCCAGTCCGACCCGTCATTTTTAACCAAAGTTGTTTGGTAGGGCCGGGCGGTTGAACCGGTGAACCGGTAGGCCGTCCGGTTCGATGTCTGGTCCGGTTATGAAAACATTAGGTGTTTATATCTTTTTAGGTGTTTCATTATTATCTACCCCATTTATTAATATAGTATATATAATAAAACAAAACATGAAGTAATATATATATATATATACGTATGTATGTGTGTATATATGTATGTATGTATGTATGTAGTGGAGAGTTTAAATAAAAATCACTAAGATACTTGAAAACTTGTGAAAACCACTTCTAAACACCATTTTCTCATTATTTTTATATGCTATTAATCTTTAAAATATTAAAAAGAAACAAAAAAAAATATACGTAGTTCGTGAAAGTACATATGTATAAGATTTATATATGTAACTTCAGAAGATACGTTTATGTACTTTGACGATCAACATATCCTTTTATTTTGTTTTGGGAAAGATAAATAACATATAAAAAATGAAAAAAATTATAAATTAAAAAATTATTGTTAAAAGTGGTTTTAAGGATTTCTGAGTTAAACATGGTTTTCGTTGTAACTTTATGTTTCATCTCCACCCTACTCCATTTCTTCTCCACCTTTGGCCACCAACACCAACCACCTATTATTGCTACAACAACCATTTCTTCTACAAGTCGACAATCCTCTTCTCATCGTTGTTGGTTTCACTGATTACAGCCAACGCCTACAATAACCGGTCATTGTCTTCCAAAATCGAGATAGCAACCAGAATCATCCTCTTCCCAAATTGAGTCACGTCTCACTGTTTTCTCACCAATCATCATCTTCCCCATATCTTCTAATTCTAATAAATATATAACAAAACTCAGTATTTTAAGGAACCTACACATGTGTAAAGCATGTGTAGGTATATATCCCATACATAATCTAAACATGTGTCGATAAACATATAACAATACTATTAAAGCATTACAATTGTCCACATGGCAATCAACTTGGCTATCCACCTATGCATCCAACTCACCATGTTTCCATTTTACATATGCACTATTAATTTTATTCTAAATATTAAATCCAAAATAGGCGCGATCCCTTTCTGTTTTAACCCGATACCCACTAATATTACACCCGTTGTTTTGTTATCAGCTCTATCAACCCTAATTTGTATATCCGGTCACTATTGTTTTACATTCAAGACCGCCTTCTCTCCAATAACTCATGTCAATAAATTGTTTATCCATGAAATTGGTGCGTTAACGATGATTGTCGTCTTCAATACATCTTGTTAGTACAAGGTTTAGGCGTCTCGAGTCTTTGTAATTATCGTCTTTGTATTTATTATTATTATAATGAAAAATATATTTATCTTTATTAAGATAGTTCGTTAATGCAAGGCTAGTTCGCTAAGGATGTTTAACGAACTAGCCAGTTCGCTTAATTTAACACCCATTCGTTAAGGATGTTTAACGAATGGGCTTGTAGTTCGTTATGTATGTTCCTATTCGTCATGGAATGTTGACAAATGGGGCATAACGAATAATAGATTCGTTATGTTCGCTTATTGAGTCTCTAATGTTAACGAACTGGATTCCAATTCGTTACGAGATGTGTAACGAATTGGATCCATCGTCTATATAGAGAGGGTTAGTCCTCTGATAATTTAAGTATTGATTGTTAAAGTAACAAACCTCTTCCAAGTTTCCTCTCGATCAATCCTTCGTTTAATCTATTACTATAATACACATAATTAGGGATGGGCAAATTCGGGACTGGTACCGGTTGGTAACGGTACCGTATCGGTACCGATTTGGTTCCGTCGGTACCGAATTGGTACCAGCGTTTTGAGTTTCGGTACCGGTATGGTACGGGACCGGTATTTCCCGAAATTTTAGCTTAAATACCGGTCCTGTCCCGGTCCCGGTCCCGTACCAGTACCGGTACCGAACCGAATATTTCGGTACCGGTACCAAGAATCCACGATTTTCGGGACCGGGACCGGTCGGTACCGGTACGGTCCCGATCTCATCCCTACACATAATACACCTAATATATATATATATCATACTGATTAAGAGTAATACAATGAACTAGATCCTATTAAGGTCTTAGATCCGTTAAGGTAATTGATAGATCTTAAGGTATTAAAAAGTGGTATCAGATCTTTCGGTGTTTTGATTGCTCTTGATTAAGTGTGTTAATTTGATAATTGAAGTGAATTCAATTAGTTTTTATTTTTATTAAGTTTTAATTGAATTGGATTGAATTAAAAGTTGTCTCTGTTAGTTATGGATTGAATTTGAGTTGATTTGTGGTCGGTAAGGTTTACGAATTGTTTATGTGATTGGAATTGAGAATTGGAATGGATATGGATTGTGTTTGGTTTGGATTTGAGTATGTACGGATCAAAGTTTCGGTTTTGGCTTGATTGTGATTTGTGTTAATCGATTGAGGTTACGGGGTGTAGTTTACGAGTTTCGCGAGTTGATTACGAGGATTTTGGGTTTTGATTTGGTGAATTTGGTTTAGAATTGAGTTGGTATTACATGTTTTGAGTTGGATTGTGTTTGTTATTGAATCTGGAAATTTTCCAGATTTCTGGAAATTTGGTTGAAGATTTGAATATCCTCATCAAGTATGTGAAGATTCGTTAAGAATTGTAATTCGTTACAGCTAGTTCGTTAACAATATTTGATTCGTTATACTTAATTTGTTGGATACCTCTCCTAATTCGTTAGTAGCCTTTCTAACAAACTTGTGCCACGTTTCTAAGTTTGTTATAACCGTCTAACTGTCTAACAACCTTGGTTGTTAGATACTGTAAATTAGTCACTTTGATTCGTCACTTTGATTTGTTACTTTGATTCGTCACTTTAATTCGTTACTTTGATTCGTCACTTTGATTCGTCAATTTGATTCTTCACTTTGATTCATCACTTTGATTCGTTACTTTGATTTGTTACTTTGATTCGTCGCGTTGATTTGTCAATTTGATTCGTCATTCTGATTCGTCAATTTGATTCGTCAATTGATTCGTCTAGTAATTCGTTTTTTTAATTCGTTAGTGACGTGTCTCTGATTCGTTACTTACTCATTATAATCTAATTCGTGGTGATACTTTTCGTTGTTCGTTATTCTGACAACAAGTAATTCGTGTCTTTGATTCGTTATTCATACTCAGTTCGTTACTGTTCTTGTTCACAGTTCGTTATCAATTTTTCAATATTAACCCTTGAAGTTTGAATTATTGTTAAATTTGAACTTGTTATTTACAATGGCTGGTTTCTATGCGTTGGATTCTCAGAACACACTCATGCAACAAATGTTACATCTTGACGCTGAAATTGGATCTCATTCCAAATGTCATCGACTGATGAAATTCGGTGATTTTGCAAAATGGGAACCACGTTTTCGTGCTCATCTAGGTTCCGTTCATCCTGATTGTTCCTATTATCTCGATGAAGTTTATATAGTACCAATGATTGGTGATGAGACTACTGGTTTTACTCCTAAGGCATTTTAACAGTATTTCCAAGAAGAGAAGAAGGCTTTAGAAATTGAGACTAAAGCATACTCCACTCTCACTATGGCTTTACTTGATAATTTATTCCATCAAGTTGGGAGTATTAAGATCTGTGCTTCCTTATTTCAACATGTTAAAATGAGAAGTATGGGAAATACTGAAGAAAGCAAAAAGGTAATGTTGAAGTTTCAATTTCAAAACTTTAACTTGTTGAAGGGAGAGACTGTTGAGGAAATGACTACAAGGTTTAATCATCTTATCGCTGAGATGGTTAAGTTAAAAATGGAACCAGATGAAAGTGATAAGATTGACACCGTGAAGAATGTTTTACCTGCTTCATATTCTACATTTCTTATGGTTTTAAAAGAAAATAATTATTTCAAAAATGAAGATTTGACTGCTTCAGAGTTTATGCAAAAGATTGAAGCTAGAGAATATGATCTAAAGTGTCAAACTCATCAAAAGATGATCCATCTTTCTATGGAGAAAGTATGCCTTTAAGTAGCATTACAACTCCGATCACTACTTTTCTCACTCAAAATGTAAATGTGGGATCTTCAGCTTATAGTGATCCAAATGCCTTGTTTTATGGAATCTGGAAACACTGGGAAATCTGGTGGATCTTCTTCTACAAACAATTTCACTCCACCACCAAATGTGAACATCAAAGAAGCCGAACATAACTTCTCGTTTCTTTGTGCTTTTATGACTTCGTATGAGAATCTGGTGGGTAGTAAAATTGCAATGAGTAAATTAACTTATGAATATTATGATCAAGTAGATCCTGATGATTTGGAACTTATGGATCTTAAGTGGAACATGGCAATGATCGTGAGAAAAGTGAAGAAATTTATGCAAAGAACTGGTAAGGATTTACCGGCGTTGAACAAGAAAATTGGGTTTGATAAGCTGAAAGTCAAGTGCTTTAACTGTCAAGAATTTGGTCACATCGCGAAAGAGTGTGATAAACCAAAGAAAGAATATAATGGACCGCGAAATTCTGACAGAAAAGGTGATAATGTTGACAAACCATCTGATAGTAAACCATCTGCTTCGGGATCACAAGCCTTACTTTCTTCTGCTAATGGAACTGATTGGTCTCAACGGCTATTATGCAACGAGAATCAAGCAAACTTGGCTATGTTTGAGATGCATGATAGATTTCAAGATGCAAGTGGGAATGAATTGTCATCTGACAATGACACTGATTCAGACTCTGATGATTCCTGTCATATGCAGCAAACTACATTTTCTTGCATGGCTAAGATCGATGAGGTTAGTCCTTCTTCTTCTTCTTCTAACTCTATTAAATTGTCTGCTACTGTGTCTTGTGTTGCTTGTGAGATAAATAAGCCTAAGTTAGAAACTTTGAAAACACATAATGACAGTTTGGTTACAGAAATTGCTTCACTTAAGGATACTTATAAACAGTCATTAGAATCTCAAATGAGATCTAGGGAGAAAATTGAAGCATTGTCTGTAAATAATCATGATCTCAAAGCTGAATTGTATTTCATAATGACAATCAATGATAAAAAAATTTCAGGAAATCTTGAAACATCGATCCAAGATAACATAACTTGAAAATGAGGTTCTTGAGTTAAAGAATAAATTGGGCTAATTTAGAAATTCATCATTTTTGTTAAACGAAATTAGTGAAGTATCTGGTAAGCAAAAAGATTCTAAGAAAGGTGTAGGTTTCATTGAAGTACCACCACCATTTCACAATGATTACATAGCAAATCCTTTTGCTGGAAATGAAGAAACTATTGTTAATTAACCGGTTGTTGAATCAAAATCTAAAAGTGCTAAAAATGATAATGTGAATGTTCAATCTTCATCACAAAAACCTTATATTCAAATCAAAATGGTCTTTGTTGAAAATAATGTTGAGAAAGTAATCGTTGAGGATGTATTTGAACCAGAAGTTGTACATAAAAATCAGGTAATTCCACGTTCGAATCCCATTTTATGTGAACTTCATGAATTTGAGGAAGCTGTGTATGGTTCAAATACAACTCAAGTGAAAAAGGAGAAACAAGTTAAGGTTAAAGCAAAGAAATCTGAAAAACCAAAGATTTCGGATAAGGCATTGCTGCGTTTTGTCAATCCTCCAGTTTAAGATTCTTCAACTGGACGTGTGTTAAAGCTAAAAGGAATTAGCAAAGTTTTCACCGAGAAAGACATTCCGCTTAATCTAATCAAGCCTGAGTTGATAGAAAGCGTCTTTCAAAATGACTTCCAAGATTCAAAATATTGAACAAGAATTTGTGAAATCTAAGACATCAAATGTTGTGGATCCTTTAGTAAAAGCAAAACAATTGTTAAAATTTGCTAAAAAGGTTCAATTTGTAAAATCTCATGGAACTGATTCATTGCAAAGTTTTTGCAATTGTTCAAATCTGGATTTCTATATGAAAAGGAAATCTGTGACATTTGATGACTTAGATAAATGACCAATTGCTGGAGTTTATCATCAACCTTCGGTTGCACATGTTTCTGCACCGTCTCACCGTGAACGTGTTGATATGAGAACTTGCTTTCTCTGTAGTGAACAAGGTCACGCGGTCAGAAACTGTGGATTGAAGAAATCTCAAGATATTCATCCATTTATCAAGGACCAATCTAAACTTGTTCCTGTGATAAAGGAGATTTTGAAAAGACCAATGTCTTTGGATGATGAAACTCACATTATGTTTTTTGATGTGAATCCTCGCAAAGTGGTTCATGTTAATGAAAAATCGGTTAATGTAAAACCAAAATTTTTCCCAACCGAACCTATTTGTAAGAATGTGAATACAAATGTTGTTCAAGCTGCCTATTTAAGAAGAAGGTCTAAATGGCCTGTAACTTATTCACAAGTTGCTGAACAACATTTGAATTCTGTTAATTTTGATTCAACATGTGAAACTCAAAAGGTGCCCAAGACTGAGGCTTGGGCTGCCTTTTTGAACTAATCACTTTATGTATGTGTGTAGGGTTCATCCAAGACTGTGTCTGGTGAAAACTGGATCTTGGACAGTGGATGCTCTCGTCATATTACCGACAATATCAATCTTCTAACAAATGTCAAAAATATTCAAGGAGCGTATGTTGCTTTTGCTGGAAATTCGGGTGGTATGATAACACAAGAAGGTGATGTTTCAAATGGGCATATCACGTTTGAAAAAGTCAACTACTGTGACAAAGTTGATAATAACTTATTAAGTGTTTCGCAAATTTGTGACAAAAAGTACACTACCATATTTAATGATAAGGATTGCATAATCCTAAAACTGGGATATGTCATTCCTGAAGATATGGTTGTCATGCGATCCCCTCGATCGAATGATATTTATGTGTTGAATATGAGTTCGAAGGCATCTACTTCTGTTGAGACATGTTTCGTTTCTAAGGCAACTGAAAAGGACACGATTTTGTGGCACAGAAAGATGGGTCATATTCACGTTCGAAAGTTGAATTATTTAATGGCTAATGACTTGGTCGAAGGTGTATCTTTGAAACATTTTAAGTTAACTGGCCATTGTATTGCTTGCAAGAAAGGCAAACAGAAGAAAAAGTCACACCCTTCTAAGTTAATCAATACTATTGATATTCTTTAGAACGAATTCATATGGATTTGTTTGGTCCGGTGAATCGTGCAATTATCGCTGGTGATTGGTACCGTCTAGTCGTCACTAATGATTATTCAAGATATTCGTGGGTTTTATTTATGAGTTCAAAAGATCAAACACCCATTCTGATTCAAAATCTAATCACTAAGATCGAATCACTGTATAAATTGAAGGTAAGATGTATTCGAAGTGATAATAATACGGAGTTTAAAAACAATGTCTAGGATTTCTTTTGCATTCAGAAAGGAATTCATCGAGAATACAGTGCTCCTTATGTACCACAACAGAATGGGGTGGCTGAGAGAAAGAATAGGACACTGATTGAAGCGGCTCGAACAATGCTTGCAGATTCTAAGCTTTAGGTTCAATTCTGGAACGAGGCTGTCAATACTGCTTGCTACACGCGGAATCGTGTTCTGACGGTAAAGAGACTCCAAAAGACATGTTATGAACTTCTAAACAAAAGAAAACCGAACTTAAAGTACTTGGAACCATTCGGGTGTCCTTGTACTATGTTGAAAAGAGATGCAGGAAAATTTAAAGAGAAGGCAATTGAAGGTTATTTCTTGGGTTACACATCACCTAAGAAATTTAAGTTTACTTCGGGTTGTGTTGAGGAGTGGTACCACGTTGATTGCCAAAGGTATACCACACCTCCTCAAGGAAAAGGACCTGACTAGATGTTCGATTATGAGGGTTTATTTAATTCGTTCACTGAATTAACCGAGCAACCAGATGAAGACTTGGTGCGTGCTTATTTTGAAGATCAATTCTTACCTCCAAGATCTTCTGCATCTGTTTATGTTGATGCTTCACGAGATGATCTTCCTGATACGTCTGATGTGATTTCGATCTCATCTGATGATGGTCATTTGTTTATTCCTCCTCGGCTCCTCTTCCTGAAACACATGAGACTGGTGAATCGTCTCATGATGCTGAGGAGAATCTAACTAATTTATATGAAAATGTTGTTGTGCCTGAGAATCCAACTCTTCGGATTCATTCTTATCATCCTCAGGACAATATCATTAGTGATCTTGATGCAGGTGTTCAAACACGTCATCAAATTGCTAATTCTATTGATTCTATTTTATGTGCATATGCTGACATGCATTCTTCGGGAATCATGAATCTTGCAAAATACACTTGCTTTCTATCTCAAGTAGAACCAACAAATGTTCGTATGGATCTCACTGATCCATCTTGGGTAGAAGCAACGCAGGAAGGATTGCAACAGTTTCATAGATTGGGTGTATGGGATCTCATTGATAAACTTGTTAGAGTTAAGAAACCAATTCCTACGAAATGGGTATTTAAATGTAAAAAGGATGATCAGGGTGTGATTTTCAGAAACAAAGCAAGACTTGTTGTTCAGGACTTTCATCAGCAAGAAGGCATAGATTACACTGAAGTGTATGCTCCTGTCGCCCGATTGGAAGCTATACGAATTTTCTTGGCCTATGCTGCTTTTAAGAACATCAAAGTTTATCAGATGGATGTGAAGAGCGCGTTTCTTAATGGAGAATTGCATGAAGAGGTGTTTGTTTTACAGTCTCATGGTTTTGAATATCCAGATTATCCGGACCAAGTTTACCGACCGAACAAGACCCTGTATGGTCTACATCAAGCCCCAAGAGCTTGGTATGGCACCCTTGCGGATCATCTTACTAATAATGGCTTCAAGCGAGGAACTGTTAACTGCACTCTATTTTATAAGAATATTAGTGATGATCTGCTCCTTGTCCAAATTTACGTTGATGATATCATTTTTGGTTCAATAAACGATAAGTTGTGTAAGGATTTCGAGAAGTCAATGCAAACGAAGTTTGAAATGAGCTCGATGGGAGAGATGAATTTCTTCTTAGGGTTGCAGGTTCATCAGTCTGATAAGGGAATATTCATTCATCAGACGAAATATGTGAACGATGTTTTGAGCCGATTCAAGATAACTTCCGGAAAAATCCCTTCGACGCCTCTTCCCGCGGGTCACAGTTTATCACCGTATGAATTGGAGGATACCGTTGATCCTACCCTTTATTGTGCTATGATTGGTTCATTAATGTATTAGACTGCTTCTCAACCTGACATAATGTTTGCAGTTTGTTTGTGTGCTAAGTACCAATTAAGTCCCCGAGTGACTCACCTGGCGGCGGTTAAACGTATACTTCAATATCCGAGGGGTAATTCTGACATCGAGTTATGGTATACCAAGGACGATAACTTTGAACCCACTGCGTTTTCCGATTCGGACTACGGAGGATGCAAGATCAATGTCAAATCGAATCCAGCAGGGTGTCAATTTTTAGGAAGCCGGCTTGTTTCCTGAAAGTGTAAGAAGCAGACAACGGTCTCCACTTCAACTACTGAAGCAGAATACGTGGCAGCCTCAAGTTGCTGTTCACAAATTTTATGGATTCAACAACATCTGCGCGACTACGGTTTAAAGTTTCTTAATACTCCAATTTTAATTGATAACTCTACTGCTATAAGTATCACCAAAAATCCTGTGCAACATTCCAAAAAAAAACATATTGAGATTCGATATCATTTCATTCGAGACTGTTTTGAAAAGAAATTAATTGATATTGAAAAAGTGCACACGGATTTTCAACTCGCTGACTTGTTTACCAAGGCATTTGACAAAACGCGTTTTAACTTTTTTCTTGGTATAAACGGTCTTAGAACAAGGATAATTATTTTTATTTTTCTTTCATTTAGTTTTATATTTTGGGTTTTGGGGGAAACAGAAAAATACAAAAAATATTGTGATTCTTGTGTGTATAGAGAAAAACCAAAAACATTTAAAAAGGATGAAAAATGCAAAAATATTGTGCTTTTTGTTCTGAAAATCTGAAAAGACAAAGATATTGTTCTTTTTGTTCTGAAAATCTGATAAAAAAAATATTGCGAATATTTTGTATGTATAGAAAAATTCGAAAAGCCAAAAAGATTGTGAATTTTTAGTTTGTTTATAAAAAGTAATAAAAATTGTGTTTTTAAGTATGTAAAGAGAAATTCAAAAAGATTTTTGCATACGTTCGCTGAAAATTATGTCAATTACTCATATTTGAAGGACATATACTTGTATATGTTTGGTCCTGATTTTTACTTGTAAATGTTCGGGATAGCCATTTACCTGACAATGGAAAGTAATTGGGGCGATTGTTATGCTTTTTACTTTATTCTCTCGCTGAAAATTATGTCAGTTATTTAAGTTTGTGGAACATGCTTGCATGTTTTGGTCCTATTATATACTTGTAGATTGATAGGATAGCCATTAATCTATAGACTGAAAGTGACTGAGGCGATTGAATTTATTTTTATGCTCCTCAAAAATTGAGTTTTGAAGCAAAAAGAGAAAATGATAGTACGTTGATCATCTGGTCCCATATCCAGAAAGAAATAAGCTTAAAAGGCTGAGTGCTTAATTGCATTAGTGCATTGATAGGTCTTAAACAAACCATTAGAGTAAAGTATGTGATATAAACATAAGGAAACGCCAAATTGAAAGAGGTGTTAGTCTCTAACAAAAATATCGGTGAGGATGGCAGAAACATAATAGTCTATCATACTCAAGCCTTATATATGATTGATCACCAAAAATGAAAAAAAGCAAATAACAAGCATTAGGGTTCTGGACACTGTGAGTCTTTATGCGGCTTAATCATCTTGGTATTCATATGCATGAATATTTCAATCGCTTTTAGAGCAAACCCAAAGTCATTAAACTTGATTACTATTGTACATTTTACAAATTAAACTACTAACTTGATCAAAATCCGTTGTTAGTCATACATTTGTTCCTCCCTTGCACACGTCTTAATACCAGTAAGAAACGGGCCCCAGTGGATACAATGTATGTAAGACTACATATGGACTCGTGCATACTCACTCAGTACAGGAAACTTGATGCATTGCTCAATAATTTCTATAAACTCAAAATTTTGATCAAAAATATAATGGTTTAAGTCAAGTTGGGGTGATATGGTAAAAATCAAATTAAGCTTGAACCAAGATTAGAGGCTGACAGTTTCTGATATTATGTGCTATAATTAAACATTTAATCATATCACAAAAACGCTTGAAAGTTTGTTATAAGATTTAAGTGGACAACAATATCAGTGACTGACTTAATGCCAGTCATAATATCGCTGAAATATAAAACTGTGATGGAAGGGCAATTTGGTCAATATGATTCTCTACTTAAACTCGCCAAAAAATCCAAAAATATGTATTGCTTTTGAAAAACGTACAAATACACAAAAATATTTTATTTTCTACTTTATGTTTACTTTTCGGATGTTAACCTGTAAACATTTTGACACAAAAATGCAAAATACCAAAAATATTTTACCTTTTATTTTACATATTATTTAATTCCTTTAAGTTATGTGTTTTTAAACGTAAAATACGTTAAGGTATTTTATCTTATCACGTTGGGTAAGATTCATAAGGTTTAAGGTCATCGAGATATGGGATTTCGTTGGTTTATTTATTGATTTAATTATTTTTTCATTTATTTATTCATTTTTAAATTACAGAAAATTGAAATATATTTTAAACATGATTCGTTAGTTATGAATAACGAATGGGGTTATTTATAACAAATTAAATCAATTCGTTACCAACCTAATTCGCTTCCGCCACTCTGTAACAAATGACCTCACTTCGTCATTCATTAATTAACGAATTAAGCACGAATTGGTCCTAATTCGCTATTATTTCGTTATTACTTCGTTTAAGTCTTATCGAATTACTAACGAATTACTTATTCGTGTGCCATGTGTAACTCATGTGATAACAAATCATCTAATTCGTTAATTCAAAATTAACGGATCAGCTGATTCGTCTTGGATAAGTGCCAAGTCGTTGCTTATAGGGAACTGTGAAGACTGATTCGTCTTCATTCACTGTTTCACTTTCTTCTTCACTAAGTAGCGTGACTCTGCCAAATTTTTTAAGAAAAACCAACATTAACTAAACCCTATTTTTATCATTGTTTCAGAATCGCAAGGTAATAAGGATTGTAACGTGATGATTTTCTTCATTTTACATGATCATATCAGGGATCTTCTGATCGATTTTATATCGGTTTTAACTTATAAAATATAAAAATAAATTTACCTAACTTATACAAACACATAGTCAAATTAGACAATCTAAGTCGATTGTCGATGTATTTTCGAGTTGATTAGGGTCTTTTACAGGGTTTCATATCGTATGTTATGGGGTAATTGGTTCTGGGTCAAGAGGTTTGACTTTCATTGTTCTTGGTAATTTTAACCTTGACCTCTGGAAGTCAAAATTGAGTATTATTGGTGCCCATTCGTTAGAGGGTAACGAATTGACACTCATTCGTGTTCAATTCGTTACTGATGAGTTAACGAATCAACTTCATCTTAAAAATGATAACGAATCACTTCACATTCGTTCTTTAATTCGTTATTTTTAAGCAGTGATTCGTTATGTCTAATTCGTGTTATCTCTATGATAACGAATTAGTTCATTCGTTATAACAAAGCACCTAATTCGTTATAACGAATCAGTCAAGATAACGAATGACATTTAAATTTATTTAAAATCAAAGTTGTTAAATGATTTTATATTATTTACTTTTCGTGTTTACTAAATATCGGGCCTATATATTTTCAGTTATGGCTGACGAGCACGTTCAGGAACCTCCCGTTGCTGAACAACCAGTGGTACAACAGCAATAGGTGCTGGAACCACCACTATTACTGTTCGATAAGAAGCATAACATTTGTGCTTTGTTGGAACAAACTTTGCTGCTGAAGCCGTATTTGAAGGAATGTTGGCTTTCATACGACGCTCTCGTATTAATTATGCTGTGACTGCAAGGCCGAGCGTTCATCTTAGTATTATTCGACAATTCTGGAACTCGGCTCGGTATATTGAGTCTGAGAATCACATCGTGGCTCAGATACACAGAACCCCGATAATCATTACTACTGGGGTTATACGCCGTGTACTTGGTTTTGGAGATAACATAGATATGCCATGTGAGTATGATAAAGCGTTGATTAGAGGGTTATTCTACAGAGTTTTCTATACTGGTGATTTAGACAAGTCCATGAATAACAAGGTGTACCTGTGTCCAACATACACGTATCTATTGCACATTCTAATTCATTGCCTTGGTGGACGGAAGGGTGGCTTCGACAAGTGTCGTATTATGTTGCAATTAGCATTCGTTGCATTGATCCTGAACAAGCCCTTCAACTTCTCTGAGATGATCTTTTATCATCTCAAAGAGAATTGTCTTGTTATGAATCGACGTGGGAAGTTTCTGATGTATCCACGTTTTATACAACTGATCGTCCAGGACTTGATTCCAAATTTGGTGATTGATCGAACGTTAGTGGATGATGTGCTGAAAATGGAACATATAACAGCTGATATTGTCAAGCGTATGAAGATGTATAGACAAGATCGTCCAAGGAACAAACGCTTGATTGGTCATCTATCCGATCCAGCTTATGAACGTCCTTCTAATGATCGTTGGATCCATGATGATTCGGATTCTGTGCGTGAAGAAGGTCCAGGTGGGAAGAACGATGGTAATGGATATGATGGTGATGACGGTGGGGATGATCACCAACGACGTGCTGACGTTGAGGCAGCTGTTGCTCAAGCTGCTCAATGAAAGCGAAAAGGAAAAGAGGTGGCTAGTGGTGAGTCATCTAAACGTCGGGTGACTGAAGGTGCTGGTATTTCGTTTGGAGTTCAACCACCAAGGTCGTATGCTCCTCAAAGACCGTTGGTGTCGCTTACTACTAGCACCCCGGGACTCACATTGACGACTACTCTTACTTCAGAACCTAGGCTTGGTATGATTCCCCAATCAGTTTTATCTACACTACCAAGGCCTACTGTTGCTACATCGGTGGTTTCACCTACACCGACTATGATGCCAACTTCACCTATGGAGATTTTGTTCATGAGGTTCAATCGTCCTCAAGGGTCCTGTGCAGCCGGTACCTCCATCATTTCATACTATGCCCCAGGAAACTCAAATGAACATGCTCTTGAGTTTGGTTCATCTTTATGGCGGCTGACCGTCAAGCTCAGGAGCAAATGCTAGTTAATCAACGTAAGCTGATGAGTTATGTCTCCTTTTTTCAAAAAGAGACTAAAGCCCTCCGTGAGATTGTTACTACTTAGAGGGTGAAGATAATGGAACGGGAGGATCTTATTCTACATCTGACTTATAAAGAAGTTACACTGAAGAAGCTAAAGAATAATGACGAAGATCTTGATGCCCGGGGATTAGAGACAGTGAGCCGAAAAAAGCTTACGGTTCATCCTCTGGTACCGGAACAAGTGGGGCTACTGTGATTTGGAAAAACAATTGGTTGTTTATCAAGAGTCAACGAATGCACAACCAACCGAGTCGATAAAGGCTAATACTGTGATATTTATGGATAGTACGGGGGTGGTTAAGAGCATGGTGAATGCCGATGAGATAGAAGGAAAAGTTTGACGATTGGTCCTTGTCACACGAGCATATTTCAATTCTGTTGGGTCTTAATGATGAAGAACTTGATGCGTTAGAGGCCAAGGATATATTGAGGTTGAGAACGATGATGAAGTATTACTTGATACGACGATTCCGATGAATACGTCGTTTATTTTTGAAGGTGAGGAGGTTGAGATCGAAGATGTGACAGCTGAGGAATACCCTGATCTATTTCAAAGATCAAACGTTGATCAGGGTGCTCCTATATTTACTGAAGAAAACGTTAAAGCAGCTGAAGATCACTTGGATAAGGTGTCAAAGGATAAAGGCAAGAGGTTTGAATCCAATCCTGATCCGTCTATTGCTGATATTCAAGGGTGGTTTGAGTTCCGTGAGAAAAGGACACGTAAGATTATCGATGCGTACAGATATGTAGATAAAGAACAGGAGTACGATGCCATTGCACGTGCTAAAGCTAATCAAATGACTTCATTCAAAGCCGTGTCGAAAGTAAGAGGTCCTATTATTTCATGGCTTTACGATTCTGAGTTAAAGGTATGTATTATTAAATGGGAGAACGGCGTTCAGTATTATGAAAACATTACTTACGTTCTCTCACTACCGCATTGGGATGTGCGTACCCTAACATGTCGACTGTTTATTAACCATAGTGGAAATCGCCGAGTACAATGGTTTCATTAACATTTGCTCTTCGAAGTAAACCACGGGTTTAAATTCTTTAAGCCGCAGATTCCGATTCATAAACGTATTGACGAGATAGATCCAAGAACGGGATGGAGGAAGCTCGTGCTTAAAGTAAAACCGCTAAAGACAATGAAGCATGTACCAGTTAAGACGCTTCATTAGCTTATTCACTTATCGTTCAATCGTTGGTATTATGATAATCGTACTCACGAGGCCGCTATTTTTTGGGGAATGGTTTGAAGACTGAGTTATTTAAGATTATTGGCCCGATGTGGCTCGCTAATTTAACTGAGACGGACAATGATGTGTTGTTCAAGAAGATATTGATAGAGCGCCGTGAAGATTATGATCGAGCTATGCAGTTCCAGTGTGTCGTACGTGTATGTCACGAGTACGGGATTCATACCTGTCGGGACTGGCAGACTAAGTGCTTCAAAAAAATTAAAGACAAAGAGCTAAAGACGAGGGGGTGTCTGTTAGTGCACGGTTTAGGCGTCTCGAGTCTTTGTATTTATCGTCTTTGTATTTATTATTATTATAATGAAAAATATATTTATCTTTACTAAGATAGTTCGTTAATGTAAGGCTAGTTCGTTAAGGATGTTTAACGAACTAGCCAGTTTGCTTAATATAACACCCATTCGTTAAGGATGTTTAACGAATGGGCTTATAGTTCGTTATGTATGTTCTCATTCATCATGGAATGTTGACGAATGGGGCTAACGAATAATTGATTCGTTATGTTCGCTTATTGAGTATGTAATGTTAACGAACTGGATTCCAATTCGTGACGGGATGTGCAACGAATTGGATCCATCGTCTATATATAGAGGGTTAGTCCTATGATAATTTAAGTATTGATTGTTAAAGTAACAAACCTCTTCCAAGTTTCCTCTCGATCAATCCTTCGTTTAATCTATTACTATAATACACCTAATATATATATATATATATATATATATATATATATCATATTGATTAAGAGTAACACAATGAACTAGATCCTATTAAAGTATTAGATCCGTTAAGGTAATTGATAGATCTTAAGGTATTAACACATCTGTTGTGTTAATTTCTCCTCCCAATGGATGCAGCAACGTTTTTCATCTTCCTCAATACATAAAAAGCCTAATTTGTTATTCCGGCCAATTGATGCAGATACGATCACCGTCTTCTCCATTTTCAAAATGTCCATCTTCTCCATCAAATATGTGTTCGCATGTATGTTAATTCTTGATTTTTCTATTTTTCTGTATTTTATTCATTTTTATTTACCTAATATTTGTTTGAAATTTGTGTTAATTATTTATTTAATATAAAATAATTTAATATAATTGAAATTTTTGAATCTTTGTAAATAAAACCTATTTGTTTTACTGCAATTTTAATTTAGTCAATTATATTAAAATTTTTGTTAATTAAAACCTCAATTATATTAAAATATTGTAAATTAAAACATATTATATGTTTTTTTTAGAATTTAAGTATTTTTAGAAATTTTAAATTTTAAAACAACTGTATTTATGATGTTATTTCCTCTTATAATTTAACCGGCATTTAATTTTATCGATTTAGTTTTTAAAATGTAATGATTAGTCAATTTTATTTAATAATAGTTTCCTGCTTTAATTAATATTTGACTGCAATTCAAATTCAAATTCAAATTCAAATTTTAAAGCGTTTGTAACTTTTGGTAGATCCAAAAATCATGGTCTGGATTTTGATTCTAATTTTAGATTTTATAATTATACTCGGATTTTATATGTATACGATCTTACTATTTTGTATACATGGGTTATACAGGTTATATTATATGGTATATATATTTGTATTATAGATTATTTATAGTGTTTTTATATACTAAATATAATATTTTATTGTATAGGCTTTATTCAATTTGATTATTTTGTAAAACTATTTCTAAATTTATGAGATTTAACAAAAATAACCTTATTCATATCTTACAATACTATTAAATCAATACAATGTTTCATATGATATTCAACTAGATGAGCTTGAGAGTTGATTATGACTTTATTTTTAACATTAACATTATTGGTTATTTCATATTAGCAAGATAGTTCATATAGTTGATTAAGAAAATTTCTTATTTTTTGAAAATATATTGTTTAATTAACTATAATTCTTATATGTTTACTATTCTTATATGTTTACTATGATGATTGATTTTTAACTTTATTATTTATAATTATTAATAATAGTCAACATCTGTTGGTTAGGAAATGTATATAAATTCATAACTGTACTTGAATATTTAATTTGACTTGAATTATAATATTTTAGGAATTGTCTATAATTATGGTGGTCATTCAGCGAGTGCATTTTTTGTAGTTTCAAAATTTATGCTTCTTATTGTTAAGTCTTTAAAATTTAAATTATATTATATTAATTATTAATTATAACTGTTTATAAACATAACAGGTTTAACAAAAATAACATCGTCCGTTTTTACTTTTTAATAACCAGAGTTTATAATCATTCTCCACATTCATAACAATTTTATTCCTTTCAAACTTTACAATGTAAGTTATTATTCATCCATTATTTACATATTTTTATATGAAATGTAGTACTTTCACTAAAATCTTTTCTGATATCATTTAAAATAGCTTACAATGAAGGTTCAAACATTTACAATGTAAGTTGTTCATACAATTTTTATATATTTAATATATCTTACCAACACAATTCAATGTTTTATATACGACTGCTGTTTTTTTAATTCATTTATTACTTTCAAAACTCAATAGAGGTTCAAACTTTCATCATGCTTAATAAATTTGATGCTCTCAAAATGTAATATCCCGAAATTTTCAGAATAATATTTTATATATTATTTGTTTATTAATAAAGTAATAAAGATGAAATGTTAAGTAGGCTAATTACATGAGATTAAGTATGGACCAAAAAGGAAAGATGGGCCTTAGGTCCATGGGCTTAAGGGAGTATAAATACCCCTTAAACCCTAATCATTTTCATTATTATCTCTACACCATAGCTTACACCTTGGAAAACACACACAAACATTATCTTATAACCCTAGCCAAGATCCAAATATGAGAACCCGAGTTTGTTGGTGTTAGATCGTCGTGACAAACCAAAACAATATCAAAGACTAGCTCTTGTTCGTAGTTCGACTCTTTTACGGTACGTTTATATCAAGAACTTGTTCGTTGAGGTTCGGATTAGTCTAGAAATCATAGATCTGTGCTAGTATGGTAAAAACGAATCCAACAAAGCTAAACTTACTGAAATTGATTACAGTTTGATAGATTAATTGTTAGTATGAAAAAACCCGTATGTATATACATCAATCGCACTATGTAAACTCAGATATTTGGATGATTGGACCCTTGGGGTTTGTAGCGCTGGATAGACGATTCCAATGATACCAAAATCATGATATTTCGTTAAGAATTGAA
The DNA here is from genome assembly GCF_021521415.1 of Bidens hawaiensis. Taxonomy (NCBI): domain Eukaryota; kingdom Viridiplantae; phylum Streptophyta; class Magnoliopsida; order Asterales; family Asteraceae; genus Bidens; species Bidens hawaiensis. Next base: position 31,901 of record NW_027491530.1, read on the forward strand.
GGTTTAATTGCAGATCTAAGATATGTTGACTGTTATTGTTCTTGACGATTTTGACTTTGACCCTTGAGTCAATGTCTGGATAAGAACTAGATGATTTGTTATAATTAAGATAACGAATCAGGTAGTTCATTACTCGCTGTCAAGATAACGAATTAGCTACCCAGTTCGTTATGTTCAAATAACGAATCAAGCGATTCGTTACTCACCATTCTTCATAATTCAGATAACGAATTAGGTTGTGTCTGGGTAACAAATCAGATGAAGATAAGGTAGCGAATCAGGCTCAATTCGTTATAATTGAGATAACGAACTAGGCCTTTCATTAAAGCGAATGAAGGAGGATTTTGTAACGAATTAGACTGTGAATTGATAACGGATTAAATCGTGATCTGATAACGAATTAGGCTTAATTCGTTATAGAGAATGAGTTAGCGAATTAGAAAATGATTTAAAATTCTAATAGAAAATGTGTTAAGTCAGTTAATGGAAATAAAATTTTTCCAAACTGACCTGGCAGCTCGACCCCAGCCAGGGGCTTTGCCCCTTGGACCCTCGTTCGTTGCGGGTAATAATTAGACTAGAAAGATGTTATGGATAATGATAGTTATTTGATACGTGTAATTGTTATACAGTTAGTCGTGCATAGCTCAAGAAGGGAATAACGATTAACGGTGAACATAACCGCAATCAGGTGAGTTTCTAGCCCCACTTCCTTTTTATGTTTTCGGGGCTGTGTGCATACTCGATGTGATTAGTTAATACACTTACCTTAAGTGGTAAGTGTATGCTATATATGATATATGTGATAGATATGAAGGATCGCTTGTCGGTATGCAAACGATTTTCGGATATTGCGCGTACTGTCAGGTTATAAATAAAGATATGAATGTTATATGTAATGTATGGATGATATATGAACATTATGAATGAATGCTTGTTGGGGCTGTGAACGATCTTTGGATATTGCACGTATCGACAAGGAGTATGATTGTTAAATGAATGATGTGAAGAACGCTTAGTGTGTTCTTATGATACGACATAATTATTGTATATGCAAAGTAAGTGTATGCAGGTACAGGAATGGCAAATGAGTTCTACATCTGACATAGTAAGTTAGGATGGAAAATCCCTCTAACTTCCGTTGGACATAGACTTGGCATGTAATGGCGTAGTTAAGGACTGTGGGCCTTATACGTGTTATAGAAGATAGATAAGAACATAGTTAAGGACTGTGGACCTTATACGTACTTTAGATATGAGCCAACATAGGAAAGGACTGCGGACCTTGTACGTGTTGTAATTGTATTGTGGTAGCATAGGGGAGGACTGTGAACCTCATACGTGCTATGAACTAGATTGCAACACAGGGAAGGACTGTGGACCTTGTACGTTTTGTTAATGTAGGATGGTATAGGGAAGGACGGCGGACCTTGCACGTACCATAAATGGTGAGCATAGGTAAGGATTGCGGACCTTTTTCGTTTTCACAACCTTGAGTATAAGTATAGACGGCGGATTATGAACATACTCTCGGTGGGCTGAGGTAAGTGGTAGTATGTATGTATGTATGATAAAAAGGAGCTGGTTAAGTATGGATATGTATCTTCGGATACGTATGTATGTATGTATGATATGTGTACGTGTTGTATGTTGTATGATTAACTAGAACTCACTCAGCGTACCTGACTTTTAGTATGCACGCAGGTGAGTAGTATGAGACAGTTGGCTTGAGCGGGGACACATGGCAGAAGAATGAGAGTCTGGAATCTGAAGACTTAAAACGTTTTAGAATCAATATCTGATTTGAAAGACAATGTGTTTTATAAGATGAAGTTATGGATTTGTATGTAATGTTTTACAAATGTTTTAAAGTTCCGTGAATGTTTTTATTAACTCTGATATTTTGAACCGTGTTTATGAGTAAATCCAACGCAAAATGTAAGGCACCGGTAACGGGGCCTTACACAAAACCTAGCCACGCACCATTAATGTTAGGGTGCTAAAAGTTTGAGTCATATACTGATTAACGTTGTTTCATATTTGGTAAAATATGTTTCAGGTTAATATTTGACATTCGGATACGGGATATTTTGGAAATTTTATGCAGGTTAAATTTTTTAAAAAGGCATTTTGGGCATCATGGTTTGTTTTAAACTACTATGTGGTCAAAGAAAGAATTGGTTATGGGTATGTTTGATTTGTTGAATTATTTTGCATCAGGTGTAATTTTGGAATTTTCTGAAAACTCTAAATTTGTCAAAAGAGGTTCTGTTGTCATTAATTACTCAGGTAGGCTTAATTTTGGTCCTCTATACTTATATTTGTGTAATTTATGTATTTTAGTTTTCAGTTTAATAAAAAACCAAACTAATTTGTTGATTGTTCAACATTTTTGAAAAATATGGGTCAGTATGTAAATATAATGATCTTGTGATGGCCATAGTGTTGCTTCTTTTTTTTTCTAACTAGCTATTGGTTTTAATAAATCTTGATTAACTGAAAGTTTATGGTACAAATATTCAAATATGTCTTCTATATTGTAGTAGAGTTGTGTTTAATCATCTACCAACCAGTCCATGTAAAATTTAAGTTGCATTCAAGTCCCATCATTCGTAGCAAATCTAGATGAACCTAATTCATTCATCCGGTAAAGACCAAACCCTGAAACCAAATCTGAACCTATTAATTATTTTTTGGTTTGGTTCAATTTATTTTTTATTTGTTTCGTTTCGGTTTTTACTAAGAAAAACTCTTACAAGGGTATTCTGGGAATTAATTTGGTTACATAGCATATTGAAAAAGTCAAATTTCTAATACGAGTCACGTTTCAGACTTGGTGCAGGTATAAATTAGTCAAGAGTAGGTACCTATTAGATTGTGATTACCGGTTAAAACTTTACATTTTGTTTCGAATGAAAAACGGATGTTTGTTCAGGAAAGTCAAAGTTTAATTTCGATAAAAAATGTAGTAGTTTTGGATTTTAAAGACCAGTTTCATTTGTGCTATTGCTTGGAGCCGCAATTTATTTTACAATAAAAAAAGTCAACGTGTAAAGATGTTTGAAAGTCAAAAGTGAAAGTTAATTAACATGAAACCGAAGTTATGGGTAAAGCAAGAATTTTTGTTACTACAAAAGGCTAATATTGGAATTTTGATTTCATACGTGTTTTGACTACAAGATTAGGATTTTAGCAGATTTGAGAGTTTATTATGGTATTTTTGACAAGTAAAAGTTTTGCGAAAGGTTTCAGATCAATATTTTAAATGGGCCCAGAAGCACAAATTGAGGTGCTTTATCGAAGTTTTTTTGTGTCTCAATGTTATGAAGGCGTAGTATGTATAATGCAATCTTTTTTTTTCTATTTAATGTGTTGTATTATCATTATTTTTGTTATCCTTAATAGTCTAAAATTCAAAAAAATAATTGTAAGTGTCAAGGCCCATCAATGTAATGTAATTGGAAAAATGCTAAATGTCATTAGTGTATCTATTTATATTAAATGAATTATATTGTTTTACATTGTCTATCCCATGTAGTATATTGGTTGTCAATGAACAATTAAAGGATGAAAGTCAATAATTAGGATTACAAATGTTGTGTATTAAACGTTAAGATTTGGTTTGCAATTTAAAGTGAACAGTGCATAAATATATCAAAAACTTATTAAAAATGTCATAAATAAAAGTAATTATAAGAAATAACTGAATTTAATATACTATTTTGTTTACTTTTAGTGTATTTTCCACTGTGAAGCAAAATGAGTTTCTTTTGTTAAAATATTTGAAGAAGTTGATGGTGGTTTAATATGAAAGAACATGTTTAGGTTTTTGTTGATGTTTTTTGGTGGTTTAGTGTACACTAACTTATTGTAACTTTAAACTTTTAATATCTAGACATTGTAAATGGTTAACGTTTTGATCCGAAAGTTGAAGAAGTTTTGTGTTACTTGAATTTTTTGTTTTAATTTATTATGTTTGTTGAAATGTTATTCCACCCGTGTGTAACAAAAGTCTATACCCTAGTTTAAAAGTAAATAAATAATTAGTTAAATGATTTTTTTATGTACATGACAGAGATATTTATGTACGCATGAAGTAAAAGTTTCTCAATTAGAAAACATTAATAGAAACATAAAATGGTTTAGATTTTTTTGTTGTCGCAACAATTTACGTTTTACAATATACTTCATTAATAGGGATGATCGAAAACCGAAGCATAACCAAAAACCAAACCTTGTATGTTATGTGTTTTTCAATTTTTATAGCTTAATTTTCATCTTTTATATATGTACTAGCTTTTAGTCCGCGTGTTACGCGGGTTACTTTTAGTTTTTTTTAATTATTTTTTATGTATATTTTTCATATTGGATGTGTTTAGGTATTAAACTTAAAGGTTACATGAACTTATAAAATATGTTATATTTATTAGCTGTACTCAAAGTATAGTTTGTTTTGTTTTGTGTTTATATCTCAAATGGGTCTCATTGGTCTAGTAGTTAACGTGACCCAACATTTTTTTATTTAAGATGCCAATTTTCGTCTTAATATACATGAATGCATAAAGAAATTTATATGGTTTGTGTTATTTTCGTTTGCATTGAGTTGTTACGGTTTGATGTAGCGGTATAAACAAAAACGAAGATCGAATCACGTTGATTTAGTGAATACCCGCGATGAACTTCAAAACCCCCAAATCCCACCCAAAGGTCTAGGGAAAGTGAAGAGAAAAACGAAATTTATTAATATTCAAGTCTATCTCTTCAGATTACATCAACATAATATAAATAGAGTTTCAAATACGAAATGGCCTAAAATGGGCCATGGGCCAAACACAACCCAAAAACAAAAACATAAAAACTGACAAAAAAACATAAAATGGCCCATAACTTTATTTAGGAGTCGTTTCTGGGCTTCGGACAATGGTAGGCGGTTTGCTACAATGGGCTCCTCGTCTCAAGCTTCGATTTGACTGGTAATGGGCCTGAAATGGAGCTTCGTGGGCCAAGTTATGCCCGTTTTCGTGGGCCACCTTTGGAGACACGATCATGGGCCTCCAAATACAACATGGCTTGTTCGTCAATACTTGGGCCTTCATCATTCCCTCCTGGATAGACAAAATTCGACCTCGAATATGCAGTGACCTCATCATCAGACGAATCCCCATAAAATGGCAGCAAGTGTTTGACATTAAAAACATCCGAACAACGAATATGACTTGGTAACTTCAGACGGTAAGCATTCGGATTTATTTTCTGCATAATCTCCACTGGCCCGATTTCTTGGCTGACAATTTGTTATACTCCCCAACTGAAAAACGATCTTTAGTTAAAACAGCCCACACAAAGTCTCCTACTTCAAAATCAACTTGCCTTCGCTTTTGATCAGCAGCCTGCTTGTACTTTGAATTGGCTCGAACCAGGTTGTCATGCACATCTTTATGAACCTCATGTAGTCCTTAAACAAAATCTTTCACCTTCTTAGGTACAGAACCAGGAACAGGAAGTGACATCAGGTCAAGGGGACCCCGTGGCTGAGCAGAATAAACCACCTGAAAAGGACTAAACCCGGTACTTCTATTGACAGCATGGTTATGAGCAAACTCAGCTTGACATAGCTTTTGATCCCAAGACTTCACATGATCACCCACAAGACATCGTAAAATATTACCAAGTGTCCGATTAACAACCTCCGTTTGCCCATCCGTTTGAGGGTAGGAACTACTGAAGTTAAGCTGAGTGTTCACCATTTTCCATAGGCTGCGCCAAAAATGACTCAAGAAGCGAATGTACCGGTCAGAAACAATAGAAGATGGCAAACCATGCAAACGATAAACATCCCGAAAGAATAATTGAGCTACAATAACTGCATCTGTCGTCTTCTTGCAAGGAATGAAGTGCACCATCTTAGAGAATCGATCAACAACAACAAAGATCGAATCGCTACCCCTTTGAGTCCGAGGTAACCCCCAACAAAAAATCCGTACTAATATCAGTACACGGTTGCAAAGGGACTGGCAAAGGCATATAAAGACCCGCATTAGTGACCACACCCTTTGAAACTTGGCAAATTCGACACCTTTTAACATAACGATCTACTTCTTTCCTCATAGTAGGCCAGAAGTAGGAAGACTGCACCAAATGTAAAGTACGGTCACGACCAACATGACCCTCCCCATGTAACTCCTGAATAATTTTCAACCGAAGACTGGAGTCAGGAATACATAGCTGATTCCCGTTGAACAAAAACCCATCATGCAAAAGAAAGTCTGACTTCCGACCCGCTTGCACATCCTGCAACACAACTGAAAAATACGGATCAGTGGTTAACTGCTCACAAATAACATCCAACCCCAGCACATTGATTCTCACAGAAACAAGCAGATTTCCCCTCCTGCTGAAGGCATCAGCAACACGGTTTGAAACACCAGTTTTGTGTTTGACCACAAAAGTAAACTTTTCAAGAAAAGCTAACCAACGCCCGTGCTTAGGAGATATCTTGTCTTGCGTGCGAATATGCCTTAGAGAATCATGATCAGTGAATAAAACAAACTCTTTATGAAACAAATAGTGTCGCTAATGCTTTACAGCTTGGACCACTGCATAAAACTCCAGGTCATATGTACTATATCTCAACTTTGCCCCTGTTAACTTCTCACTAAATAAGCAATTGGTCGACCCCCTTGACTGAGGACCTCGCCAATCCCAACCTTCGAGGCATCAGTATGAAGTTCAAAAACTTGTGAAAAGTTAGGCAATACTAGAATTGGTGCGGTAGTGAGCTTTTCCTTGATAACCTGAAAAGCTAACTCTGCTCCCTCTATCCATACAAACGTCTTTCCCTTCATGCAATCTGTCATATGGGCCGTGATGGAACTGAAGTGTGGAATGAACCGCCTATAAAAAGAAGCAAGCCCATCAAAACTGCGGACTTCAGTAATGGTGGTAGGAGTTGGCCAGTTTTGAACAGCTGCAATTTTAGATTCATCCACCTATATCCCATCACCTGAAAAAACATACCCTAAGAATAAAACTTTAGGGGTCATCAACACACATTTCTTTGTTGCTGCATAGAAACTGGCTCTGCGAAGTAAGGCCAAAACCTTCTTGACATGCACGACGTGCTCACTGAAAGAAGCACTATAAATAAGAATATCATCAAAATATACCACCACAAACTTCCCAATAAAAGTCCTGAGTAACTGATTCATCACACGCATAAAAGTACTAGGTACGTTTGATAAACCAAAAGGCATCACCAACCATTCATACAACCCTTCACGAGTCTTGAAGGCTGTTTTCCACTCATCCCCAGGTCTAAGACGAATCTGGTAATAACCACTCTTCAAATCCAACTTTGTGAAAACAGTGGCACCACTAATCTGGTCAAGCAAATCATCAAGTCGAGGAATAGGAAACCTGTACCTCACATTAATCTTGTTGATGGCTCGACTATCAACACACATCCGCCAGGTACCATCCTTCTTTGGAGTTAACAAAGTAGGAACAACACAAGGGCTCATACTTTCACGAACATGACCCTTAGAAATCAACTCCTCAACCTGTCTACGCAACTCTTCATGCTCTCTCGGGCTCATCCTGTAATGTGGTCTATTGGACAATTGTGAACCAGGCTCCAAATCAATATGATGTTGGATGTCAAGCAAAGGTAGCAGCCCATCAGGCAACTCATCAGGGAAAACATCAGAAAATTCCTCAAGTAAAGGAATCATATATTCAGGAACCTCAACTTCCTTGGCCACTGGTTTCCCTATCAAAACAAACACATTGTCTGCCTCCACCAACTCATCTTCAAACTGACTAATGGTCAATAGGTTACCCGACTGCTTTGTGACTAGCTTCTTGGGCTTGCTTGGAACAAGTGTTATCTTTACCCCACCAAACATGAAGCTATAAGAATTGGACCGTCCGTCATGTTCTATACTTCGATCATATTCCCAAGGTCTACCCAACAACAAGTGGCATGCATCCATAGGAACCACATCACACACAACATCTTTATATGTTGTCCCGATAGAAAAAGAAACAAGGGCCTTTTTTGAGACCGTTACCTCTCCCCCCTTTTTAAGCCACTGAAGCTTGTAAGGCTTGTGGTGACTCTCCGTCTTCAAGGCCAACTTTTGGACTGCCTCTTCATAAATCAGATTGTCACAACTTCCAGAATCGATAACAAACGTGCAAACCTTCCCCAAAATGGTACATGTGGAGTGGAAGATATTATGCTTAAGCCACCCGTTTCCATCAGCCTTTGATGTATAGCAATAACGCCTAACCACAAAATTCACTCCCACATCACCAGTCACAAACTCCTCCTTGTACTCGGGTTCTTCATCATATTCTAGGGCTTTTTCATATTCTTCATCATCAGATTCAACAAACAAATGCCTCTTACCCGCCTGTTTACAGTCAACTTGCCGATGACCTGTCTCACCACATTTAAAACACTTCACCCCGCTACTACTAGCCCCCTTAGAAGTCGACCCAGTGTTGTTGGCCCCCGACCTCTGCTGACTTGGCACGACACGAGGTCCTCCACTACCCGACCCCGAATTTCCTCCAGTAGGGGTTGGTGAATACGTACCGCCCACCCGACGGTTTTGTTTTTCAAAAGCCAAGGCCCTTTGGTATGCCTCGGCGACCGTTACCGGATCAAAAATATTTACAGAGTCCATGATCTGAACCCTTAAACCTCCAATATATTGAGCAACGAGTTGTTCATCGGTTACTTGAATATCATTACGAGAAATCAAATGATAAAACTCGGTCGTATATTCATCAACCGACCTGGATCCCTGTTTCAGATTTTGCAAACGTTGATACATCAACCGTTGAAAGTTGTGAGGTAAAATAGTGTCCCATAAACACTTTCTCATCTTGGCCCATGTCACAATCCGTGACTTCCCGAGTCTATTTCGTGTTATCTTCAACTGTTGCCACCATGTTGACGCCCTCCCCCGTAGCCTGGTAGCGATAAAAGAGACCCGCTTATTTTCAGGGACCTCTCGGAACTCAAACACCTCTTCTACAATAACCAACCAATCAATGAACCCTTCCGGATCCAAACTAGTCCCATCAAATTTTGGGATATCAGTTCGGATCCCAGTATCCCAACGCCGGTTGCCATCACTAGGTTCTTGCCTTGGTCCCCTCTCGTACCCCTCTTCGGAAGACGAACCATAATGACCAAAAAATGGATTATCGAAGTCATGCCCCTCCCTGTTTTCAGGGACCTGTCTTCTACGATACATCAAGTCAGCCATTCGATCAGTGAGTTGATCGACCACTTGATACAATCGTTGCTCCACCCGCGCCATAAATCGTTGCTCCAACTCTCGTTCGTAAACCTCATCGAGCGGTCTCTGTTGTATCCTTGGAGGCATTTTTGAGCCAGGAATTCGGCTCTGATACCAACTGATGCAGCGGTATAAACAAAAACGAAGATCGAATCACGTTGATTCAGTGAATACCTGTGATGAACTTCAAAACCCCCAAATCCCACCCAAAGGTCTAGGGAAAGTGAAGAGAAAAAAGAAATTTATTAATATTCAAGTCTATCTCTTCAGATTACATCAACATAATATAAATAGAGTTTCAAATACGAAATGGGCCTAAAATGGGCCATGGGCCAAACACAAACCCAAAAATAAAAACATAAAAACTGGAAAAAAACATAAAATGGACCATAACTTTATTAGGAGTCGTTTCTGGGCTTCGGACAGGGGCTAGGCGGTTTGCCACAATGGGCTCCTCGTCTCAAGCTTCGATTTGACTGATAATGGGCCTGAAACGGAGCTTCGTGGGCCAAGTTATGCCCATTTTCGTGGGCCACCTTTGGAGACACGATCATGGGCCTCCAAATACAACATGGCCTGTTCGTCAATACTTGGGCCTTCATCACGGTTCGTTAGTGATTTTGAAAGTATATGTTGTTTAATGAATAACTAAAAATGGGCTCTCATGTGTCTGTCAATTAATGTAGCCCAACATTTTGTTTTTTGTTATTTAAAATATGTATTTTGTTGTTTAAAATATGTATTTTGTGCTTGATAGTGAATTAAGTTTTTAATAAATTGATGTATTTGAATTTCTATAGGTTAATTCTAGTTTCACGTCTATCTAAAATGGGCACGTCATGTGTTATCATTTCATTTTGGGTGAATTATTAATTTATTTTATTTTTTCTAGTGTGGTGTTTAGTTTGTGATTTTCTTATTATTTTGTATGTATTTGTTGTATTTATAGATTTTGTAATTTAGTTATTGTTGTGTATTAAAAGAACATTTAATTTCTTAATTAGTTTTTATTCTTATCAATATAATAGAAGTTATATTAGTTTATGAATTATATTAATGAAAATTTTATGATCATATGTAAAAACTAAGTTTTTAAAAATTTATTTTTTATTAATAATGTATATGTTTTTAATATTTTATACATAAATATTTGTATTATGAAGTTTTGTAGATTTATATCTTTTTTATATTTTAAATGGGTAATAATTTGTAAGGCCCCGTTCCCGGTACCCTACATTGACGTTGGATTTACTCATAAACACAGTTATAAATATAAGAGTTAATTAAAACTTTCACGGAATAAATAAAACTTCAAACATTCATTACAATCATTCGATACTTGTCTTAATAACATAACATAAATAGTTTATTTAAAACATCATGATAAAACTTCTTTGGATGCCAGTCCCTTCAATCCTGCCATGTGTCCTTCTCTCAAGCGAGCTGCCTCAATCCATTCACCTGCGTGCATACTAAAAATCAGCTACGCTGAGTGAGTTCTAGTTAATACATGTAACATACAATACATCCTTATACTTACTTATATACGCAACCAAAGATACATATAACATACTTAACTTTTTACTTTTCTTCGTACTTTCATACTTTCATAATTTCATTCTTTCTTTCATGCATACATATATACATACATTTCGTCCTATAACATTCGCAGATATTATTAGGGTTTGTTCCCTACATTCGCAAATATTATTAGGGTCTGTTCCATTCATTCGCAAATATTATTAGGGTCTGTTCCCTACATTCGCGGGTATTATTAGGGTCTGTTCCCTACATTCGCAGATATTATTAGGGTCTGTTCCCTTCATTCGCAGATATTATTAGGGTCTGTTCCCTACATTCGCATATATTATTAATGTTTGTTCCCTACATTCGTAAATATTATTAGGGTCTGTTCCCTACCTTCACTCTACCATCCTTTCATACTAACATTCATACAATTTCGCACATACCCTGCTTTATCATTCATACATACACAGTTATATATTCTAACACTTACCTCCTTGGCGATACGTGCAATATACGAAGATCGTTCACGTACCGACAAGCTTTCAATCATATTCACAATATAATATCTATCACATATATCATCCATGCATACACTTACCACTTAAGGTAAGTGTATTAACTAATCACATTGAGTATGCACATATCCCCTAAAACATAACAAGGAAATGGGGCTAGAAACTCACCTGAACTCGGTTACGTTCACCGTTAATGGTTATTCCTTTTTTTAGTTGCGCGTGACTAACTGTGTAACAGTTACACGTATCAATTAACTATCACTACCCACAATGTGTTTCTAGTTTAATTATAATCCTCAATGAACTGGAGTCCGGGGGCAGCGCCCCTGGCAGCAGGGTTCTAGGGGCGGCAGCCCCAAGCAGGGTCCAAGGGGCAGAGCCCCTGGCTGGGGTCAAATTCTTTAATAACATTTTATGTTAACCCAATAACCCTTTAAGGTATCTTTCATCAATTAATAAAGTCCAAGGGCTTTCATGAAATTAAATCATTCTTTTCTAAGTCCAAGGACCTTTCTGTCATTCTTTCAAAGTCTAATTCATTATCAGTTTCTTAACGAATGGACTCATTCGTTACTTCATAACGAATTGATCTTCATAACGAATTGGCCTTTATAGCGAATTGAACCTTATAACGAATTGGCCATTATAATGAATTGGCCTTTATAACGAATGAACTATTATAATGAAAAGGTCTTTCATTACGACTGGACCTTCTAACGAATGAGGGTTCATTCGTCATTTCCCCGCAACAAATTGCTTAACGAAGGACTTAACGAATGTAGTTAATTCGTTATTCTTCCTGAACAAATTGGCATAGGGAATGAGCCTAACGAATGAAGGCTCATTCGTTAGTCTTCCGTAACGAATTACATAACGAATTCGTTACAGGCACCTAGGGTTAGGTCATAGAATGTTAATTCTCTGACATCCTTAAAATCCACTCGGCCTTTCCGGCTCCACCGTGCCGGAAAACCGGGCGGTGGCCAAAAAACGAATTTTAAACCGTTTTTCGTCCCGTTCGATCCAGATCCGAGCTAGGGTGACCCCTAAGCTCGTATTTTGACAGGTTTATACCCGATTCCATCCGGATCTCGTGACAACGGGTAAGGGTGTCGGCTCTTCGTTTCGCGACTAGATCTTGCGGGTTTGGATCCATATAATATCATACTATCGTTACCTCGGGTCGGGATCAGTGTTCTTCTTCTTGGTTTCGGTTAGAGAAAGAAAGAATGAGAGAGAGAGACAGCTTAATTGTGTGTTTTGGGTGGTGTATGTTGGCAAAATATTTTCGTTAATCCATGGGTGTCAAAGTTTAGGGGCCGTGTTGTAATTAGTCAAACTATGTTTAGTATGTATTTAGAATGTTTATGTAAGTATAGGGTCCAGAAGTTTTAAATGTAAAGTTTATAACTTCCATATACACATGTTAGATTAGGATTGGTTCTAGTTGTGTATAAATAGGGGTCAATAGGCAAAGTCAAAATCATTCAGAATTGTTATACGTTGTATTTTCAGTTTATCAATAAAGTCTTGTTGATTCAATTTTGTTTCATCTTTGTTTTCTTAATCGATCAAGTTGTGTTAAAGATCAAGTCTGGGCAACAGTGTAAGGAATGGGTGGAATGAATGGATTAGTGGGTAATTATTGTTTATATATTATGGGTCATGGGCTTAAGCCCATGGTTTTTCTTCCTTCCTTATTAATCCAAATCCATTACCCACATTTATTTATCCCAACACAAGCCCATCTCATAATAACTAGTATTATTATTTTATTAACCAAAACAGGAAACGGAATGTTACATAATTGGAAGCCGTCAATTGAAAGTGATGCTATAATGATAATAAACCGTCTTGAGAAACTCTTTCTCGCCTTCTTTATAAAATCCTTCTTTCATCTAACAATTAGAACCCTAAGTTAATATTCTCCTTAATAAGGACGAATTTTGTTGTTAAGTGGAAGTTTTGCAGGTTGTTGAAGGGATTTGTGTTTGTTCTTAGTTTATTTAATCAAACATTGTTTCAATAACAATTTACAACTGTAACACCACGTAAATAACCCTTTAAGAATTTAGATAAATATACTAACTTTTATAAGTCTAGGGACTAAAACTGAATATTCTGAAAACTTCACCCATCACGATACGCGACGGGGCAGACATAAGCCCATCACGTAGCGCGATGGCCTTGCACACAAATCAATATATGGGCGGCTTAGTGATACGCGATGGCTCAAACCATAGGACCATCGCGTGGCGCGATGACTAGGTTAAGTAATCGTGGGACGTGTCCAACCATGTGTCAACACGTGGGACGATATGACAGGCCACGTGTCACAAACAGATAAGGAGGCGTCATTTTGCGGTGTCGCGATACACGACAGGCTAAGGAAAAACCTATCGCGTATCGCGATGGGTCATAGATTTTGCCTATAAAAGGGGGTGACGGGAATTGAACCAATTCATCCCAATTTCACCTTCCTTTTCACACACTTAACATAGAAAGGCGTGCCCAATTGCCGTGACGAACCGACGTTCCATTTTCTCGAAGTTTATGCAAGTAACGAAGTTATAATCAAGATTAGCAATCGTATAAGCGAGTTAGAGATCAAGATCCTACCGACAAGTCTTCACCCTTTTCTTAATATTATCAATCCGAATATCCGTGTTAAGGTAGGATCTACGTTTAAGTTACTTAAATTATAGCTTAGAAATCAATCAAGGCTATGGTCTTTCACCTTGAAAGTATTTAATAAACATTCACAAACGAGTTTTCATAAAACGTTACTTCCTGATGAAGTAATGTTAACAAAAGATGTAGTTTGGCGGGCATGTAGTAAACTGTAAGGGTGATATTACTAGTAGTGAGTTTCTTGCCTAAGGAAAAGTAATTCGTACAAATCTCAATCAACTGAGGGACCCGTTTACTTACCTAGAGAAACTTACCAACGTGTTATCACCTATTAAGCCAAAGTATGCTATATCAAACATCACATAAAAACAAAGTGTTTTCATTCACAATAAAAGATAAACGATTTCAATGTTAAGCTTAACAATCATATCTTAATCAAGAAACACCATTCAAAATATTTATACAAACCTATTTACGTATAGGTTAATATCATTTTCATTCAATCAAGGTTTCAAACGCACACCGACAGTACAGGTGAATACGTTAACCTTTAAAATCAGTCAAAACATATTAATACTCGATAAGATGAACAAGTGTTTGTCTTAACGAGTCAGAAAACGTTTACATGAGATTACGTGATCTCTAAAAACGTTATAATACAAAGTAGAAAATAAAATCAACTCAGACCGAATACGCATATGTCTGGATCCAAACATAACTGTTCAGCCTAAACAGTCAAAGGCTACGTGGTCGCGGGCTAACAGTCATAACTAGTTCTCCATTAAGGGTTACGTGGCTCGGAGAACAGATTTGTGTGTGTAGGGCAGTGGTACATATACCAGAAGTAGAAATACTTCTGCTGAGTTTGTCAAGAAAACTATGTTTGTATTGTAACGGTATTCAAATGTTTTATAGAGTCATACGTGTTCACTAGCACATAGCTGACGTATTTTTCCAACCCATTGCAGGTAATTAAGCGTTAGTAGCTATAGCAAGGATTAGAGTCTTATGAAGATAGAAGCGCGTTACAAGATGGCTCCGTTTTTGATATAAAATCCTTGTAATATGAAACAAATATTTTGTAAACCGATACTTGGGTATTTAATTCCCAAGTAAATTTTCAATGTAAATTAATATTATATTCAACATAAAGTCTTTCGCTAAAATTAACCCATAAACTCTGATATATTTACAAAACATGTACCTACTTGTGGTCACACGCCTAGGCCCTAAGCCAGGGTGTGACAACAACCACTTTTAAAATAATATATTGGTTTTAAATAATCTCAACTATCACCTTTTGGCCACTGCCGATATAACTAATGAAATAACTAATGATAGTCCCACCTTTTATCATTTTTTTTCTACCAATGAACCCTGACTAACGAAATCATATCGTTGTTAGTTTTCATAATGTGACATTCTTATTTGGCATATATGTAGCATGCTTATGTGACATATTGCACTTCCACCACCACCACCACTATGGCAGTCACCACCACCACGACCGCCGCCACCACCACTTGTTTCCTAAAAATATTAAATATTTTATATATGTTTTATTGAATGAATTTAGACTTTTGAAGTCAAGCCAACAATTTTAAAAAGAAGATAAACTATTAATATGAATCTTGTCACTTAACTTCTAGAGTTCACATGGTACTTCAATGAAGCAAATGATAAAACAAGCTTTAACCTTGATGGCTCCTCATGCCAAATATGAAGTTGATATTATGACTCATTTATAAACAGTCCATTGCAAAGCATGATCACAAAGAAATTGTGTATACCGGTTGTATCTTCTTTATCAGAAGAATTATATTTTGAGGATACAATGGAGCTAAAATAGCATTCATCTTCTGTCAAGGTATTCATAAAATTCTGTCAAGGTTAGGTCGTACTGCGCGAACCCATTAGCATGATTACAAAAACACAATGCAATAAATTTCTGACGACTTTTAACCCGTGTGACCCATATGACCCTTTTAGGATTATTTTTTATTCTTTATTCTTTATTCTAGTAGTGTTAATTAGAGCTTGTAAATGTAGAAAGTTTTCTAAAAGTGTTTATATAAATATATCTATAGTTACTACTCTAAAAATATACGCTATTTAATATAACTTCTAGATGCATTTAAGCCTATAAAAGAACCGAACATTAACGAACTGTTCAGCTAGAAATTCATCTTCGTTTATTTAAAATATGAGCAAACATGAACATGGACTTTGTTTGTTCATTTATGTTCGTGAGTATGCGGTTATTTTCGTTCATTTATGTTCGTTTATTTACGTTGATGTATTTTCGTTCGTTTATGTTTTATAAACATCTAAGTTGTTATATATATATATATATATGAAAATAAAAAAAACTCATTAAAATAAATGAGGTAAATTTAAGCCACTAATTTAGATGTGTTATCTGGATAAATTGTGATGTATTATACTTGTTCATTTCCATTGCAAACTGTTCATTTAGATTTTAAATGAACAAACATGAATGCACACGGACATGCCCTTATCTTTTATGAGCAAACATGAACAAGGTAATGATAAGGTACCTTGGAATACCAAGGATTTCATTATGCCAACGACCTAGTGTTTCCCATTTTATAAAAGACGAAGCTAAATATATTGGTCTAAATGTAAACAAAATATGTAACCTCCATTATGACCGGATCTCAATCAAATACGCTTCTTGTTAACACTGGACCGTTTATGATTAATGACCCGCATCAGTTGAGAAAGAAACCAACACCTTAAACTTTAACTATCTGAACTTGTTGTATTGATGATTTTGAAGATATTTATTCCAGAATTGATCTTGTTTTCAATATGTTTGATATCAAATGATAAAATATCAGTAATTTGCTACTCGCTACCTAAAACAACATCAACAATATTCTTGAAATAAGATTTTTTTAATCATGTCAAATGCTTTAACATTTGGGATTCTTTTGCAATAGAAAGTTGGTATTACCTACAAGTGATTATTTTCTTTTTAGTTTTTAATAAACAGATTATGGTTGGTGATCACACTATTGTTGTAACAAAACTAATTATCAAAGGTAAAAAACAAAGTTGCATACCTTTTCTTTTTACCTAATTATAGAGACTTCATTCCCGTCTCATAAAACATTTCTTGTCTCACAAAAATGTATTCTTTGCTCATTTTTGATGAACTTCGCCGAAGATAAAACACACGTTTGACACTACATTTACTACAAGATTAATGTAAAAAAAAATTAAAACTACATGTTACCAACATACAAAGGCACATACATACCCAAGAGCACATCATAAAAACGTATTACATATAGAATAGAAACAACTGACCTTGATTGTAGTACCAAGACACTCTCATAAGATTGCTACTTCAAAGAAATAGCACGCCAACTCAAATTGCAAGAACAATTCTTCATTTGTAATATACCAAATTATATTATTTCTTTATTTATGTGCAAAACTGCAGATAGCACATTCGTTCAATTTATATACTTAAACTTACAAATAAGTAAAACATGTAGTAATATTAAGTTGAAAGTGAAGTTTCAAACACCAACAATATCGTTATCAAATATGTATATTATTAAACAAAACCATATAAATCCAAAAGTCAAACAAACAGATGTGAAAAAAAAACGTTGCAAATTAAATAAGCATTTAAAATAAAGTGAGTTCTAATCTGCAAATAAATCAGGAGATAAAACAATTTACAAATTCTTAAAATAAGTTATATACCATCTGCATAAAAGAAATTATTTGACCATGTAACCTACAGTTTACTGGAATACCCCACTGAAGTACTTAAGTAAATTAAAACCAATCAGCATGAAATTAAAATTTAAAAATAACTGTTTGATCATTAAAGTTAAACTCCACCAGAATACCCTACTAAGGTGTTTAGCCCAAAATATTAAAGCTACCACATTTTAATAATCTGATACTTTAACTTTGAAAGTAAAGAAAACCTAATTCGCTTCAGCTTGAAGCCTATGATTAAAATTTAAACATAAATTTGTAGATCACAATTTTGGAATTTATCAGTAAAGCATCTAACATAAAATCAAGACGAATCTGGATGTGGTCAAACCTATAGAAACAAAGATTAGTAGTTGTAAAACATAGTACTTATAGCAATCACATCTTTTAACATTAATGAATAGCAGCGATGGCTTTCTTCAAGATCAATTAGAGTTCCATTGTAACAACCGCTCCAATCATATACAAAATAATAATAATAATAATAATAATAATAATAATAATAATAATAATAATAATAATAATAATAATAATAATTATAGTAGTAAATGTACATGATTTAAAAGGGTGTAAAGTTCCAGCAACTTATCCAATCATAATTTTGTTATTGAGATCATAAACCTCAATTGATCTTTCATAATTAACAAAGGCATAACCAAAAATAACCCTAATCAGAATACTAACGTAAATAACCTTTTGAAATTTAAAATACAATAATAATATATATCATAAAACCTTAAAAAGATTAACGAAAAAACCTAATTAATAAAAAACTATGAATCTTTGATAGTTAACAAAGGCCGATCTTAAATATAGAACAAAAGCCAATCAATTTTAGGTATACATATAGATTAGGGGCAATGATACAACTTACTTATTGAATTCGATTTGAAATTAGCATAATAAGAAAAAAACGTCTGAAAAAAAATTCAAAATTAGTACGCAATTAACGTGTTGCTGAAGCGATGAAATCGCACCATGGAATCATTGATTGAACGGTAAGATTTTGCAATTGTGAAGATAGAGAAAGACTTTCAATTGTAACATCCTTAAATTTATAATATTAAATAAAGAAAAGTTATGTTGTGAGACGTGCGTTAATATTTAATAAAGATTAAATATTATAAAGAATATGGACTTGGCTGGGGAAAGATGGAATAAGGGTGTGATGGGCCTTAAGTTCATGGACTTAAGAGAGTATAAATACTCCCTTAAACCTTCCTAAAACCCTAAATCCCTCATTTCTCTCCATCTTATTCTCTACACACTCAAACACACACACACACACACACACACACACATACATTAGCCATAATCGGCCGTGAGAAGAAAGAAAGAATCCAAGACCAAAATCAAGCCAAATACTGATAGATCTTTGATACACAAGCTAGATACAAGATAAAAGTTCTTAACCAAGCAAAACCGTAGCTTTAAAAGAATAAAGGTACGTTCTTGATCTTTACGTCTTGTTCTTGAGGTTTTTTAACCAAAGAAAGAAAATGAAAGGAGAGGGAAGGATAAGAAAGGGAAAGGAAGGGAAGGAATTTTTTTTTAAATATGTGTGTTCTTGAGTTGGAAGGAAATTAGAGGAAAGGAAAGAATAACTATGTTATCCTTAGTAATCAGCCCATTTTTTAGAGGATAATTTATTGGGAAAAAACATCAATTTAATCCCTCCTAACTCCTCCTACTCCTTTCCTTTCCATCCTAAAAAAAAACTCAAGAACACTCATTTTTTAACTATCCTTAGTTTTCCTTTCCTTTCCCTACTTTTAAAAAACTCAAGAACATGGCTTTAAAGTTTATGTTTTTATGAAAGGTTAGCCATGAAACTTAAACGTAGAGTAGATCGGGTATAAACGAACCATAAAAGTAGCAAACTTGATGTTAAAATGGACTTAAAGAACTTATGGACATGAACGGCTCATTTAAAGGAAACCCTAGATCTAGTTGAACGTTTTAAACCCAAAGGTTCAAACTTTAAGGTTAACCGGGTCAAGTTTTGGTCGAAAATGGTTAAGGAAGCATCATTGGGTTGATACAGAACAATAATAAAGTGTCAAGGTCATATATATGGTTAAAATGGTAATAAAGCGGACCAAAGGATTAGCTCGTTCGCTTGCAAATGGCCGATTCGATTACACTGGCTACGTTCGATTGCAATCTTATGATCGATTACAACCGTGGATTCGAATACAAACGGGAAACTCGATTGCAATGCAAAGGTCGCTTACTTTGTTGTATTCGATTACATGGTTCACTCGGTTACAATAATATAATCGATTACAAGAGGATTCTCGCTTACAATAATACGATTGCTTACAATGACAATCCGATCACAATCCTTAACTAGATTACAAGGACACATTCTCTTACAATCAAGATACTCGATTACATAGAGGTACTCGCTTACAATACATAACTCGTATACATTAGACTCGGTTACAATTACAAGTCGATTACAATGTAACTCGCATACAACCATGGTGGATTACAATGATACTTGCTTACAACTGAGTCGATTACAATGATACTCGATTACAAATGGTTAGTTCGCATACAAGTCTAAGAGATTACACTAAGGATCGGTTACATTGGCCATGTGCATGCGTAGCCTAGTCGATTACATTATAGATGTGCCCGCATGCATGGTGTATCCCGTGTGATATATATATATATATATATATATACACACACATACATGAACCCACAATGTTACGCATTAAAGAGCATAAGGAAAGAAAAGAACGATAAAGAAATTGGGTATCTTATATTTCAAATACCTTAGGGTTAAATAATAAAATCTAAGTAAAAGCAATCTAATACAAGGCCATTAGATTAGAACAGACTTAGCCATTTTTGGTTGAAATACAAATAGGACAAGTATTGATACGTGTAACTCATATACAGTTAGCAGAGCTCAATTAAAGAAGGGATTAACAATTAATAGAGAAATAAACAGGATCCAGGTGAGTTTCTAGCCCCATTTCCTTGATTTGTTTTCGGGGCTGTGTGCATACTCAATGTGAATGTTAATAAACTCACCTTAAATGGTAAGTGTATGCCTTAATGATGAATGTGATATTTATGTTTATATTATGAATGAATGCTTGACAGTATGTGAACGAACTTCGGGTATTGCACGTATTGTTAAGGAAGGTATTATGTAGTAAGTATGAAATGAGTATATGAGATAAAGTATGCATAAATAATGCGTGTATGATATGTATGTATATATGTAAGAATGTAAGGTAATGTATGGTTGCATGGTACAAAAGGGAACCGATCCCTAATAATACTCGAGGAAAGAGGGAACCGAACCCTAATAATATTCGAGGCAAGAAGGAACCGGGCCCTAATAATACTCGAGGAAAATAGGGCGTAATGCTCTTTAAAACGTAAAGTATGAAGGTAAGTAAGAGTATGATAAAAGTATGAAAGTATGAACGGAAGTATGTAAATATGAATGAGTTGTATGTTGTATTATTAACTAGAACTCACTCAGCGTAGCTGACTTTTAGTATGCACGCAGGTGAGTAGGATGAGGCAGCTCGCTTGAGGGGAACACATGGCATGGAATTGAAGATACTGGCATCTGAAGGAAATGTTATGTTATTTTAAAGACTATGTTTGATGTTTAAACGACTTGAATGTTTGTTAAGACAAGATTTGATGGTTATGTAACATATTTTGTTTGAAGTTTTATATTCCGCGTAAAGTTTTTAATTAACTCTGATATTTAGAACTGTGTTTATGAGTAAATTCAACGTTCAAAGTGAGGCACCGGGATCGAGGCCTTACATCAATCCACCATGACCTTCACTCAGTCTTCTCCCTATTTCAATCCACACCAGCGATAAGGTGGGTATGAGCAAGGTCTCGCAGACAGAGGAAAGAGGAAAATGTTAAGATGAGTTATTATGACCCTTAGGCTATCCAGGTTTCATTAGAAGCCCCATACCCGTCAAAGCGGTTCAAATGCATAAAAAGACTCAATTTACAAATGAAGAAATCTGGTGGCTTAAGATGTGGCGGGGAGTGACCAGAGCGCTACACGTACGATATTAAAGGTTTTATTCGTATTTCGGGGTTATTTTATATTACTCATTTCTAATATGTGTATATATATATGTATATAATATATATATATATATATATATATATATATAATTTTAATTTTATTTATTGTAAGAAAGTTAATAATTATACACATAGAATTTGAGGATGAAAATTGTTTCACAAATAAAATAGATGTTATAACCTGGTTTAAAAGTTATATGGGTTTGGTAAAACCCACGACCCGCTTCTTGTTTTTAATATAAAATTGTTTCTTAATTATAAATCATATCTTTTTTAAAAAAAAAAATAAATATTAACTTTTAGTATATCCCTATTTTATAGGATTTTCATATCAAATATTTGGTGAGATTAATTTTTAATTTAATGAGATGTTATAACCCGTTTAAAGGACTGTTTGGGTTTGGTAAAACCCATACCCGTGAATTCGGGTCAAATGAATGAGAAGCCTCCATAATAAATCAAGCAATATGGTAGCTTCCATAAAAAGGGGGAGCGACCATATCGCGACACGTATGATTTTTGGACCTTTCGTTTATATATATTATAGATTTCCATCTTCAATCATTTTAATTAATGTTGCAACTACCTATAATATAGCTTGGGACAACATAACCATGTTTGAAACAAACATATATTAACTTCTAAACTTTATAATAATTGAGCTTGGAACACCATACCTGAACCATTTTCAACTTTAAAGAGAAAAAAACATAAAAATGACATTGGATAATTAACCGCACTTAATCGAAACCGACTCATAACTGACATGTGGTTAACCGAGCATTCGGTTACGGTTATCGTCAAGTATACCTTCTATGACCAAACCTCTTATTTATGGTTATGGTTATGTTTATGATTATGGTTAAGTATCCACAACCAAACTGAACCCCTTGCGCACTCCTACTCCCTATACATGCATACTCGTTTCAGAATTAATACGTTGAGGATATATAAAATAACACAATGGACTTGTTTGTAGTTAATAAAAGATAACCAAAATAGTAATGAGAGAGAAATAGATTGGTCTCTTCTGGTCTTGTTTATTTATTATATTTAAAGTCATAGGTATAGGTATAAATGAATTATGTGGTTTTTTTTCAAAAATAAATAAACAACAAATAATAAACGTGTTTGGATGAAAATTAAAAAAGATGCCATATTTAAAACTGTAAGAAAGAACATTTCTTGTATCACCGTGCCATTAACCTAACTTTCAAACAAGAACAATGTGAGTAGGCATCAGGTAACATTTCCAAAGAAGAAGTCAATTACACCTAAAATGTACCTTTTCCTAAATTCAGAAAATATAGTCTAAAACACACTTAATCGGTATTCCCTCAAGAAGGAATATTATTATCCATATTATGACAAAATTTTGAGTCTTTTAAAAAGCTAATATGGTTCTTACAAAACAACATCTTCAATATTCTTCACATTTAAAAAAAAAGATTATTACCAACCGCAATATTGATTGATGTGCTCCCTTTATCTCGCTTCTTCTAGGAGATAATATACCAAAGACAATTTATGCCGACATTACGTTCTAGACCAATTAGTGGTCTGTTAACCAGCAGTAGTGAATCTAAGATCATATTTTACCTCGTAATTTCTTGAATACTTGTGTGAGTGATCATTAAATATTATAGAATATTTCAATCAATCCATCATACCTAGTGGAATCTCACTAATAGCAAAGCTATAAGTATGATTTGTGAAGAGTGAGATGTAGGCACATCGTACCTCTATCCAATAGGATAGAGAGGTGGCTTCCAGAGAGACTCTCAGCTCTACAAAAAATATGTATGAGAGGATATAAGAGGAAATCAAAGTTCAACAATGATGATTAATAATAGCACGTAGTAAAAATAATAATAATACCAATACATAAATAGATAAAAATATATAATATATGAAAAGAAAATAACATAATGGCGTGTGACCAAAAAATAAGATAAAGAGAAGCCCTTAAGGTATTCTTTTCTCCCTAAAAAAAACCTTAACTTTAATTTTACGTTACGTCTCCAAGAATTCCTACCATCAACCATGTCCTCGGAGAGGTTTAGGTCTAGCAAATCACGCTTTATCCTCTCATCCCAAGTCAATTTAGATCAGCCTCTACCCCTCCTCCCTCATATAGTATTGTTTTCTACGAATCTAACAGGATTCGTCGTCGGTCTTCTATTCACATGTCCAAACAATCTCAATCTCCACTCTATTATCTTGTTAGATATATTAGCTACCCCTAGTTTCTCCCAAAACACACCGTTTCTTATTCGGATGTAGCATTCTCATCTATGCTACCTCCAACTTCGGCACTTGTGCCTTCTTGATAGCCCAACAATCTGTTCCACATAACATTGTAGGTCTAACTACGACTCTATAAAATTTTCTCTTTAGTTTGGTTGAGAATCTTTTATCGCACAATATACTTGTGGCTGCTCTCCATCTAGACATCCTACCTGAACTCGATGCTCCCTATCGCTCTGGACATATTTATTATATATAAAAAATAAAAAGTAAAAGGTGAATATCTAAGACTACATAACATTGAAAAAGTTATTTGAACTTGACTCTGATAGCCGACACTTGTGCCACACGACAGTCATCACTTTATTTATGTATACTCACATACACGTGTGTGGCTTTTTATTAATGGTCAATCAAAACTTTCATTTATATATGTATAACTGGTTAACATGACCAACTTTACATCCATCAAAAGAGAACCCAACACTATAAATGTTTTAAATAAAAATCAGCTAAGAATAATGTATCAAAATCTGTCAAGTGAGGTATAGTGCTAACACGATAAAAACGAATGTATAATCGAAATCTTGGTGAACACAATGATTTGATTACGAGGGAAAAAACCCTTGATTATGATAATCTTACTTCGGTCAAAAACTAGCAAGGTAATCTTTGGTCGAATTGCTTCGGTCAAAGATTAACAAGGTAATCTTTGGTCGGATGGTACGTGATTATAATAATCTCTGGCACAAAAAACCCTCGGACGGTGAAAACTATCACCGTCAAGTTTATTAATGGTAAAAGATGGTTACAAGTGTTGTGGAGTTTATGATCGATGTTACAAAGTAAGCTAACGTGTAGAGAGAGTATTTGGTTCTGCTCTGATGTGTGAGTGAATAAAAGTGAGTCCTAATCGATCATAACTCGATAATTATAAAGAAAATACATATAACAATAACTCCTAAAAATCCGCAAGTCCTCCACTAGCCACTCCCATCACTTTGACCACGTGCCATAGAAGTCCAGTAGCGAAATAAGTGGAAGAATAAGTCTAAGAGCCGTTGTTGATATTTAAACATCAATTTTCACACTAAATTGTCCATTAATAGCTATGCTGAATAAGAATCCTGGATCCATACTCCAGCTAGAGAATACTCCATGAGGATAATTGATGCAAACATGTCTTCAAAAATAACACATCTTGTCTTTAGCAATTGGTCTTATTATTCCGTTACTTCTTGCTTTAGCTTAGTCTTCAATCTCGACCTTATGCTATAGATGTCTCGTAGTGAGATATACGGTAGACTTGTTCATAAAATTGTTATACATGTCTAACACATCACCATACTAAACGCAATCATTAGTAAACAAATAACACCGAGGATCGTTGATCCTTTATATCATGATACATATCTCAAGGATAATCTATCCATAAGATAGTCAAGGATTAAGGATCCTCAGCATAAAATTCATTCCCTAACAATTGCCCCTAAAATGGCGGGTGATAGTGGAACACAGCTGTCATTTTGAAATTCAAACTTCTGCGAAAACTGATAGATGGGACTGTTTTGCCATTAATTTTTACCATTTAGCGCCCGAGTTAATAATAACTGTCTATATATGCCGTCCTATATCTTTGGTTATAATCATACCTCCAGCCGACGCATCAGGTATCCTTCCTATTCTTTTCTTATTTTCTTTAACAATGTCTACTGCTTCAACTTCTTCTTCTCTGTCTCCCTCTAAACTTACCGAACCATCTTCCGATGACTCCGAGTTGTCGGAAACGGAACCACAATGCCTCATAGCCAACCCGTCTACTGAGATTTGTAAACTCACAGATCCCGAGATCGACGAGTTCCGTTCGTTGTTTCCTCCGTGAACCCTATTCCGACTTTACGAATCCAGTGTCCGCTGCGACGTATATTCCAAAGTCTTGGCGTGTTTTCCTGTAACTCCGTTCCTGATCGGCTACAAGTACCCTTTTCCTCCTTTCACTCAAAGTTTCTTCGATTCCACCAGCATATCCTATATACAGGCTATGCCCATGGTTTGGAGGGTTCTGAGCACTATTGAGAGAATCATCGAGGAGCAAGAGATTGATTTCGGTCTTCCGGAGTTATCACATCTGTACACCCTTACTACCCACGGTCCTGCCCGATTTATCTTCATGTCCAAGCCTCGACAACCTCACCCGATACTAAAAGTCACCTTAAATGATTCCTCATGGAGGAATAAGTTTTTCTTTGTAAAACGTGACTCAATACCAGGAGGAATTGATCTTCCTTCAAAGTGGGTTAGAAAGGGTAGGATCCTGGATCCTTAAGAAATAGCAGGATCCTTGATGCTTTAACTTTAATTCTGAATCTTCCTTTTTGTTTGCAGTTGACAACTTTGCTTCTTTAGGCAAGTTACCTGGCACAGAAGAGAAAAAAACGGTTCCTAGCACTGGATACCGAAGTTAGAACCTTTCAAGCTCGTTTTGTTGAAGCTTTCTGCGAAATCTCTTCGGGTTTCAGCATGTCAAGTGAGTTTATAAAAATAATTTTAAGATAAATAAAATTAGTTTGAATACTTATCTGTTAACTTTTCTTTCGTAGGCGCTAAGAAATCCCAGAAGTCAGCCGGTAAGTTCTCCCTGGAAGATATTGACTGCATGGTCACCTCTCCTGTCATCAAGAAAGAAGCTTCAAAAGCAGCCACTAGTTTCGAGCCCTAGACTGCAACAACCAGGGCCAAGTCCGCTGCTTCCAAAAGAAAGAAGTCCTCTGATCCCGAGACCTATTATGACATTGTCCTCTCTGTAAGTATCATGTATCCTGCTACTTTGAGTTTTAGGATCCAATATCCTTCCGATTTTGATTGATTTGTTGTATATAGGCTATGAGTGCTATCAAAGAGCACTACGAAAAGACTATCGGCCAAATGAGTGACAAGCTGTCTAGGTTAGGGAAAGCCATGGTCGCCAAGGACAAGGCCATGATCCAGCTCTCCAAAGAGAAAAAAACAGTTGGAGGATCAGCTATCCTTAGCAGAAGCCCAACGTCAAGAGGCAGTGGAGCAGGCTATGGATGAGGCCAAGGTGTGGGCTGCCTGGTCGGTATTCCAAGCACGGATCAAGATGGCGAAGGAGGCTGGTGAACCTGCTTTCGATAAGGCGACCTGGGATGTGGAAAAGTGGAAGACTGCCCTTGCAGATCTTGGTGGTGAGGAAGCTGAGGAGATGGCTGAAAATACCGAGGCTGGGACTAGTGGCGTCAAGGAGGTGGCTGAAGCTGGTAAGGGAGAAGGTGCTGTTGAGAGTGAAGATGCAACTTAGGTGGGCGATGAAGGATATAGAAGACAAGGCCCGAACCCACTTTTTTATTTTGTGATGATGTTTTTCTGAACAATGAATTTGGTTTGTAATAAACAATAGTAACTAGGGTAAATGATCCACGATCCTTAAGACAATTTGCGGGGGTGACAAAGGTGGATGGATCCTCTGTTTGTGGGGATGAAGCCTTTGTTTCCCCTGTTTTTAATTTTCCTGCACTCATGAACAGTTAGTAGTACTCACTTAACTCGGATGGATGGTCCATCTTTTGCATGGTGAAGTCCGGGTTAAGAATTTTGGATAAGTCCCGGTGGCTTATTTTAAATAATATAAATCTTTTAACTATTTGCCTGTTGTTTATCTTTAAAATTCTGTTTGATATAACTTTAGCATTATTGATAGTTTTGCAAATATTCTTGAATAAAGGATTTTTAGGATATAAAATCCTTATGAAAATTACTTAGGACAGAAAATCTTTAAAGGACAAATTTTAGGATAAAGTATCCTTAAAAATAAGTAAAAATTTTTGTAATAAAACATCTTTAAAGGAATAACCCTCTAAACTGAAATATCCAAAATTATCGCAACTAAGATAATACAAACTCATTAACAGAGACCGTACCAGAAGGTCTAGGTAGACCTAAGTTACCATAAGTAATGACCCTTCTGTGATCCTGGTAGAAGCAATTTAAGGATTTTGTATCCTTAGATTTTTGATCTTCACAAAGAACTTAGAAAATCTGTTGCAAATAATTCATAATGTTAATTGGGATTATACCCATTAAACTGGGGATAAGCCCAAATAATAAACTGGGGACAAGCCCGTGTAATCTGGAGACAAGCCCGAAACTGGGGACAAGCCCAAATACGGATGTTAACTGGGGACTCGCCCAACCTGGGATTTAGCTCAAACGAAGGTAACGTGAAAACGTTATAAACCGGTGGTATGGTACGTCTACCATAATTCGTAGGATCCTCCATATAGCCGAAAGCAACGAAATTTTCAGCCACTAAGCGTGCACTGGTCCCGCTGCCCCAGACTATACGTCGGATAACGTGCGCTCCAGGCGAGAGTGTATAAAATCTATTTATAAGAAAGGTGAAAACCTTTAAACCTTAGAGGATATGACCATCGGGGGTCATATCCAAACGTGGGCTAGGCCAAGAGAAATAGGATAATACCTCAAATGTAAAGGAGAGGTGGCCAACCTCTTGAGCATCAAGTATATTATCATAATCCTGCATTGTTACTCAAAACTTAGAAAAGATAAAATGTTAGGAATATATTATCCTTAAATTAACAATATGAATTCAAAAAGAATAACTGATCAGACAGATGTTACCGATTTCGGGGATCCTTGATCCTTTAAGGATAATAAATCCTCCCAGGATACTGGATCCTGATAAGAAAAAAATACTTTTTGAGGTGGATAACATTCCATGCTCTTGGTAATCTCCTTCCCTCCATTGTGAGAAAATGATATGCCCCCTTTCCTGCCTCCGAATCGATCTGATAAGGTCCTTCCCATTTGGGTGCTAACTTTCCATCAGCCGGATTTGTAGTATTTTGGAAGGCTTTCCTCAAGACTAAATCTCCTTCTTGAAATCTTCTAATTCTTATATTTTTGTTGTATGCCCCAGCTACCCTTTGTTGATAAGCTGCCATTCTGATTTTGGCTAGGTCTCTGAGTTCTTCTACAGTATCCAAGTCTTCAAGAAGGATTTCTTCATTGGCTTCAGGATCACGGATGCTCGTTCTTGCTATAGGAACCACCATTTCTTTAGGAATCACTGCCTCTGAGCCAAATACCAATGAGAAGGGTGTTTGGCCTATTGCATTCTTGGGTGTTGTCCTATCGGCCCAAAGAACAAAAGGTAGCTCTTCGGCCCACTTTCCCTTCTTGGATCCTAGTTTCTTCTTTAGATTAATGTTGCTAGACTCCGCTTGACCATTAGCTTGAGGATACACCGGAGTAGAAGTTATCATCTTGATGCCCCAACTGTCACAAAAGTTAGTGGTTCTTTTCCCGATAAACTGGGAACCATTATCACAAATAATTTTCGAGGGGATACCAAACCTATTAATAATATTTCTTTTAATGAAAGATATCATCTCTTTTTCGCGTACTTGAATAAAAGCTTTTGCTTCTATCCATTTTGAAAAGTAGTCCGTCATTGAAAGAATGAATACTCTTCCTCCTGGTGCCTTAGGTAGTTTGCCAACAATATCCATACCCCATTTCATGAAAGGCCACGAAGAGGATATAGGATACATAGGTTCTGCTGGTTGGTGGAGGATGTTTGCATGTCTTTGACAAGCATCACATTTCTTTGAATATTCCATTGCATCTCTCTTCATTGTTGGCCAGAAGTACCCTGTTCTTAGAATCCTAGAAAACAGGGCTCTACCTCCGGTGTGATTACCATAGTCACCTTCGTGAAAATCTTTGAGCACCTCTTGGATTTCAGGATCCTCGATGCACCTCAAGTATGGACCTGCAAGAGATTTCTTGTACAACATATCATCTAATAAAATGTATTGTAATACCTTGAGTTTGAAGGATTTGGGATTCTCAGTGGTTGGAATTTCTCCTATTTGAATGTACTTCTTAATTGGAAGGATCCATGATTCTTGATTATTTGAGGATAATGGATATCAAAGTGCAATTTGTTTGTCATTTGTTATCTCCCCAACTTCTTGTTCTCCTATTGCTGGTGAGAGAACATGAATGATTGGAATTTTCGTGTTTTCTAGAATTTTCAGAGATGATGCTATTGTGATACCTTGAGTTTGAAGGATTTGGGATTCTCAGTGGTTGGAATTTCTCCTATTTGAATGTACTTCTTAATTGGAAGGATCCATGATTCTTGATTATTTGAGGATAATGGATATCAAAGTGCAATTTGTTTGTTATTTGTTATCTCCCCAACTTCTTGTTCTCCTATTGCTGGTGAGAGAACATGAATGATTGGAATTTTCATGTTTTCTAGAATTTTCAGAGATGATGCTAAATTTGCCAAAGCATCTGCCCCAACATTTTCTTCTCTTGGTACCTGTACAATGCTAAATAATTCGAAGGATTTTGCTAATTCCTTCACAACATCTAGATATTTGATTAGTTTTTCTCCTTTAACAGCATATGAGCCATTAAAGTGGTTAGCAATCAATAATGAATCTATATATGCTTGAAGATACCTGATCCTCATGCACTTAGCTAATTGAAAACCTACGATCAAAGCTTCATATTCTGCCTCGTTGTTCGTTGCTTGAAACTCACAGGCTGTAGACTGGGGTAATATGTCCCCCTATAGTGATTTCAGTAGGATCCCCAATCCTGTCCCTCTTATATTAGAAGCGCCGTCAGTGAAGAGTATCCAAGGATCCTTAGTCTTTTCTAGTTGTTGGACCTCCAAGTCAGCTTCTTTTTGTAGGTCACTAGTGAAATCAGCCACAAAGTCTGCGAGTGCTTGTGACTTGATTGCTATTCTTGGATCGTATTGGATATCATATGCACTTAATTTCACAGCCCACTTGGCCATTCTACCTGATAACCCTGGTTTTCTAAGAACGTTCTTAACAGGATAATTAGTTCTCAAAATAATAGTATGAGTTTCAAAATAATGTCTCAATTTAGTAGAAGCCATAATTAGTGCACGAATTAACTTTTCTATATGAGAATACCTGGCTTCTGCATCTAGAAGACTTTTACTTACATAGTAAACGGGATGTTGTTCACCTTCATGATCCTTTACCAAGACGGCACTTACTGCATTTCCTGAGACAACAAGATATAGATATAAGGATTCTCCATCCACGGGCTTCATTAGAGCTGGAGCTGAGGATAAGTAATCCTTCAAGGCTGTAAGCGCAGCCTCATGCTTTTCTGTCCACTCAAACTTCTTATTCTTCCTAAGGATGTCATGGAAGTCTTTGCACTTTTCGGAAGATCTTGAGATGAACCTATTGAGAGCGGCTATTCTTCCTATGAGCCTTTGGACATCCTTTGCATTTGCAGGAGACTTCAAATTGAGGATGGCTTCAATTTGCTCGGGGCTTGCTTCAATTCCTCTTTTAGTCACCATATATCCCAGAAACTTTCCAGCCTTAAAACCAAAGTGGCATATATCCCAGATACTGAATGCTTCCTCGGGGTCTCTAAGGTGATCCTCAGCTTTCATCGACTTTACCACCATATCGTCTATGTATACTTACATTGTCTTTCCCAACTGATCCTTGAACATCATGTTGACTAGTCTTTGGTACATTTCCCCTGCGTTTCTTAGTCCAAATGGCATAGCAGTATAACAATATATGACGGTAGGAGTCATGAATGTTGTATCCTCTTGATCAGATGGTTCCATCTGAATTTGTTGAAATCCAGAGGAAGCATCCATAAAGGTAAGCATTTCATTCCTGCCGTTGCATCCACCATGGAATCTATATGTGGTAACGTGAAAGGATCCTTGGGGCATGCCTTGTTTAACTCGGTAAAATCGACACACACCCTCCACTTTTCATTCTTTTTTGATACAACGACCACATTAGCTAGCCAACGAGGATACTGAACCTCTCTGATCATACCGGCCTTAAGAAGTTTTTCAACTTCTTCTTGTATGATCTTGTTCCTTTCAGGAGCGAATTTTCTTCGCTTCTGATGGACGGGTTTAACAGATAAATCAAGGCCTAATTTATGAGTAATTACCTCTCTTGAAATACCTGTCATGTCTAAGTGCTTGAAGGCAAAGGTAGATCTTCTTCGCCCTAAGAAGGATACTAAATCCTCCTCAATCTTACTGGGGATACTGGATCCTAGGAACACTTTTATCTCTGGATCCTCGGGGTACAATGATACTTCTTTAAGGTCTTTCTCCCAAGCTTCCAGCACGTCCCTAGGATGTTGCTGTGGTTGCTATGCTATAGTTTGCTTGGTTGTTGGCTTCATTGATGAAGAATCATAGTTCTTGGCCTCCGCTTGGTCACCAACTATCTTCACAACTCCCCAAGGAGTAGGTAGCTTGATGCATAGGTGATAAGTTGAGACTACTGCCTTCATTCGGTGGAGCCAGGGCCTCTACCTAAAATAACATTGCAACAAGAAAGGTTACCAATAACACAAAATTTCTGGTATGAATTTAACCCTTCGATATAAACTGGGAGGTTGATGTCCCCCAATGTCTTCTTGGTTTCACCACTGAAACCGACTAGCACCGATGTTCTAGGAATGATCTCTGAATCCGGTATGTTCATCTTTTTGAGGACATCATGCTGGATAATGTTAACCGAGCTCCCACCGTCTACTAGGATCCTGCGTACATAATGGTTAGCGATAAATAAAGTAATAATCAAACCGTCATGATGAGGATCCTAGATGTTTAGCTTGTCTTCCTCATCAAAGAAGATCCTTTTGTCTGTTGTTAAGGTGGTTGATACTATTGGTCGGTCTCCGTTATCCATCTTGACCTCTTTGGCAAGTCTTCTTGCTGCAGAGAAAGAAGTTCCACAAATGTCTGAACCTCCAGAGATGAAATTGACCATTTGGACATCCAGCTAATCCTTGTGAGGATCCTGGATCCTCGAGTTGAAGAAGATTCTGTGACATTCGTCAAAATTTGGATCTCGATTTGTATTCGTGTTGTAAACCTTTATTATACAAACCCGACTCAACATCTTTTTTTTGTTTCTTCATTTATTTATTATAATATTATTATATATCTCGATCACCAATAAATCGATGTTTGTCATATTATAGAGTCGTCAAGAAAAACATAAGTGGTTCAAACTATTTTTCGTTAAGTTGTTATAAGCTTTTAAAACCTTTAAACCCGTTTTAAACATTGATTGAAACTGGAGGGGGCTGTTATGAAAATATGCATATATATATATATATATATATATATATATATATATATATATATATATATATATATATATATATATATAACAAACCCTAACACACACACAAAACCACAACCGCTCACTCTTTCTTTCTCGCAAGTCCGGCGCCGTTTTCCGGCGACAGGTGACTTCGACGCCACCTCCGGCCACCACCTCACCTCCTTCAACCCGACATCACCACCTAAACTAAACCCTAAACCTAATATTAACACACACATCACACCAGCCGCCACCTTCCACCTTGTAGCCGTTTTCCGGCGAACCCGAGCTTCGGCGACTCCAAAGCACTACCACCGTCTCCGGCCACCTTCTCCTTCCCTCCTACTCGTTTTTCCGGCAACCAACAACAACCCGGCTCTCTCTCTGAAGAAACACTAAGTGAACCCTGGGCAGATTATAGATAATCTGGGGTTTAAGTAATGTTTCCCACGAGGATGAGGTCCAGCAGAGAAGGTTGTTCTTCAAGGGACATGCAAAACAGACACCGTAAGCTCGTCACTGAGAAGGGGGGGTTCCTCCTTGTGACCACCCTCCGGCGTGAGAATCAGACTAGATTGCTCTGAATATAAGTGTATATTAAGAGATTGCTAGATAAGATTGAGATATCAGATGATGTCCTTACCATTCCAAGGTGTCGGAGTATTTATAGCCGAAGGTAGGTTTCCTAGAAGGTACAGCCGGCTGAATAGTAATCCTGTTCCACCAACAGTGGACTACGCACAGGCCATGCTGGTTGGTGGATAGGCTACGGCCAACAGTAAAGGTCGGCTGTATACTGTTCCTTTACTGCCGGCTACGCACTGTTCCACCAACTGTAGGCTGCGCACGTCCCATCGTAAGGGTTGGTGAGTAGGCAGCGGCTAATAGTGACAAACAGTACTAGAGGGTGCTCCTCCTCGTATTGTTGTCGGTGAGCTGTCACCCTGTGATTGGTTCATGGGCTGCTCTGGTCAAATTGTCTGTTCCGCCCATACCTTAGTAGGTATAGTACGAAAGACCTTCCAGAAGCATACGGACTGGCTCATTTAGGCGGGAGTATTCCCGCCTTGCTCATTCCTTCGTGTGACTACTGAAGTGGCTAATGCCTTGTGCGTGTAGCCTTGCTGTTAGTGCGGGTAGCCTTCCCTGATGGCTTGTATCCGCAGCTGCGGGAACAGGCGGGGTACTTCACCATTGGGAGGCTTTCCCTGCGGGTACAGCTGGCGTACTGCGCGTAAGGTTCTTTGAGCATGGTGGGTCCTGCTGGAGCAGTTGGTCATTGTGCAGACGTCCCTGTTCAAGGTGAGTCTTGCGGGTCCAACTGGGCTCTGCTGGGACCTAACTCTTCAAGTCCCCCCAGTCCAATGTTCTTCTCATGAATTATTAATAAGTGAGGTGAACTTTTGGACTTTAGCAAGGGGTTTTGAAAAGGGTTTAGTTTTTCGGTTTTCCGTGGTGATTCATCCCGCGGTTTTCCTGATGTCACGCAGAAATTCCCGACTTTTCTGCTTGATCTTTGGGTGTGAAGCGGGTAGGTTTGTAACCTCCTCGCACGTCAGGAGCGTTGAGTCCCACTTGTGTGGATTCTCCATGGGGTCTTGATAGTTTTCAACATAGTGATCAATTATGCTAAAACCACCAATTCCATCTTGGAGTTTCAAACAATATAGTTCTCGACGTTCCCGTCATGCGGGGATGTTATTCCCGTTTCCGCAAGCATGGCCCAGAAGATCCTTCTTGGTTTGAATTCCCTGCAGAGTGCTAAGTATGTGAAGGGTTTTGCCTTGACACTGTACCCGCACTCGTCTTACGGTTACTTTACTTCCAAGGTATTCCTGGCGTCAATTCCCTGCGGGTGCTAAGTATGTGAAGGGTTTTGCCTTGACACTGTACCCGCATCCGTCTTACGGTTACTTGGTTGCCAAGTTATTCTTGGCTTCAATTCCCTGCGGGTGCTAGGTATGTGAAGGGTTTTGCCTTAACACTGTACCCGCATCCGTCTTACGGTTACTTGGTTGCCAAGGTAAGGGGTATTTTCCCGCTTAATTTTGAATCTTTTTGAATTTTGAATTTTGAAATTCGAAGAGTTGTTGAAAGCATAAGAACAGTCCAGACCTCTGAAACGTCGTGCGACGGTTTCTTCTGACTGTGTCAGGACGTGCAGGAAGTTATGGTGACGTGACAGTACATGGTCATTCCAGACGCTTTTTCAGGCGCGTGGGCGCGATTTTTCGGGCGCGTGGCCGCGAAATTAATGGTATGCGTCCTGTCAACAGCTGTTGCCAGCTTGCTTTTTGCCACGTGTCATAGTTTCATTGCACCTTCGTTTTCTCTCTCTTCCGCATTAATTTCATCGCATTAATTGCGATTAGTATATAAAGGGGGAGAGGGTTCTTTGTAATCCACACTTTCACTCTTCGCTTCATCTTCTTTGCGATTTCCGGCGAATACTAACCTTTTCA
This sequence comes from Bidens hawaiensis, assembly GCF_021521415.1. Taxonomy (NCBI): domain Eukaryota; kingdom Viridiplantae; phylum Streptophyta; class Magnoliopsida; order Asterales; family Asteraceae; genus Bidens; species Bidens hawaiensis. The sequence continues at coordinate 67,624 of NW_027491530.1, forward strand.
GGCAAGCATTCTCCCGAAATCGTTTTCTTCTTCTTTTACAAGATGTCTCGTGATCTCGAATCTACGGCTGATGACAAGAGTACTGCTGGCGAGTGCCAGTGTGCTCTGCCTGGCGACCTGTATCGGTACGTCGTCAGGAAGTTCATGCTCGAGTCTCTCGAGCCTGAGTTTCCTGAACCCCACCAGACGGTGTACGATGCCCCCAGAGGCAAGGTCGGGGTTTATGCTGCATTCTTTGTTTATGGGAATCTTAGGTTCCTATTGACAAAGTTTGTTTACCGTGTCCTTGAGAGGCACGGTGTTCATTTGACCGAGTTGCACCCCATGGCGATCGCCAAGATTCGCCACTTCGAGTGGGTGTGCCGGATTTTGGGCATTGAGCCCGACCTTCTACACTTGGAGGTGCATCCAGGGGTGGTACACGTTGATAACCCGGGTAAAGGGTTTGAAGATTTGCGCAACCGAGTGCAGTCTTCGCGCGTGGAAGCGGGAGTTCTTCTTCATCTCTGCTCGCGCCATCCCCCTTGCCATGAAATTCAAGAACGGGCAAGCCCTTCCTAGCCTTCACGCCTCCAACTACGAGGAGGCGGAATGGTTTTCGAAGATTTCCCGGGTCCAATCTCCGGTTTACCGGTTTGCGGAGTCCGGGATGGTGATGCTGGGGATGAGCCGGGTGTGGAAGGAGGCTGATGCGCGCAAGATTCCGATCGTCCTCGAATACGGTTCGAACTCTGTTCCTTACGGTATGCTTTGTTTCCTTTTGTTGATTTTGAATTTCTTCTAACTTCTTTCCTGTTTATTTCAGAGGGGAACGACTTGCAGTCGCTCCTGAACCCGCGGGAGGCTGACGGTCCCGCACGGATGGGTACTCGCGCTCTAGATGAGAACGAGTTGCCCATCCTAGAACAAACGGCGGATCGGTTCGTGGAGGTCTATCCGCTAGGCCATGAGATCCTTAGCGCCCGTCGGCCAGGTAAGGCGCTATTCGACCCTCGACCCCTCAATGTTGAAACCTCTGCTGGAATTCCTTTAATCGTATGCTCTGATGAGGAATCCGCAGATGGTCCTCCGTTGGTGCGGAAGAAGAAGGCTGCCGGCGGGAAGGGGAAGGAGAAGGCCTCCACTGCCGATCCAGCGCCTCGGTCTGATTCGGAGACCGAGAGCGAAGAGGTGGCGGGGAATCCCGGTGGTGATAAGACCACCGCTCCGGAGGTTGCGACTGTCACCTCCGGAGAGCCAAAGAAGATGACGGTGACCGGCGCAAAGAGGCCGGCTCCATCGGGTTCGTCCCCGCCTCTCCGTACCTTTAGGCTCAAGAAAACCCGTAAGTACAAACTTCGTCTTTTTACTTCATAGCTTAATATCCTTAACACTTTTCTTCTTTACGCAGGCGTGGATGTTGACGTATTCCAGGGTGGAGCGCAGAGGAGTACCTCTCCGCCAATGACGGTAGGCTTGGTCAGCCTACCTGAGGCGTCGACCCAGGCGCCTGCGCCTGCTTCCGCTGGTTCAGTTGCTCACTCCTTTGAGCCGACTGTTCCAGCTGAGATGACGTCACCGCCGGCTGTGAGTGCTATTTTTACAGCATCCTTCACCGAGCCGGCGGTTACTATTGCTGCGGCGACCGCGGCGGCGACCGCGGCGGCTGCTACCATGCCCCCGCCGTCGGCAACGACGGCCGACCCATCAGGTACGCATGGGGCTTCTCGCCAATCTCTGCCACCTTCCCATCTGCCTGACCTCTTGGATGGATTTCCGTTGGGTTCAGGAGATGGGTTCGGCGGCTATCGGCCTGTTATTGACCCTACAGGTGCGTAGGGTTCCTTTGGCCTATTTTTTATATATTTTTTATTTATCATCTTTTCCTAACTGCTTTGTGTTTTTTGCAGTGTCGGATTCCAATGAAGTGTATGTTCCACGATGGAACATTCGCCGAGGAACCACCCTTCGCACCCCTGTGGAGTGCGTGGAATGGGCTCGTCACGCTGCTCCCAGTGGTGCGTTGGGGGAAGCCATGGCTAGCTACCAGGAGGGTAGGCTAACCAATGAGCTTCGGGTTCTCCTGGCCCGGATGCAGCCGCGCGTCGAGCTGCTTTGTCGTGAAAACGACAAGTTAAAAGCAGCTCGCCTTAAAGAAGTGGCTCAGGCGCGGGCTGTCCGGGAGGAGAACCAAAGGCTTTCCGCAGCTGCTGCGGAAAAGGAGAAGGCCTTCAAGGCCCTCGAGGTTGAAGTTCAGGCTCGACTCGAGGCCCGTTCCAAGGCTGCCCAAGCTGTTAATGAACAGCTTCGGCTGGCTAAGGAAACTGCGAGGAACGCAACCGAGAGGGCCACCAAGGCTGAAGCTGTTGCTGAGCCTCTACGCGTGGAGAATGAAGAGCTTAAAGCCAAATTAGAGGCTCTCCAGCAGGCTCATGATGCCTTGGCGATGGAAGACGCCAAAAAGCTCCAGGAGATCTTGGACCAGAGGGGGGTGCTTGACCATACTGAGCGGAAGCTAAAGGGCGTCGAAGAGGCTGCGGCTAAAGAAGTGTTGCTTGCCAACCTCAACAAGAGTGAAGCCGAACGTGCCCGTAACGAAGCTCAAGCTGCCCTCCAAGAAGCTCTGGTTGCCAAGGAATGGCTTCTTCGAGAAGCGTTGTCTCAGGTAAGCTTTTCTTGTCTTTACGCTTTTCTTTGTAAATAGAAAAGGTTTTGACACTTGTATATTTTCTTTTGTAGGTTGTGCATCGAGTCTTTGCTGAGACGTCGTATGACGATGCTATGAGCGCAGCCCTCAACGCTTCTCACGAGGATGGGGAAAGGGTCGGCTTCCTGCTTGGTCTAGGGTTCGTTGAGAAAGGCGTCCCGCCTTCCAACTTCCCTTTGTACAATGTTGATACTGAAGCTGTTTACGACCAAGCAGTGAATCAGTACGCCGCCTTCCCGCATCCGGTAGTGGAGAAGGTGAATGAAGTTGCTGCTGCTGATGATGGGCTAGCTATCCTTAAGGCTTTCCTTGAACTGCCACGCTCTACTGACGGCGCTGGTCCAAGTGGAAGTGGCCCTGAAGCCTGATCCTGAAGATCCCTTCCCGCTGCTAGGATAGATTTAGCTTGTATAGATTTATTTTCTTGTAGGCGGGTAGTTACCCGGCCATTCTTGTAATGAATATTTATGAAATATAAATCTTTGTGCGGGTAAGACCGCTTCTTTTATTGGATTCCTTGCTTTATAAACGTTATATGACTTGCATACTTTAGTTTAAATTAGCAATTTTCCAAGTGTTTTAGAATAAGTTAACCTTTGAACGTGGTAGATAATGTGTGAAGTTTTGCTTCCTCTTTCGTGATTGTGCGGGTAGGACCGTCACTTGCACTTAGTAGGATGGCTAAACTTTACCCATATCTGACCTGCGTGTAGGTTTTCCTCATCCTTTTTTAGGATAAGTTAACCTTTGAATGTGGTAGATGATAGGTTGAAGTTTTGCTTCCTTGTTCGTGATTGTGCGGGTAAGACCGTCACTTGCACTTACAAGGATGGCTAAACTTTACTTACATCTGACCTGCGTGTAGGTTTTCCTCATCCTTTTTTAGGATAAGTTAACCTTTGAACGTGGTAGATGATAGGTTGAAGTTTTGCTTCCTTGTTCGTGATTGTGCGGGTAAGACCGTCACTTGCACTTACAAGGATGGCTAAACTTTACTTACATCTGACCTGCGTGTAGGTTTTCCTTATTTTTAGCGTTGTGTTTATGCGGGTTTTGCCGCCTTCCACACGTAACGACTTACTTCTTCCCCCATTTATGCGGTGAATACCGGCACCAGTGTGGGAAGTTCATAAGTATAAAGGTAAGGTTATCAACACATTGTGAAAGGAGAATCATTTCCATTAGAAGTGGCTCTAGGCCTTTTCTTTACAAGTTTGGAATTGATCTACATATAACATTTGCGTAATTGAGCTCCATTCCATGTTCTTGGGATGGGAGTGCCATCGAGCCTTTCGAGCCGGTATGCGCCCTTTCCCAGGACTTCTTTGATAATGTATGGCCCTTCCCAGACCGGGGCCAGCTTTCCTGGGCGTTCTTGGTTCGAAGCCTCGTTGTTACGCAGTATGTAGTCTCCTATATTGAAGTTGCAGAGTTTTACCCGCGTGTTGTAGTACTTTTGCATTTGTCGCTTGTAGTTCTCTTCACGCACTGCGGCTAAGTCTCTGCGTTCCTCGGTTAGCATAAGATCCAACCGTCTTTCCGCATCATTGTCTTCTGGCTGAATCAAGATCCTTGGTGAGGGTAAACCAATTTCGACCGGGACCATGGCTTCCGTGCCATAAGTGAGGCTGAACGGGGTTTCTCCCGTACTGGCCTTCTTCAGCGTTCTGTTTGCCCAAAGGACGTGCGGAAGCTCGTCCACCCAGCCGGATCTGTGTTCCAAGAGTCTTTTCTTGATGCCTTCGACGATGCTCTTATTTGCTCTTTCCACCTCACCATTACCTTGCGGGTGTGCCACTGAGGTAAAGGTGTGGGTGATTTGAAGTTCTTTCAGCCACTGTTGTAGCTTCTTGTCAGCAAAGTTGGTGCCGTTATTGCTCACCAAATTCTGTGGAAGTCCAAAAAGACAAATAATAAATTCCCAAATAAATTTTTTGATATGTTTTGCGGTTGTTTGGGCTAAGGGTTTTGCTTCTATCCACTTGGTGAAGTAGTCGATGGCTACCACTAGGAACTGAACATTTCCTGCTGCTGTAGGAAATGGGCCTGTCACATCGATGGCCCACTTCTGAAATGGCCATGAAGAAGTGACTGGAACAAGTTCATTCTTCGGGCGGTGCGTGTTGGGTGCGTAAAGCTGGCAAGACCTGCATTTTCTGATGTATGCCAGTGCATCCGTATGCATCCCCGGCCAAAAGTATCCCGCGTAGTTTAGCTTAGCTACAACAGCGCGGGGACCTGCGTGTACTCCACAGATGCCTTCGTGTACTTCCCTTAGGAGGTAGTCAGCATCTTGGTTGTCCACGCATCTTAAGAGTGGGCCAAGAAAGTTACGTCTGTAAAGGATGTCATCGATGAGTTGATAATTCAGTGCTTTACAGCGTAGTTTTCTTGCCTGTGTTTTGGATTCTGGTAGTGTACCTGCCGCAAGGTATTTTATTATTGGTGTCATCCACGTTTCCGTGCCGGTTTGGATGACACAAATTTCCATGTGCGGGACCGAAGGTGTCTCGAGGAGTTCAATGCGGATATCCTTTCCTAAGTGGGTGAAGGCTAATGATGCAAGCTTGCTTAACGCATCCGCAGATTTGTTTTCACTTCGCTTGACGTGTATGACTTTGCAGTCATTGAAATCGCGCATAAGGGATTTTGCTTGTGCGAGGTACAGGGCCATTGTGTCGTTCACGGCCGTGTACGTCCCGTTGATTTGATTGGCTACTAACATGGAATCCAGGTGGGCTTCCAAGTTTTTCACTCCCATCTTACGCGCAATTCTCAGCCCAGCCAAGAATGCCTCATACTCGGCTTCGTTGTTCGTACTTGGAAAATCCAGTCGAATAGCGTAAGTGTATTCTTGGCCCGCTGGGTTGGTTAGTTTCAGCCCTGCGCCTGAACCCTCGTTATTAGCTGCCCCATCAGTGTAGAGTCGCCAGACATCATTGATGTCTTGTGCTGGAGAGGGTTGAGCCTCTTCCTGGCACTCTTTTTCCCGCGATGCAGGCACTTCTGCAATAAAGTCGGCCAGAACCTGGCCTTTTATGGCTGGTCTTGGCTTATACTTTATCGCGTATTCTCCCAACTCAATTGCCCATTTGGCTAGGCGTCCCGATAACTCGGGTTTGCCTAGAACGTTTGCAAGTTTGAAGTTGGAGAGAATGGTGATTGGGTGACCCTGGAAATATCGTCTTAACCTGCGTGAAGCGTGTATAAGTGCTAAGACTAATTTTTCGAGGGTAGAGTACCGGGTTTCTACGTCTGTTAGGATACGGCTAACATAATAGATTGGCATCTGGATGCCTTTTCGCTCTACTAGCAGGACTGCCCCGGTTGCTCTATCTGTTGCGGAAAGGTATAGGATTAACTCCTCTCCCGCTTCTGGTGCTGTGAGTGTTGGGAGTTCGATCAAGCGTGACCGAATCTCCTGAAAAGCTGCTTCCGCTTCTGGTGTCCAGCGGAAGTGCGTTTTCTTTAAACAGTTTCTCAACGTTGACACGAAGGGAAACGACTTATCCGCGTGGTTTGCCAAAAAGCGATTAAGTGCCACTAGTCGTCCATTCAGTGTCTGAGCCTGTTTGATGGTAGTAGGTGATTCCATTTTGATAATGGCTTCGACCTTTTCAGGGTTCGCTCTGAAGCCATCTTTAGTGACGATGACCCCCAAGAACTTCCCTTCTTCCATTCCAAAGGCACATTTGCTCGGGTTGAGCTTCATGTTTATCTTCCTGAGCGTGTTGAAAGTCTCTTCAATGTCTTTCAACATCGCTTCTGGGTCAGGGCTTTTGATGACCAAGTCATCCATGTAGACTTCCAAGTTCCTCCCAATTTGGGCATGAAACTGGTTGTCCATTAGGCGTTGGTATGTGGACCCGGCATTCTTAAGTCCGAATGGCATCATTTGGTAACAAAATGTGCCATCGGGCGTCCGAAAAGCGGTTTTGTCCTGATCATCAACGGCCATGTGTATTTGATGGTACCCCTTATACGCGTCCAGGAAGCATTTAAGGCGGAACGGTGCCAACGAGTCCACCTTAAGATCAATTTCGGGTAACGGATAACAATCTTTGGGGCATGCTTTGTTCAAGTCCTTGAAATCTATGCACATGCGCCATTGTTTGTTATTCTTCGGTACCATAACGGGATTTGCAACCCAAGTTTGATATCTACTAACGCGTACGATGCCTGCGTCAAGGAGTTCCTTGACTTGGGTTCTACACGCGTTAGTTTGTTCTGGCCCCATTACTCTGCGCTTTTGTACGATCGGCGTAACAGCCGGATCGCATTTGAGCTTATGCTCTGCCTTACTTCGGGGTACACCAGTCATGTCAGCTGGTGTCCACGCGAAGATGTCAGCGTTTTTTTGTAATAAGCGCTTGAGTAAGGTGCGTGTAGGATCAACAATTGTTGGGCCAATGGAGACGGCCTGGTCAGGGTACTTGCCGTTGAAGGCCCATCTTTCTGGTTCGGTGATGGTTGGTTTAGCCATCTTTGGTTTGGGTTTAGATGAGACAGATGCGATGCATACCTGGGGAATGCCGGTGATCATCGCTACACACCCTCAGCTGTTGGCCATCCCATCATGCCGTGGACTGAGGATACCACGTCGTTGAATCTTGCCATCCCGTCTCTCCCGAAGAGAATGTCGTATGTGTGGTGTGGCTTCCTCATCACGACAAAGTCCACATCTTCTGTGCGGGAGTGTTTCCCATCCGTAAGAGTGACGGGGAAAGATAGGATACCCAGGGGGGTGTTTGTGCTGCCATCAAACCCTTCCATCGAGGCGCAGATCGTTTCCAGGCGTTCCTTGTTTTCGTCATCTAGCTTGTCGAAGAACTGCCTGTACATCACCGTTGACGAGGCGTCGTTGTCAGCAAGAGTGCGAGAAGTGATGTAGTGCCCCAGCTGGCTTTTGATGACGATAGGGCCTTCTTTGCTGGGTCCTCCTGGCACTCGCGGGAAGCGCACCTCAGCTTCCTTCCACGCACATGGTTCTGGCGTTCGCCTTTTTCTTCCTCTGATGTTACCATGAACCATGTTGATACTGATGTCCACGGGCTTTCGTCCGTTGCCTCGGTACCGGTTGTCGTTCCTTCCTCCCTTCTTGATTGATGCCACCAGGTGTGCCAGTCTTCCATCCTTGACGAATGCTTCAACGACATCCTTCAAGGATGTACACTCTTCTGTACCATGACCTTTTGTCCCGTGGAAGTCACAGGACTTGCTCTGATCCGCATTAGGTCGCTGTCGGATCATTGGAGGTTTTGGCCATGGTAGCTTTTCAGTGGCAAATATCTCCGTGACGCTTTTGGTGAGTGGCGTCCACCGGTGCTTTTGGCTTGAAGGGTGTGTGTGATTTCTTCCGCCAACAAGAGGGTGAGAGCTGGATGAGGTGTCAAAGTTCACCCTTGACTGCCAGATACCTAGCTTCCTCTTTTTGTTCTGCCGGGCGATCCGAACATTGTTCTCTCTTGTCCTCTGCGTGTAGAGGTGTGTACTCTGGGGAAGATCCCTTCCCAGTTGCTTCTCCGTCTCGGCAAAGCGCTTGGCCGCCGTCATGATGGCATCCCATGTTGATGGCATGCCATCCTTACCCGTCAATGTGCGGATAAGCTCTGGGTATTCGGCGCCTTGGATGAAAGCGGCGCGAACCAGATCTTCACTTATGTTGCCGAGACTTAGCTTTTTGGAGTTGAAGCGGGTGATGAAGTCTAGTAAAGATTCATCCTCCTCTCTAACGCAGTTGAGGATCGTCCACTGTTCTTCAGTATATTTCCTCTGTTGGCTGAAGTGCTGGCTGAACTTGTTCTGAAAGTCCGGCCAGTCATATATGTGGTGGACCGGTAAACGATCGAACCATGCCCTGGCCGCTCCAACCAGAGTCATCTGGAACATATAACACCACGTGGGTTCCGTCCAGTTACTGACGGTTGCCCCCGCAATGAATCTGTTCAAGTGGTCGTCTGGGTCGGATAGACCATCATAATTGCCAATGTTGGACATTTGTTTGGCACTTATTGGGGCGATTGCTTCCGCAATGTCCCTTGCGAACTTTGACTTTCCTGCATTTGTAGCAGTTGGTCTAAAGGTTTTGGAGAAGTCACGCGGGTTTCTCTCCGCATTCGTTGGTTTAAAAGCTTCCCCAAAATTCCTTTTCGGCTGGAAGTCCGTTTCCTTACGCTTCCCTTTCGCCTTATGGCGAGGGTTTGCGTCGGTATCGGATTCTTCCCTCTCGTCGTCTGAGTACTCGCCCTCGCTGTTCATATTGAGATGTTGGCGAGTACTGCCGAATTCGTCAGCCTGTTGAACTGAACGCAAGCGTTCATCCAATTCAGCTTGGAACTCTCTCTGACGTGCTTCGGCCCACGCCTTCACTTGATCTAGTGTTTGGCGAGGGACCCTCGTTCGTTTTTCCAACTGGGCATCGGTGAACCCCAGTGGAATATTTACTGCACTTGCCCCGGCTTGGGTAGTCGGGGTAGTGTTCGTAAGATTTGTATAACCGCCGGTGTTCCCCCCAGTTGCTGGGGTTGTGGTTACCGGGGTTTCTTGGTCGGTTACTGGCCTTGGGACCGGAGTAACGTTAACCATTTCTTCAGAAATTTTGAAAAAACTAAATTAGTTCTAGCTTTTATGCACGGATGGCGCCAATGAAGAAACACTAAGTGAACCCTGGGCAGATTATAGATAATCTGGGGTTTAAGTAATGTTTCCCACGAGGATGAGGTCCAGCAGAGAAGGTTGTTCTTCAAGGGACCTGCAAAACAGACACCGTAAGCTCGTCACTGAGAAGGGGGGGGGTTCCTCCTTGTGACCACCCTCCGGCGTGAGAATCAGACTAGATTGCTCTGAATATAAGTGTATATTAAGAGATTGCTAGATAAGATTGAGATATCAGATGATGTCCTTACCATTCCAAGGTGTCGGAGTATTTATAGCCGAAGGTAGGTTTCCTAGAAGGTAAAGCCGGCTGAATAGTAATCCTGTTCCACCAACAGTGGACTATGCACAGGCCATGCTGGTTGGTGGATAGGCTACGGCCAACAGTAAAGGTCGGCTGTATACTGTTCCTTTACTGCCGGCTACGCACTGTTCCACCAACTGTAGGCTGCGCACGTCCCATCGTAAGGGTTGGTGAGTAGGCAGCGGCTAATAGTGACAAACAGTACTAGAGGGTGCTCCTCCTCGTATTGTTGTCGGTGAGCTGTCACCCTGTGATTGGTTCATGGGCTGCTCTGGTCAAATTGTCTGTTCCGCCCATACCTTAGTAGGTATAGTACGAAAGACCTTCCAGAAGCATACGGACTGGCTCATTTAGGCGGGAGTATTCCCGCCTTGCTCATTCCTTCGTGTGACTACTGAAGTGGCTAATGCCTTGTGCGTGTAGCCTTGCTGTTAGTGCGGGTAGCCTTCCCTGATGGCTTGTATCCGCAGCTGCGGGAACAGGCGGGGTACTTCACCATTGGGAGGCTTTCCCTGCGGGTACAGCTGGCGTACTGCGCGTAAGGTTCTTTGAGCATGGTGGGTCCTGCTGGAGCAGTTGGTCATTGCGCAGACGTCCCTGTTCAAGGTGAGTCTTGCGGGTCCAACTGGGCTCTGCTGGGACCTACCTCTTCACTCTCTCTCCGTCAATCTTTCTCTCTCTCTCCGCCTATTTCTCTCGCTCTGTCTCTCTCTCCCCTCCACTCTAAATGAACCCCTACCATGTTTAAATTCCTGCGTCATCGGAACTCCGACCAAGTTTTGTAGATCGTCGAATCGTACAAAGTTAAAAGTAAGTTTTATGCCAACCGAATCTTTTATGATTTTCGATTTTAATCGGTAACCGTGATACGCAATATTTGGTTTTGAAACTGGCGCTGCGATAAGGTTACATGAGTGGGTTCGGCTACTGTAATCTTGCACAAGATGAAGTTATTATTATTATTATTATTATTTTTATTATTATTATTATTATTATTATTATTCCACTTCGTCTACACAAATGATAAAAATCATTGCCTTATCTATTTTATTAAATTTTGAATTTAATTAAATAAAGAAAATGACAACTTTTGCAATTTAACTTATACGTAGTCACATGTCATAGGTTTGTTATTGATTGGCATGTGATTCATATACAAATATGAATTGGCTTAATTTTTTTATCTTTTCAATAATATTGGCTAAATAATTATTTTGAAGGTGTGCAGATGCTCTGTATGAAAAAATTTTAAAGAATGCCACGATAGCTTACAAATTAAAATGCTAGACTAATAAAGTTCTAACTAACTTTATACTTATAAAAACTATTCATACAAGTATTTTGTTAAATATTATTAACCACAAAAGTTGATAGACAATAATCATGACTTGAAAGTGGTTTTAAAAGAAACGGTTATAAATATTATTATTATTATTATTAAAAGAAAATAAACATTATGAATTATTCTCGGTCGACAACAAAACAAGTTAGATTCTAATTCGTGATGATATTTATAGGTTCCGCCTCGTTTACAAGGATTATATTTCGGTTATTCTTTACTCTACAAATTAAGGTTATTGTGTCGAACCGAACCCAATTTGTCCATTTGCTTATCTCTCGACTTAAACACGCCTAATGTCAAAGGTGAGTACTTTCATACCCCTTTTTTCATCTTTCGTTTTGGGGTGACATTTCATACTTATCAAACTAAATGCTTTATATACTTGAATCTTAAACCCACAAACGTGATTGTATACCTTACTTGAATAATTGCTCGATTTGGTGTTCTATGCTTACATGCTTATATGCTTATGTGTTTATCGCTTTTGGATGGTGGAACTATAAATCCTATACCATTTGGCAACCCCTAATGGCAAGGTGTCGTTAACGTAATGCAATTAACGATAACTATTAAATCCTAGACTACTCGGCAACCCCTTGTAGCTAGGTGGTGCTAATGTGTTTAACAACTATCTATAAAATCCTAAACTATTTGGCAACCCCTTATAGTTCGGTGTCGCTAACTTGTTAGCGATAACTTTGTTATCTAAATTTGTAGTTTTTATTTATTGTTTCGTATACAAGTTTTATGGCTCTTTATTACTATATACTTATATGCTCAAACTTATGAATTGCTCACCAACCTTTGTGTTGATAAACTTTATTTTATGAAATGTTACAGGTTTGACTTTTGTTGACTCGAGGACTTGATGAAAACGTTACCAAGACTATTAGGGTATTAGTAAAACGAATAATATAATTGTTACTTGTATTCAATTTGTTCGTGTGAACGAGATGTGTTGATTACTGATTTGTTGAAATAAAATGAGTTGAATAAATATTGTCACTTTAAATAGTATCTTGTGTATTTGTCCAATCACGTTGCACCCCGGCATGTTCCGCCTTTGGCCGGGGTGTGACAGATTCTCTGATCAGTCACTCGAGTAGTGGGGATAAGCGGTCTTCTTTGATCGTCCAATTCGAATTATTCTGTGGACTTTTCTTCTATGGTACAAGAATCTTGAAACATTTCATAGTCTCTGGAGACAAAGTTGATCACATGAGCATCTGGTGGTGGTGGTGTTGCTTTTTGTGGAAGATCTTCAGGATCCTGGATCTTGGATATCTTCAGTCCCAAGAGTTCTTTAATGTGACCCTTGCTCAGGAGGTATCCAATTTCTCTCCTTAAGCCAATGCACACGTCTGTCATGTGGCCAAAATCTTCGTGAAAGGCACACCACTTAGACTTGTCTTTGAAGGTGGTCGTCTTCTCATTCTTCCGGGGCCACCTTGCTTTTTCTCCTAGATCCTTCATGGCACAAATCAAGCCATGGGTATCTACGGAGAAACAATAATCGGAGATGCAGGGATAATCTTCATCGTTATCCCCTTCTTCGACTGCTCATACGTTTTGATTGTTGAACTTGGTGTACGGCTTTGAGTTGTTGTTCCTGTATGAGGATCCTTTATTCTTGTCAGGGGATTCCTGTTTTGTTTGAGCCCCTAATCTTTCTTGGATCCTTTTGTCATCTTCCAGCCGTATAAACATTAACGCTATATTCCTTACTTCATCTAGAGACCTGCAAGGAGTCATCACAAGATCATCATAAAAGGGGGAGCCCCTCTGAAGTCCCATCTTGAAGGCCTCAACAGCAGTAGCCATGTCAAGATTAGGAATTTCCAGAGCTTCCCTGCTGAACCTCGTAACAAAATCTCCAAGAGATTCATCACTTGGTTGGACAACTTGGTAAAGATCACTAGTTAACTTTTCAAATATCCTGCTACAGGAAAATTGACTGTTGAACAAGTTCACTAAGTGCGAAAAAGAAGTAATTGAAAAGGGAGGAAGACTTAGAAGCCATTTCAAAGTTGATCCTGTCAGTATGGATCCAAAGCCTTTGCGCAGGCAAGCTTCTTTGAGTCTCTCAGGAATGGGGTTGATCTCCATCCTTTCTCTATATTGTGCCACGTGCTCTTCGGGATCAGTGGTTCTATCGTAAGTCTTCATGTTGGTGGTTTGGAATCGCTTCGGGATTTCAGCATCACAGATAGGTGGAGCAAATTTGGATAACTTGTGGCTTCCCTCAGGTATCTCGGGAATTGGTCGTATGACCCCGAGAACACTGGATATCATATCCTTGAGCTTCTGTAGCTCTTTGGCCATTGCTAAGTTAATACCTGCATCCTGCGTGGAACCATGGTTAGCGTCTAAGGATAAAGGATCATGCAAATTACCTATTTGTTGGGCGAAAGTTGGCATCTCGGATGAGTATCTGGGAAAAGAAGAGTCAGCAATAGGAGTAGGACCACCTGATGCGATAGTCTGCATGGGAATGAAATCTCCTTCATGGACTTCGGAGAATCGTTGATATTGGATTCCTGAGGATCCTTGATTCTGAAAGAAGGATCCTTGATTCTTAAAGAAGGATCCTTGTGGTTGGGAATTGTAGGACCCTTGGTGATATAACCTGGTGGAATGACGGATGATCCCTGCTGAAACAATGAGGATCCTTGAGCCTGCTGACCCATGGACTCTTGCTGAAGGATAAACTATCCTGGCTGAAACAGTGAGGATCCTTAAGCTTGTTGACCCATGGACCCATGTTGAAGGATAGACGATCCTGGCTGAAACAGTGAGGATCCTTGAGCCTGTTGACCCATGGACCCCTGTTTAAGGATAGATGATCCTTTCGAGAACTGAGCCATGGATCCTGGGCTGGTGAAATCCAGCATCCTGGGCATCAGGGGAGTGTGATCCTCCGCTGGCCTCTTAGTCTTCTTGAGATCTTCTATCTCACGAAGGATCCTCTTGTTGGTCTTGTTCTCCTGCTCCATATATGCTTTAACCTGCGAAAACATAGATGAAACATCATTGTTAGTATTAACCACCGGCGCAGCAGCAGCGGTTTTAGAGCTCTGGAAGATTGGTAGTTGCGTCTTGCTTCCAGCAGCAGGCCGTTGTGCTCCCGTGATTGATGGCATGGTTAATGAAGCAGAGGTTGATTGAGAGGCCATTGATAGTGATATGGGTATAAAAAAAATCAAAAATTGAAAGGAATAATATGGATTATAGCACCAATTGCCCCATGGTGGTCGCCAAATTGTTTTGGATAAAAATCAGCTAAGGATAATGTATCCAAATCTGTCAAGTGAGGTATAGTGCTAACAAGATAAAAGCGAATGTATAATCGAAATCTTGGTGAACACAATGATTTGATCACGAGGGAAAAAACCTTGATTATGATAATCTTACTTCGGTCAAAAACTAGCAATGTAACCTTTGGTCGAATTTCTTCGGTCAAAGATTAACAAGGTAATATTTGGTCGGATGGTACGTGATTATAATAATCTCTGGCACAAAAAACCCTCAGACGGTGAAAACTATCACCGTCAAGTTTATTAATGGTAAAAGATGGTTACAAGTGTTGTGGAGTTTATGATCGATGTTACAAAGTAAGCTAACGTGTGGAGAGAGTATTTGGTTCTGCTCTGGTGTGTGAGTGAATAAAAGTGAGTCCTAATCGATCATAACTCGATAATTATAAAGAAAATACATATAACAATAACTCCTAAAAATCCGCAAGTCCTCCACTAGCCACTCCCATCACTTTGACCACGTGCCATAGTAGTCCAGTAGCGAAATAAGTGGAAGAATAAGTCTAAGAGCCGTTGTTGATATTTAAACATCAATCTTCACACGAAATCTTCCATTAATAGCTATGCTGAATAAGGATACTGGATCCATACTCCAGCTAGAGAATACTCCATGAGGATAATTGATGCAAACATGTCTTCAAGAATAACACATCTTGTCTTTAGCAATTGGTCTTATTATTTCGTTACTTCTTGCTTTAGCTTAGTCTTCAATCTCGACCTTATGCTATAGATGTCTCGTAGTGAGATATACGGTAGACTTGTTCATAAAATTGTTATACAAGTCTAACAAATCACCATATTAAACGCAATCATTAGTAAACAAATAACACCGAGGATCGTGGATCCTCTATATTCTGATACATATCTCAAGGGTAATCTATCCATAAGATAGTCAAGGATTAAGGATCCTCAACATAAAATTCATGCCCTAACAATAAAACACCTAGCTTTTACGGTTACATATTAAAAACATACACCAACCCTCCCAAGATAAGTTAGACAACCTAGACAGATTCTTCACCCATAAATAATCAAGCGTCTTCATATCCCCCCACCACACTTGTGAGCTGAACTGGTCTCGCGCTAAAGCAACTCGTTTCTAGCTTTCTAAATGCTCCATATCGATACAAGACATATTGCATGCTAGACTTTCCTTTTTACCTTTGTGAAGCCCGGATACATGTACAACTCCAATAAATCTCGAAGGCAAAAAGCATATACCGAAGACTGCCCACACCAAGATGAGATAACTTGCCAAACATCTTGCGCGAACCGACACAAAATAAAAATATGCTCCATAGTTTCGTCTGACTCCCCACACATGGGGCATAAAACGGACCCATGATGGATGTTCCTCCTTGCCAAGGCCACGAAATAAAAATATGCTCCAAGCCTGCTCGCCATGCAAGTACAAACACCTTTTTTGGGACCCAATAATTCCATGAAACTTAAATCTTAAATATATATAAATGAAACCTTTAAAAGCTCTCTGGTTGTTTTCTATTGTTTTTTTTCAAGCCACAAGATTGCATTATTTATAAATGGAGACTTCTTATTCAATTTGATCCGAATTCACGGGTATGGATCTCACAAAACCAGAATTCCTTAAACGGGTTATAACATCTTATTAAATTAAAACTAATCTCACCAAATATTTGATATGAAAATCCTATAAAATAGAGATACGTGTATAACAATGGTAATTAAATTTGTTTAGTGAGGTATAGTGCTTGTATAACAATGGTAATTATGTAAACGAAATATTGATAAACACAAAGATTTGTTAGGAGGAAAAGCCCTTGATCGATTAAGGATCGCCGACACAAAAACCCCGGGTGATGACAATTGTCTATCACCAATATATTAATAAAACATAGTGCTACAATGGCAGCGCTTAATAGTTCTATGTGTGAGTGAATGTAAATAGGATAATCTCTGCAAAGTATGTGGTAAGTGACGTTGTGCTTCCTAAACTGATCACAGCTTGTTATTAATAAAATAATTAATAAACTAACTATCCTACTAATCAGCCACTCTTCCTATAGATACGTTGCACCTCTTTGACCACGTGTCACTCCTCATGGACTGCGAACTAATAGGTAGACTAGGTCTCTTGGGCGTTATACCTGTTAAATACAACATCATTCAAGAATACAACCGTTAGTGAACAATAAGTACTGAGGATCCTCGATTCTGCTTAACCTGGAACTGATATCTTAAGGATAACTAATCCATAAGTTACATAAGGATAATATATCCTCAACACAAAGATCTGTGCCCTAACAATTGCCCCCAAAATGGTGGTTGTAAGTGGATAACAGCTGTCATTTTGAAATTCAAATTTCCTGCAAATTAATAAGATTAAACGTGATAGGTCAGACGCAATTATCACCCATCCTGATTGAATGCCTCCCGACAATAAATGTAATCACCCTTACTCTTTTATAATCACGTTTCGGCGATCAAAGAGGTATCCTTTCCTCTCATTCCTTTCATTTTCTTTTTATTATGTCTAGGATTTATGTCTCGTCTTCCTCCGAACAGTCGGAATCTAGCGACCTTCGACCCTAAAGTTTTCATACTAGCCCTTCATCATAAATTTGTAAGTTCACCGACCAAGAGATTGATAATCTTCGCTCATTATTCCCGGCCGGCACAATATTTAGACCATTCGACTCCACTGTCCAAAGCGATTGCGTTTCCAAAACTTGGTTTTGCTTTCCAAAACAACCCTTTTTAATCGGCTATTCCTATCCCTTTCCATCGTTTACCCAAAGCTTTTTTTACCTTAACCGGCATTAGCTATATACAAGCAATGCCGATGCTTTGGAGAGTGTTACACACCATAGAGAGGATCACTGAGGAAGAAGGTATAGAATTCGTGTAACATTTGTTACTTTTCAAACCCGAAAACCCGACCCATTTTAAATTTTCGGTTTTATTAATGAATATATGTATAAATATAAATGTATATTTCAAGTTTCGTTTTATGCGTGTTCGTCAACCGACTCAGTTTGATGTTTCGATGTATTCGTATATGTTTGTGCACGGAAATTTGACACCGTGGATATGTTATCCTGGCATATAATATGGATCAATTATCCTTAGAATATGTTGCAGATCCTGTCAGGATCAGTGATCCTCAGTATTTATTATTTATTAACGACTTTCCTTTGTTATCTTGATATTTTTGGTAGGTACAACGGCTAATGGTCAAGTGCAACCTGTAATCTCGCAATCAAATTAATAAAGCGCGTGGATAATGAAGGAAAGAGCTATAATGAAGGAATGGCTTGATTATAGGCAAAAAAATAGGGATATTTGTTATATTATTTTTGTATAAATTGAAGCTTGATCAGCTAAGACAAACACACTCTACTCTCTACAAAATTAGAATTATACACACACTTAGACATCATTGTAATCGCTGATCATAGCTTCCAACCCTTGTAACACCCTTTTTTGATTAATAAAAGTGGTGATAGACGATTTGTCATCACCCGGGGTTTTTGTGCCGGTGATCCGACCAAGATCAAGGGGTTTTCCTCGTAACAAATCCTTGTGTTCATCATTATTTCGTTTACATATTCGTTGTAATCATTTTAGCACTAAAGCTCACATAACAGATTTGGATACATTATCCTTAGCAGATTTTTATCCAAAACAATTTGGCGCCCACCGTGGGGCAATTGGTGCTATAATCCAGAAAATACCTTATCAACATTCAACCTTTCATACCCATATCACTATCAATGGCCTCTCAATCAACCTCTGCTTCATCAACCATGTCGTCTTCAGTTCCTCTCTCATCAAGAACTTTGCCGCCGATGCCTCCGCCAATCACGGGAGCAACAAGGGTTACTGCTGCTGGAAACAAGACGCAACTACCAGTTTTCCAGAGCTCGAAAAACCACTGCGGCCACTTCAGTGGTTAATTCTAACAATGATGTTTCTGCTATGTTTTCACAGGTTAAGGCATACATGGAGCAACAGAACAAAACCAACCAGAAGATCCTACGTGAAATTGAAGATCTCAAGAAGAAAAAGAGGCCACTGGAGGATCAGACTCCTTTAATGCCATGGATTCCGGATTTCACTACTCCAGGATCTGTGGCTCAACAGACTCATGGATCCTCCATCTTCCAGCAAGGATCATCTATCCTTCAACAGGGGTCCATGGGTCAGCCAACTCAAGGATCCTCGTTCCTTTAACAAGGATCACCTATCCTTCAACAGGGGTCCATGGGTCAGCCAACTCTAGGATCCTCGTTCCTTCAACAAGCATCAGCTATCCTTCAACAAGGGTCCATGGGTCAGCAAACTCAAGGATCCTCGTTCCTTCAACAAGGATCATCTATCCTTCAACAGGGATCCATGGGTCAGCAAGCTCAAGGATCCTCGTTCCTTCAACCAGGATCCTCTAGGATGTATCACCAAGGATCTTTCAGCTCCCAACGTCAAGAATCCTTATGGCATAATCAAGGATCCTCAGGGGTGCAACATCAAAGATCCTCAGAGGTTCATGAAGGATACATAATCCCCATGCAAACCATTGCCTATGGTGGACCAACTCCTATAGCAGATGCTTCTTATCTTGGCTACACTTCTGGGATACCAACGTTCAATCAACCGAGAGGTAACACATATAATCATATATCCTTAGACACTAACCTTGGCTCTATGCAGGATATAGTTATCAACCAGGCTATGTCTAAGGAACTTTAGAAGCTTAAGGATATGATATCCAGCGTGCCAGGAGTGGTCCGTCCAATCCCTGAAATACGAGAAGGAAGCCACAAGTTTTCCAGATTTGCTCCACCTATTTGTGATGTTGAAGTCCCAAAACATTTTCAGACCCCTAACATGAAGGTGTATGATGGGACAACTGATCCCGAAGAGCATGTGGCTCAATACAGGGAGATAATGGAAATCAATCCAATTCTCGAAAAACTTAAGGAGGCTTGTCTATGCAAGGGTTTCGGATCCACACTAACAGGATCTGCATTAAAATGGCTGCTAAGTCTTCCTCCCTTTTCCGTTACTTCTTTTTAACATTTAGTTAACTTGTTCAACAACCAATTTTCTTGAAGTAGGAAATTTGAGAATTTAACTAGTGATTTATATAGAGTTGTCCAACTTATAATGAATCCCTTAGGGATTTTGTTACTAGGTTTGTGAGGGAAGCCCTAGAGATCCCTAGTCTTGATATGGCTACGGCTGTTGAAACATTCAAGATGGGACTTCAAAGGGGTTCCCCATTTTATGACGATCTTATGATGACCCCATGTAGGACTTTAAACGAAGTCAGAAACAGGGCACTCAGATTTATAAGGCTAGAGGATGACAAGAAGATCCAAGAACGGTTAAGAGCTCCAACAAAACAAGAGTCATCTAACCAGAAACAAGGATCCTCATACAGGAACAACGACTCAAAGCCGTACACAAAATTCAACAATCAAAATGTTCGGGCAGTTGAAGAAGGACAAGATGATGAGGACTACCCAAGTATTTTCGAATATTGCTTCTCTGTTGATACTCATGGTTTGATTTGTGCCAAGAAGGATCTTGGAGAGAAAGCAAGGTGTCCTCGAAAAAATGAGAAAACAACATCCTTCAAAGACAAGTCCAAGTGGTGTGCATTCCATGAAGACTTTGACCATCAGACAGAAGGTTGTATTGGTTTAAGGAGGGAAATTGGATACCTCCTGAGCAAGGGTCATTTCAAAGAGCTCTTGGGAAGAAAAAAGTCTAGGATCCCGGATCCTGAAGATGTACCACAGAAAGCAACTCCGCCCCCACCAGACGCACAAGTAATCAACTTCATCTCCGGTGGCTCATGTAAGGCCCCGTTACCGGTAGCCCTACTTTGGTGTTGGATTTACTCATAAACACAGTTCTAAATATCAGAGTTAATTAAAACTTTACGCGAAACATAAAACTTCAACCATAATATCTTACAAAACTGTCAAATCTTGTCTTAACAAACATTCAAATTTATTTAAACATGAAACATAGTCTTTAAAACATCACAACATTTCTTCGAGATGCCAGTATCTTCGATTCCATGTCATGTGTCTTCAATCATGCTAGCTGCCTCAACCTATTTGCTTGCGTGCATACTAAAAGTCAGCTACGCTGAGTGAGTTCTAGTTAATCACATAACTTACTTTACATACACATATACGTGCCCGAAGGTATGCTTTACATACATAACATGTTCATCATTCTTTCATATATATATATATATATTCATAACTTAACCTTACGTTATAAAGAGCATTCACCCTACATACCTCGGATATTATTAGGGTCCGGTGCCCTTCATCCTCGGATATTATTAGGGTCCGGTGCCCTCCATCCTCGGATATTATTAGGGTCCGGTGCCCTCCATCCTCGGATATTATTAGGGTCCGGTGCCCTTCATCCTCGGATATTATTAGGGTCCGATACCCTTTCTTCCATACCTTTTTAACATACTTTTCTATATACATAATCGTAAGTTTCGTACATACACATTCATTCTTCGTCTTACAACATACATATAACATCAACCATTTCCTGGCAATACATGCAATTCCGAAGATCGTTCATGTATCGACAAGAAACCATTCACACATTTCACATAATACATATATGGCATACACTTATCACTTAGGATAAGTGTATTAACTAATCACATCGAGTATGCACACAGCCCCGAAAACATAACAAGGAATGGGGCTAGAAACTCACCTGAAGTCGGTTACGTTCGCCGTTAATAGTTATTCCTTTCTTCAGTTGGGCACGGCTAACTGTATAACAATTACTCGTATCAATTAACTATTACTACTCATGTCGTATTTCTATCTTTATATAACCCACAACGGACGGGGGTCCGGGTGCAGCGCCCCTGGCAGCGGGGTCTAGGGGCGGCAACCCCTAGCAGGGTCCAAGGGGCAGAGCCCCTGAATGGGGTCGAGCTGCCAGGTCAGCTTGGAAAAATTTTATTTCCATTAACTGTCGTAACACATTTTCCATTACTATTTTGAATTATTATTTAATTCGCTAACTCAAAGTTCAAGGGCTGATTTGTAATTAATTCATTCTTTTCTAAGTCCAGGGACTGTTCTGTCATTCTTTCAAACATCCAGTTCGTTATTCAGTTCTAAACGAATGGGGATTCTTAACGAATGATCCCCCATAACGAACTGACCACTGTAGCGAATCAACCCATATAACGAACTGACCTGCATAACAAATTGACTCCTAAGACGAACTGATCTGGTCAATGAATGAACCCTATAACGAATGGGGTTCATGGCCTTAGGTAATGGCCTTCACGAATCGCCTTAACGAATAAGCTAGTTCGTCCTTATTTCCTTAGCGAATTACTTACTAGTTCGTCCGTATTTCCTTAACGAATTACTTACTAGTTCGTCCGTGTTTCCTTAACGAATCAGGTGCTAATTCGTCAGATTTCCGGTAACGAACTAGGGTTAGGTCAGAGAATGTCAGAAACATTCTCTGACGCCTAACCTCGTACCAAACTTTCCCGGCGCCGTCATTGCCGTAAAGCCGCCGGAAAAACGCAAACACGTCTGAAAAACGAGTTTTAACTTGTTTTTCACTGTTTTTCGTCCCGTTCGATCCAGATCTGAGCTAGGGTGACCCCTAAGCTCATCATAGGTTCAGTTTATACCCGATTCCACCCGGATCTTGTGATTTAAACGGTTTAACGGTGTCGGCTAGTCGTTACGCGACTATAACTAACGGTTTAAGCTCATACAATATTAAACTATCATTACCTCGGGTCGGTACTCGGATTCTTTCTTGGTTTTGGCTAGAGGATAAGGAAGAACTAGAGAGAAATCTTAAGTGTGTGTTTTGGTGGTGTATGGAATATGTGTGAAATGAAATTAAATGGTTTTTAATGGTTTATATATTTATGGATCATGGGCTTAAGCCCATGGTCTTTCCTTCTTTCTTTCACAACCCAAGACCATAACCCATATCCATTTACCCAACACTAGCCCAACTCATAATAACTCATATTTTCATTTATTAACCGAAACTAGAAAACGGGATGTTACAGCTCAGATATATGCGGTACTTCTTTCGCCTCAGCAAAAAGACACGCCAAAGAAACGAAGTTGGAGAACGGAGACCGACCAGTCATATCCACTACTTTGACAACTGACAAAAGAATCTTCTTTGACGAAGAAGTTAAGACAAGCATCCAGGATTCTCACCACGACAGTTTGATTGTAACTTTATTTATTGCTAACCATTATGTGCGCAGGATCCTAGTCGATGGTGGAAGCTCGGTCAAGATCATCCAACATGACGTACTACGGAAAATGAAAATCCCGGAGTCGAAAATCACCCCGAGAACGTCGGTGCTAGTGGGTTTCAGTGGTGAAACTAAGAAAACATTGGGGGACATCAAACTCCCAATATAAATCGAAGGGTTAAACTCTTACCAAAAGTTTTGTGTTATTGACAGTCTTTCTTGTTGCAACGTTATTCTTGGCAGGCCTTGGATACATGGAATGAAGGCTGTAGCCTCTACTTACCATCAGTGCATCAAACTACCAACTCCTTGGGGTGTAGTAAGGATAAATGGTGACCAAATGGAAGCCAAGAATTATTATTCTTCATCAATAAAGCCGACAGCTAAACAAACAATAGCATAGCAATTACAGCAACATCCTAGGGACGTATTGGAAGCTCGGGAGCGAGACGTAAAAGAAGTATCTTTAGATCCTGAAAATCTAGACACGAAGGTGTTCCTAGGATCCTGTATCCCTGACGAGATCGAGGAGGATATAATATCCTTCCTAAAGTGATGAAAATCCATATTCGCCTTCAGACATTCAGACATGACAGGTATTTCTAAGGAGGTAATTACTCATAAGTTAGGCCTTGATTATTCTATTAAACCCGTCCATCAGAAGCGAAGGAAATTCACTCCTGAGAGGAACACGATCATACAAGAAGAAGTTGAAAAACTTCTTAAGGCCGGTATGATCAGAGAGGTTAAATATCCTCGATGGTTGGCTAATGTGGTTGTTGTTTCAAAAAAGAATGGAAAGTGGAGGGTATGTGTCGATTTCACAGATTTAAACAAGGCATGCCCCAAGGATCCTTTTCCTTTACCGCATATAGACTCCATGGTGGATGCAACAGCAGGACATGAGATGCTTACCTTTATGGATGCTTCCTCTGGATTTCAACAAATTCAGATGGAACCGTCTGATCAAGAGGATACAACATTCATGACTCCTACCGGCATATATTGTTATATTGCTATGCCGTTCGGACTAAGAAATGCAGGTGCAACATATCAAAGGTTGGTAAAAATGATGTTCAAGGATCAGTTAGGCAAAACCATGGAAGTCTACATAGATGACATGGTAGTGAAGTCGAAGAGGGCTGAGGATCACCTCAGAGATCTTGAAGAAGCATTCAATATCCTTGACCAATATAACATGAAACTGAACCAGTCAAAATGCCATTTTGGTGTTAAGGCTGGAAAGTTTCTAGGATACATGGTGATCAAAAAGGGAATAGAAACGAGCCCCGATCAGATAGAAGCCATCATTAATTTAAAGTCTCCTACGAATGCTAAAGATGTCCAAAGACTGACGGGAAGAATAGCTGCTCTCAACAGATTCATTTCCAGATCCTCAGAGAAATGCAAAGACTTCTATGATATCTTGAGGAAAAATAAAAGGTTTGAATGGACTCAAAGGCACGAAGATGCACTAAAGGCTCTTAAGGATTATCTATCCTCAACACCTGCTTTGATGAAGCCAATAGATGGTGAGCCGCTGTCTCTGTACTTAGCTGTGTTAGGTAATGCAATCAGTGTTGTTTTTGCTAAGGATCATGAAGGCAACATCACCCGGTATATTATGTAAGTAAAAGCCTGTTAGATGCAGAGGTCAGGTATTCTCACCTTGAAAAATTAATTCTTGCTTTGATTATGGCCTCAACCAAGTTGAGACACTATTTTGAAACACATACTATTATTTTAAGAACTAATTATCCTGTTAAGAATGTGCTTAGAAAACCATAATTGTCAGGAAGGATGGCCAAATGGACTATGAAATTGAGTGCGTATGATATTCAGTATGAGCCCAGAACAGCCATTAAGTCACAAGTGCTTGCAGACTTTGTGGCTGATTTGGAGGTTCAACAACTAGAAGAAACCAAGGATCCTTGGATCCTCTTTACTGATGGAGCATCCAACGTAAGAGGAACAGGATTGGGTATCCTACTGAAATCTTCACAGGGGGACATAATACCCCAGTCCATTGTGTGTGCATTCCCAGCCACCAATAATGAAGCGGAATACGAAGCTCTGATCGCAGGTTTGCAATTAGCTAAACACATGAGGATCAGGTATCTTCAAGTATATGTAGATTCTTTATTGATGACTAACCACTTTAATGGCTCATATGCTGTTAAAGGTGAAAAACTAATCAAATATTTAGATGTTGTGAAGGAACTATCAAAGTTCTTCGATTCTTTTAGTATTATACAGGTACCAAGAGAAGAAAATATTGGGGCAGATGCTTTAGCAAATTTGGCTTCATCATTGAAGATTCCAGAAGATACGAAGATCCCAATCATCCATGTACTCTCACCATCAATAGGAGAACAAGAAGTCGGGGAGATAACAACTAAAAAAGATATTGTGCCTTTGGATCCATTATCCTCAAGTAATCAAGGATCTTGGATCCTCCCGATCAAGAAGTTCATTCAAAATGGAGAGATTCCAGCCACAGAGAAACCTAAATCTTTCAAACTTAAGGTATCACAATACATTTTATTAAATAATATTCTGTATAGGAAATCTCTTGCAGTTCCATACTTGAGATGCATCGAAGATCCTGAAATTCAAGAGGTGCTCAAAGACTTTAACGAAGGAGATTGCGGTAATCATACTGGAGGTAGAGCCCTATTCTCTAGGATTCTGAGAACAGGATACTTCTGGCCTACCATGAAGAGAGACGCCATGGAGTACTCAAAGAAGTGTGATTCATGTCAAAGACATGGCAATATTCTGCATCAGCCAGCAGAGCCTATGTATCCTATATCCTCATCATGGCCTTTCATGAAGTGGGGCATTGATATCGTGGGTAAGCTACCTAAAGCGCCAGGAGGAAAAGTATTCATGCTTGCAATGACTGATTACTTTTCAAAGTGGATAGAAGCATAAGCTTTCGTTCAAGTCCGCTGTAACATCCTAAAATTTATAATGTTGAATAAAGAAAGTTATGTTAGTGATTTCGCGTTTTTAATTATTAATATCGGGTAGGAGCGGGTCATGGACCTGGATTAATTGAGATAGGATAAATGAGAATGGGATTTCAGGGATATAAATACCCCCAAAATCCCAAAATATCTCATTTCTCACCACACTCCACACACTCCTCAAAACACACACATTCTAACCGATCAAGATTCGAAGCCGAAACCCGAGATTTTGTTGATAGATCTGAGTTGGTAAGGTAAGAACAATCCAACAAAGCTATTATTACTGTAAATGGTTAGGATTAGATGGGTTAACCGGACCCGAAACCCAAACTGCCCAAATCGGACCCCTAAAACGTCAATTTTAGGCCGATTTGATGGTTGGGATTTGTAGGCGCCGATCATACGATTCCGTGGGTACCAAAATCGAGTTATTTGGCTAAGAAACGAAGGAGTTATGGGCAAACAGATCTGCAGCGCGATAACTTCGCCTGCAAGATTAAGTTCGCCTGATGAACTTCGCCTTCAAGCGTAACTTCGCCTTCAAGCGTAACTTCGCCTAAGGTTTAACTTCGCCTGAAGCCAAGTTCGCCTAAGGTTTAACTTCGCCTGAAGCCAAGTTCGCCTAAGGTATAACTTCGCCTGAAGCCAAGTTCGCCTAAGGTATAACTTCGCCTGAAGCCAAGTTCGCCTAAGGTTTAACTTCGCCTGAAGCCAAGTTCGCCTAAGGTATAACTTCGCCTGAAGCCAAGTTCGCCTAAGGTTTAACTTCGCCTGAAGCCAAGTTCGCCTAAGGTATAACTTCGCCTGAAGCCAAGTTCGCCTAAGGTATAACTTCGCCTGAAGCCAAGTTCGCCTAAGGTTTAACTTCGCCTGAAGCCAAGTTCGCCTAAGGTATAACTTCGCCTGAAGCCAAGTTCGCCTAAGGTTTAACTTCGCCTGAAGCCAAGTTCGCCTAAGGTATAACTTCGCCTGAAGCCAAGTTCGCCTAAGGTTTAACTTCGCCTGAAGTGAAGTTCGTTTATAAAATAAATTAAAAACCTAATGGAAAATGTGTTAAGGCAGTTATCGAAAATAAAATTTTTCCAAGCTGACCTGGCAGCTTGACCCCAGCCAGGGGCTCTGCCCCTTGGACCCCGCTAGGGGCTGCCGCCCCTAGAACCCCGCTGCCAGGGGCGCTGCCCCCGGACCCCCGTTCGTTGTGGGTCATATATAGATAGAAATACAAAACGAGAAGTAGTAGTTAATTGATATGTGTAAATATTATACAGTTAGCCGAGCCCAGTTAAAGAAAGGAATTACGATCAACGGCGAGCGTAACAGGATCCAGGTGAGTTTCTAGCCCCATTCCTTGTTATGTTTTCGGGGCTGTGTGCATACTTGATGTGTTGTTAATACATTTATCCTAAGTGATAAGTGTATGCCATATGTGATATATGTGATATGTATGAATGATTGCTTGATGGTACGTGAACGATCTTCGAATATTGCACGTACTGTCAGGTTGTAACGTTATAAATATGGTAAGTATGATATGTATGAATGATTGCTTGATGGTACGTGAACGATCTTCGGATATTGCACGTACTGTCAGGTTGTAACGTTATAAATATGGTAAGTATGATATGTATGAATGATAGCTTGATGGTACGTGAACGATCTTCGGATATTGCACGTACTGTCAGGTTGTAACGTTATAAATATGGCAAGTATGATATGTATGTTTATGTGTATGAACGTAATAAAGTTAATAAAAGAAGGAAATGACGGTTGTATGGTTGTATGGTTACGAAAAGGGTACCGAGCCCTAATAATACTCGAGGTATGATGTATGGTTGTATGGTAACGAAGAGGGAATCGAACCCTACTAATATTCGAAAACAAGGGACCAGACCCTAATAATAATATCTGTGATGTTAGGGACCAGACCCTAATAATACCTGTGATGTTAGGGACCAGACCCTAATAATATCTGTGATGTTAGGGACCAGACCCTCATAATATCTGTGATGTTAGGGACCAGACCCTTATAATATCTGTGATGTTAGGGACCAGACCCTTATAATATCTGTGAGGTTATAGGGCGAAAGGCTCTTTAAAACGTATGATTATGAATGTAAAGAAAGTATGTAAGTAAGAAAGAAAGTATGTAAGTAAGAATGAAGGCATGAGTACTTATGTGTGTATGAAAGAAAGTTATGAGGTTAAGTACGTATGTATGTAATAAGGTATTGTATGGTATTGTATGATTAACTAGAACTCACTCAGCGTAGCTGACTTTTAGTATGCACGCAGGTGAGTAGGTTGAGACAGCTGGCTTGAGTGGAGGACACATGGCAGAAGACTAAAGCCTGGCATCTGAAGATCTGATATGTTTTATAAGTTATGTTTTGATTTTGAAAGACAAGAGGAATGTTTTAAGACATGATTATGAATTGATATGTAATGTTTTATGAAAGTTTTATATTCCGCGTAAAGTTTTAATTAACTCTGACATTTAGAACTGTGTTTATGAGTAAATCCAACACGAAAGTAGGGTTACCGGTGACGGGGCCTTACAAGTTGGTATCAGAGCAAAGTTCGAGAGATTTAAGCATCCTACATGCTTAGACTCGAACAGAGAATGGGATTTAAGTAAGAAAAGAAAGAAGATGCCAGTTCAAGAATGCCATGTGTCGCTCAAGCAAGATCAGTAAAGGTGAAAGGTATGATTAAATGATATACGTTAATGAGAAAGAAAAGATATGAGAATGGTACGGAAAGGAATAATTGATTGTTTGAATTGACTAACTACTTAAGTAGAACCAGCACAAATAGACTCATAAAAGGAAGTGTATAGGACACGGAAAGTAACGTGATCAGCTAATCACAACTGGCCACTGTTATTACCTGTTAGCCTTACTATCCTTGTACTAGATAGTTCCTTGAGTGATGATGTTTGTGTTTTCCCCTTTAGAATACTAATGGCTGGAGCTGGAGAATTTGTTGAAACTGGGGGTCGCACTGGACGTCGTGGCAGGCCTCGTCTTGTCCGGCAACCTTCGGTAGAAGAAGCTTCCCACACCGAAGATGAAGGAAGCGCAGCTGGAGGAGACCAGAACAACAACGAAGAAGTTCAACTTAGCCCCGCAGTTCAAGCAGCCATCGTTCAGGCTGTAGTTGCTGCTGTGAAGAACCTGAATCCCGAAGGATCTGCTGGAAGCCGTGAGCGAACTGCTGAAGGGGCGGGTGGTGATGGTAGAAAGGATGGGGAAGGTGAAAGAGGGGCCTCGAGTGGGGATAAGTCTATGAAAGTCGATGATAGGAGAGGAGGACAAGGTGGGTGCAGCTATAAGTCCTTCAAAGGTTGTGACCCGCCTAAGCTGACTGGTTTAGGAGACGCAATCGCTACTCTCCAGTGGATAACCGCTATGGACAAGGTTATCCGCATTAGCGAATGCCGTCCCGACCAAGCTGTGGGTTATGCTACTCAGTCATTCGTAGATGAGGCTATGTATTGGTGGGAGAGTGTGGAGCAGAGGAAGACCCGTGAAGAGATCAAAGAGATGAGGTGGGAAGATTTGAAAGAGTTGGTAATGAAGAAGTTCTGTGCAGATGCCGAGGTTGAAAGAACGGAGATGAAGTTCCAGAATTTAAAAGCCGGTATGATGACGCATCGTGAGTATACCACGGAGTTCAACCGACTATCTAGGTTGGTGCCTGACATGGTTGACACTGAGGTCAAGAGAATCAAATGTTATGTGAGGGGGTTGCCACAAAAGGTCCGCATGTTAGTCAGGGCGATTCAACCTGCTACTTTTGATTCGGCTGTTGGACTCGCGGAAATGGTCTATGCTGACGTGGCCGCGGATGATAGGGTGGAAAGGGACGAAGAGAAAGAGAAGAAAGGGGTCACTCCTGCTAAACGACCCGGTACTCAGTTATGGAACTCCAAGGATAAGAAACAGAAAGTGTGGGAGAAGAGATCGTGTAAGACCTGCGGAAAGAGGCATGGTGGTGAGTGCAAGTGGGGTAAAAGTTCTAATGTTTGTCTCAAATGTGGAAAGGCCCATGGTGGAGAATGCAGAATGGGGTCGAATGCCTGTTATAAGTGCGGGAAGGTAGGGCATTATGCCAATGAGTGCAGTGCGAAGCCAGCATGTTACAAATGTGGCAAGACAGGCCATATGTCAAGGGAGTGCACTGAAGGTGTAGCTGGAGGTAGTGGAAAGAAGGATGCCGATCAAGCTAGGCCCAGAACTAGAGCCTACATGCTGACCCAGGAACAAGCCAGGCAGATTCCGGATGTCGTCACAGGTACGTTTCTAGTGAACGATGTTTCCGCTTCTGTATTATTTGATTCTGGTGCGAATAGAAGTTTTGTAGCTACGACGTTTAGTAAACTAGCTAAAATGAAAGGCTGCCGAGTGTCTGAAACTTTTGTAGTAGAAACCGCAAGTGACACTTCGGTGAAAATAACAAAAATGGTTAAGAATTGTAAGATAGAGTTAGAGGGACATGAGTTCCCTGTTACTTTGTATGTTATGGCCTTAGGAGGGTTCGATGTAGTCTTGGGTATGGATTGGTTGTCTGAGTTTGAGGCTCAGATAGTATGTAAAAGTAAGATGATAAGGTTAAAGTCATTGGATGGTAGTGCGGTGACGGTTTATGGTGATAAGGAGAGTTATGGGCTTAATGTCATTTCGATGATAAAAGCCGAGGGTTTGTTAAGGCGAGGGTGCGGTGCCTACCTGGCGTATGTTGTCAACGCTACGGCCGAGACGAAATAAATGAAGAATGTTCCTATTGTGCGCGACTACCCAGAAGTATTCCCTGAGGATCTTCCGGGGTTGCCACCTGAGCGAGAGATAGAATTTCAGATAGATCTAGTACCAGGAGCCCAGCCCGTCGCGAAGGCGCCTTACCGTCTAGCACCGTCCGAGATGAAGGAATTGATGTCCCAACTGCAAGAACTCCTCGACAAGGGTTTTATCAGACCGAGTGTTTCTCCGTGGGGCGCACCGGTTTTGTTTGTGAAGAAAAAGGATGGAAGTATGAGAATGTGCATAGACTATCGTGAGTTGAATAAGCTTACGGTAAAGAATAGATACCCCTTGCCTAGGATTGACGATCTGTTTGACCAACTGCAAGGTTCGAGTTGGTTCTCACGAATAGATCTCAGATCAGGCTACCATCAACTGAAGGTAAAGGAGGCAGACGTCCCTAAGACGGCGTTCCGAACGCGATATGGACACTACGAGTTCCTCGTAATGTCATTCGGTCTAACAAATGCTCCCGCAGCATTTATGGACATGATGAACAGGGTGTGTCGACCAATGTTGGATAAGTCAGTTATCGTTTTCATTGATGACATATTAATATATTCAAGGAGCGAGTCTGACCATGCGGAGCATTTGAGAGAAGTATTGGAAGTTCTGAAGAAAGAAAGGTTGTACGCCAAGTTTTCGAAGTGCGCGTTCTGGTTAAGAGAAGTGCAATTTTTAGGTCATGTGGTTAATCCGGAGGGGATTACCGTGGACCCAGCTAAGATTGAAGCGATAACGAATTGGAAGACTCCGCAGAATCCGACTGATATACGAAGCTTCCTAGGGTTAGCTGGCTACTATAGGAGATTCATCGAAGGTTTCTCCAAGATAGCCGCACCGATGACCGGTATGACCCGAAAGACGATAGTATTCAATTGGGGAAAGATTCAGGAGGAAGCCTTTGAAGAATTGAAGAAGAGACTCACGCAAGCTCCAATCCTTACTTTACCCGATGGTGATGAGGATTTCGTTGTTTGTGCTGATGCCTCGCATCAAGGGTTAGGTTGCGTGTTGATGCAACGAGGGAAGGTGATAGCTTACGCGTCTAGACAGTTGAAAGTCCATGAGAGTACTTATCCGACGCATGATTTGGAGTTAGCAGCTGTAGTGCATGCTCTTAAGATATGGAGGCATTACCTGTACGGTACTAAGTGCACTATCTATACAGATCATAAGAGTTTAAAGTACTTCTTCGAGCAGAAAGAATTGAACATGAGGCAGAGAAGATGGTTAGAATTGATAAAGGATTACGACTGTGAGATTAAGTATTACCCCGGTAAAGCTAACGTGGTCGCTGATGCGCTAAGTCGTAAGAATGAGGAAGTCCTTGCAACCGTGAAGTCATACAAGTTGATCATGAACTCAAGTCTTTTTGAAGAAATCATCAAAGTGCAGTCAGAAGTGTTAGTAGACGAAGGGTTAGTAAAGAAAGAAAGGATTTATGGCCAGCAAGATGAGTTGATGGAAAACACTCATGGAGTTAAGACTAGGTTCAACCGTATGTGGATCCCACGCCATGGTGATCTTAGAAGTCGAATCTTAGATGAAGCTCATAAGTCAAGGTACTCAATCCATCCAGGAGCTACAAAGATGTACCAAGACTTGAAAAGAGATTACTGGTGGCCAGGAATGAAGAACGATGTAGTGGATTATGTTAGTAAGTGCTTAACTTGCTTACAAGTCAAAGCCGAGCACCAAAAGCCTTATGGGAAGATGCAACCGCTAGAGATACCTGAGTGGAAATGGGAACACATCACCATGGATTTCATAACTAAGCTACCTCGTACAGCTAAGCAACATGATACCATCTGGGTGATTGTGGACCGTCTGACCAAGAGTGCTCACTTTCTGCCCATACGAGAGGCCATCTCGTCAGAAATGTTAGCAAGCTTGTTCATCAAGGAAGTGGTAACCAAGCATGGAGTACCGTTATCGATCGTGTCTGATAGGGACACACGGTTTACTTCGAGGTTCTGGAAGAAATTTCATGAAGCTATGGGGACGAGGTTGAACATCAGTACGGCGTATCATCCTCAAAACGATGGACAGTCCGAAAGGACGATCCAAACCCTTGAGGATATGCTACGTGCTTGTGTTTTAGATTTTGGTGGAAGTTGGGATGATCATCTGCATCTGGCAGAGTTCTCCTATAACAACAGTTACCATTCGAGCATTGGTATGCCACCGTTTGAGATGCTTTACGGTCGACGATGTAGAACCCCGGTGTGTTGGGGTGAGATTGGTCAGAAGGAAATGGGAAGCCTAGAAGTGGTTCAAGAAACGTCTTCAAAGTTCGATCAGATCAAAGCAAGAATGAAAGCCGCTCAAGACAGACAAAAGTCTTATGCAGATAAGCGGCGACGACCAATTGAGTTTAACGTTGGCGACTATATGATGCTTAAGGTCTCGCCTTGGAAAGGAATTATCCGTTTTAGAAAGAGAGGGAAGCTAAGTCCGAGGTACATTGGACCATTTAAAATTTTGTATCGTGTGGGGGAAGTAGCTTATAAGCTGGATTTACCCGATGAGTTAAAAGGAATTCATTCAACCTTCCATGTTTCTCATCTGAGGAAGTGTCTAGCTGATGACACGTCTCACGTGCCATTAATGGACATTGAGGTTGATGAACAATTGAACTACATCGAGCAACCGATAAAGATCGTTGATCGCAAGGAGAAGCAGCTTCGTCACAAAACTATACCTTTGGTAAAAGTAATATGGAAACACCGCAAGGGATCAGATGCTACTTGGGAAGCCGAGGATGAGATGCGCAAGTTTTACCCTAGTTTGTTTATGTAATAGTTAGGTTTCGGGGACGAAACCTCCTTAAGGGGGGAAGACTTGTAACATCCTAAAATTTATAATGTTGAATAAAGAAAGTTATGTTAGTGATTTCGCGTTTTTAATTATTAATATCGGGTAGGAGCGGGTCATGGACCTGGATTAATTGAGATAGGATAAATGAGAATGGGATTTCAGGGATATAAATACCCCCAAAATCCCAAAATATCTCATTTCTCACCACACTCCACACACTCCTCAAAACACACACATTCTAACCGATCAAGATTCGAAGCCGAAACCCGAGATTTTGTTGATAGATCTGAGTTGGTAAGGTAAGAACAATCCAACAAAGCTATTATTACTGTAAATGGTTAGGATTGGATGGGTTAACCGGACCCGAAACCCAAACTGCCCAAATCGGACCCCTAAAACGTCGATTTTAGGCCGATTTGATGGTTGGGATTTGTAGGCGCCGATCATACGATTCCGTGGGTACCAAAATCGAGTTATTTGGCTAAGAAACGAAGGAGTTATGGGCAAAAAGATCTGCAGCGCGATAACTTCGCCTGCAAGATTAAGTTCGCCTGATGAACTTCGCCTTCAAGCGTAACTTCGCCTTCAAGCGTAACTTCGCCTAAGGTTTAACTTCGCCTGAAGCCAAGTTCGCCTAAGGTTTAACTTCGCCTGAAGCCAAGTTCGCCTAAGGTATAACTTCGCCTGAAGCCAAGTTCGCCTAAGGTATAACTTCGCCTGAAGCCAAGTTCGCCTAAGGTTTAACTTCGCCTGAAGCCAAGTTCGCCTAAGGTATAACTTCGCCTGAAGCCAAGTTCGCCTAAGGTTTAACTTCGCCTGAAGCCAAGTTCGCCTAAGGTATAACTTCGCCTGAAGCCAAGTTCGCCTAAGGTTTAACTTCGCCTGAAGTGAAGTTCGTTTATAAAATAAATTAAAAACCTAATGGAAAATGTGTTAAGGCAGTTATCGAAAATAAAATTTTTCCAAGCTGACCTGGCAGCTTGACCCCAGCCAGGGGCTCTGCCCCTTGGACCCCGCTAGGGGCTGCCGCCCCTAGAACCCCGCTGCCAGGGGCGCTGCCCCCGGACCCCCGTTCGTTGTGGGTCATATATAGATAGAAATACAAAACGAGAAGTAGTAGTTAATTGATATGTGTAAATATTATACAGTTAGCCGAGCCCAGTTAAAGAAAGGAATTACGATCAACGGCGAGCGTAACAGGATCCAGGTGAGTTTCTAGCCCCATTCCTTGTTATGTTTTCGGGGCTGTGTGCATACTTGATGTGTTGTTAATACATTTATCCTAAGTGATAAGTGTATGCCATATGTGATATATGTGATATGTATGAATGATTGCTTGATGGTACGTGAACGATCTTCGAATATTGCACGTACTGTCAGGTTGTAACGTTATAAATATGGTAAGTATGATATGTATGAATGATTGCTTGATGGTACGTGAACGATCTTCGGATATTGCACGTACTGTCAGGTTGTAACGTTATAAATATGGTAAGTATGATATGTATGAATGATAGCTTGATGGTACGTGAACGATCTTCGGATATTGCACGTACTGTCAGGTTGTAACGTTATAAATATGGCAAGTATGATATGTATGTTTATGTGTATGAACGTAATAAAGTTAATAAAAGAAGGAAATGACGGTTGTATGGTTGTATGGTTACGAAAAGGGTACCGAGCCCTAATAATACTCGAGGTATGATGTATGGTTGTATGGTAACGAAGAGGGAATCGAACCCTACTAATATTCGAAAACAAGGGACCAGACCCTAATAATAATATCTGTGATGTTAGGGACCAGACCCTAATAATACCTGTGATGTTAGGGACCAGACCCTAATAATATCTGTGATGTTAGGGACCAGACCCTCATAATATCTGTGATGTTAGGGACCAGACCCTTATAATATCTGTGATGTTAGGGACCAGACCCTTATAATATCTGTGAGGTTATAGGGCGAAAGGCTCTTTAAAACGTATGATTATGAATGTAAAGAAAGTATGTAAGTAAGAAAGAAAGTATGTAAGTAAGAATGAAGGCATGAGTACTTATGTGTGTATGAAAGAAAGTTATGAGGTTAAGTACGTATGTATGTAATAAGGTATTGTATGGTATTGTATGATTAACTAGAACTCACTCAGCGTAGCTGACTTTTAGTATGCACGCAGGTGAGTAGGTTGAGACAGCTGGCTTGAGTGGAGGACACATGGCAGAAGACTAAAGCCTGGCATCTGAAGATCTGATATGTTTTATAAGTTATGTTTTGATTTTGAAAGACAAGAGGAATGTTTTAAGACATGATTATGAATTGATATGTAATGTTTTATGAAAGTTTTATATTCCGCGTAAAGTTTTAATTAACTCTGACATTTAGAACTGTGTTTATGAGTAAATCCAACACGAAAGTAGGGTTACCGGTGACGGGGCCTTACATCCGCGAAAAAGAGGTGATATCCTTCATTAAAAGAAATATTATTACTAGATTTGGTATCCCTTCAGAAATTATTTGTGACAATGGTTCCCAATTTATTGGGAAAAGAACCACTAACTTTTGTGACAGTTGGGGCATTAAGATGATTACCTCCACACCAATTTATCCTCAAGCTAATGGTCAAGCAGAATCAAGTAACAAGATTATTATCAACAACTTGAAGAAGAAACTAGGATCCAAGAAAGGCAAGTGGGCCGAAGAGCTACCATATTTTCTTTGGGCTGATAGAACAACACCAAAGAATGCAACAGGTCAAACACCCTTCTCATTGGTGTTTGGCTCAGAAGCTGTAATCCCTACGGAGATGGTGGTTCCTACTGCAAAAACAAGCATCTGTGATCCTCAAGCCAACAACGAAATCCTTCTCCAAGATCTGGATACTGTTAATGAGCTTAGAGACCTAGCTAAAATCAGAATGGCAGCGTATCAGCAAAGGGTAGCTGGGGCATACAACAAGAATATCAGGATTCGAAGATTTCAAGAAGGAGATCTAGTTTTAAGGAAAGCCTTCCAAAACACAACTAATCCAGCAGATGGAAAGCTAGCACCTAAATTGATCGAGTCAGAAGCCGGAAAGGGGGCATATCACCTGCTGACTATAGAAGGCAACAGGTTACCAAGAGCATGGAATGCTATTCATCTCAAGAAATACTTTTTCTAATCAGGATCAAGTATCCTCAGAAGGATCAAGGATCCTAAAAATGGTAATATCTATCTGATCACTTATTCATTTCAGATTCTTATTAGTTTAAGGATAATATATTTTTAACGTTTGTCTTTTTTCAAGTTTTAAATAACAATGCAAATTTCAATAAGAGGTTCAATGTCTAAGAGGTTGGCTACCTCTCCTTTACATTGAAGGTACTTTACTATTTCCCTTGGCCTAGCCCACGATTGGATATGACCCCCGATGGTCATATCCCCTAAGGTTTAAAGGTTTTCACCTTTCTTATAAATTAGAGTTTCTACACTCTCGCCTAGAGCGCACGCTATACAACGTATAGTCCGGGGCAGCGGGACCAGTACACTCTTAGTGGCTGACAATTTCGTTGTCTTTGGCTATATGGAGGATCCTACTATTTATGGTAGACGTACCATACCACCGGTTTATAACGTTTTCACATTATCTCACGTTTGGGCTAAATCCCGGTTTAGGCGAGTCCCCAGTTAACATCCGTATCTTTGGGCCAGTCCCCAGTTTGGGCTTGTCCCCAGTTTTTTGGGCTTGTCCCCAGTTTGGGCTTGTCCCCAGTTCACGGGCTTGTCCCCAGTTACACGGGCTTGTCCCCAGTTGCACGGGCTTGTCCCCAGTTTGTTGGGTTTAATCCTAGTTAATATCATAAGTTATATGCATCAGGTATCCTAAGTTCAATTACAAGGATCAACACTTAACAGTAACTTAATAGTGTTGGATAAACAGCCGGAAGGGAAGTTCCCAAGGAAACTTCATTATTATATCCAACTTGTCAAATCTCATCTTTTTTGCAGGAAGTCTAATTTCAAAGGCAAAATGACAGCTGTGATCTTATCACAACCGCCATTTTGGGGGCAATTGTTAGTGCACGGAAATTTGACACCGTGGATATGTTATCCTGGCATATAATATGGATCAATTATCCTTAGAATATGTTGCAGATAATGTCAGAATCAGTGATCCTCGGTATTTATTATTTATTAACGACTTTCCTTTGTTATCTTGATATTTTTGGTAGGTACAACGGCTAATGACCAAGTGCAACATGTAATCTCGCAATCAAATTAATAAAACACGTGGATAATGAAGGAAAGAGCTATAATGAAGGAATGGCTTGATTATAGGCTAAAAAATAGGGATATTTGTTATATTATTTTTGTATAAATTGAAGCTTGATCAGCTAGGACAAACACACTCTGCTCTCTACGAAATTAGCATTCTACACACACTTAGACATCATTGTAATCGCTGATCATAGCTTCCAACCCTTGTAACACCCTTTTTTGATTAATAAAAGTGGTGATAGACGATTTGTCATCACCCGGGGTTTTTGTGCCGGCGATCCGACCAAGATCAAGGGCTTTTCCTTGTAACAAATCCTTGTGTTCATCATTATTTAGTTTACATATTCGCTGTTATCATTTTAGCACTAAACCTCACCTAACAGATTTGGATACATTATCCTTAGCAGATTTTTATCCAAAACGGTATAATTCTTTTATTATACATATAATTATTGTTTATTTATTTAATAATATTTACGACGTGTTATAGTCGTTATTCATTGTTTATATATTTCGTATTGTTTAATAACGAAGCTCCAAATTCTAACATGCTTACTTAAACGAGTCCCGAACTATCCGAGTATAATACGAACATATTTCCGAATCATTAACTTTTAATTCATTTATATAGCATTTAGAAGTACAAGGTCCAAAATGTAAATTTATATTAATTCTATTTAAAAGATATATGAAAGTCTAAGGGCTGAAAGTGTAAATACAATATAATAATAACAATAATGAAAAAAAAAAGAATGCAGCAGCAAGCAAGCCCGTCCCCTTTACTTACGGTTTTCCGGCGACAAGCCCCGGCGGCTGGAATCGGCGCCGGAGTAAACCAAACACCCCATAATAACTCCGTTTGGTCCGGTAAAATATTCTAAATGACTTCTCCTCAAACGACGAACAATAATATACAATTTATTTCGCCATTTAACTCGTAATTAACTCGTATTAATCAATCAATAATCGGATTATAATAAAGAACACTTTCAAGTACCGACAGCACCGGAAGCGCCCCTTCTTTCAAAGAGAAGAGGACGGATTATTCACATCATCGTATCTAGTGTAAGAAATCTAATCCAACCCTTTCTTTCTATTTTGAAATTTGGCAATACCAAGACTTCTTTTTATCCTTATGAATCCGATAATACGATGTTATTCCCAATACTTATATTAATTCTATTTACTTTGTTTGTTGGATTCTTAGGAATTCCTTCCAATCAAGATGTGGATATATTATCCAAATGGTTAACCCCGTCTCGATTCATTTCAGTATGAACAACAATTTAAACAATTGGATTGACTAGAATATAATGAGTAATGCAACAAAGTAATATATTGGGAATAGATTGAACTAATAAATATAAATAATTTCTATTTGATATACAAAGTCAAATAGAAAAAAGGAAACTCGCACCAACCATCAATATCCTCTCTAACACTCTTTATAACTCCGATTTTTCATCAAAGTTTACTTTTCCGGCGAGTCTTGTTCTCCATCATTCGGGCACCAAATCAAGTAAGTAATATATGAATTCGTATTAGTTTCAAGCGTATAACAAAACCCCTAACAAAGATCGGGCAAACATGGAACGATTTAAGAGAATTGAATCTAGGGTTTGTTAAGGAAGATGATGAATTTGGAGTTAATATATTTATATTTTTTTTGTTTCTATATTATAATATAAAAATGGTTTGGTCCAGTGGTTGTGTATGCCGAGTCTGGTCATGGAGACCCGGGTTCAAACCCGAGTCACTGCACATCCTTTCTATATTTTTCTTTAAACTGTGTTTTTAAATTATAATAAATTATATAGGTGTTATAAATCATTATAAAATAAATAAAATCATTTTAACAATTGTTTTAGATTGTTTTAACCTTTTTAACTAAAAACTAAACTTTTACAAACCCGAACCGTTCTTTAAAACTCGTAAAATAAATATATAAATATGTTATCGTCGTAAACTTTATAGATTCTAAAAAGACAACAATAAAATACACCGGTAACGCTAGGATCCCGTAACATTATTATATACAAATTTAATATAAAACTCATAAATAATATTATTATAATATATCGTTAGAATCCGTTAAACTTTAATATTAATACACTTTAAAAGGGAAAAGTATATATATACAAATAATAATACATGAACCTTAAAACCGACATGTTATCTTCATTAAATTAATTAGTAATTCTTGTGTTCTTATTATTTTAGCTTGTGAGATTCGATCGTTCGGTTTCATATAACGCGCTTTTCGTTTCGTTTCCAAGTTGTATTCCTATTTCAAAGGTGAGTTTCTCACACCCCCTTTTTTACTACTTTTGAGGGTAGCCTATATATCCTATCCAAATTACAATTTCGTTTATTCATTATTTACAAACTACAATTCGCTACATGAACTTGTGTGTTTACTTGTTACTTGCTCCTGGATTACTTCAAGATAGTATGATCATACCACCCCCCCTTGCGCTCAATACATTTGTTGTTATGAGTGGAAAGGGCCTCATAATTATCCGAGTACGTTGGTGCACAATCCCAACTGGAAAGGACCTTACTTGCGCTTATCTGAGTACGCTGGTGCACAATCCTAGTTGGAAAGGGCATTACTTGCTCATTTACACTTGTTCATGGAATTGTACGATTTTTATGTACGTATATCAAAACTTGTGTGAACTCACCAACTATTCATTTAGTTGACTTTATTATATATATATGTTAAAGGTACAATTATTAGAGGATGAAACAGAGAAGACACTAGAACTTAGGTTATATTAATAAAAGGACAAGTTGTTAATTCTTCTTGTATTTTCCTTGTATTTCTTGTTACAAACTTGTCTACTTGATGTTTAAATTAATTAATGATAATATTGTCACTTAATAGTGTCACATGTGTTTTGGGCAATCTGTAGGTCACACTCGAGCGTATTCCGCTTTAGCCGGGGTGTTACAGATTGGTATTAAAGTCGTGACTATAAGATAGGACATTAGACGTAGTGTTCTAGTTGGTTATAGGTTATTTGCTTAATTGTTTAGGTTGCATGATTAGAAATTATGTGAGCCTTATTTGATTGTTCAATGCACATTATTTGGTTTTTATTGATTTATTTATGCCTCATGTACGCAAATACTATTATACTGATGATTCAATTACTTCAATTACACAAGCACACACAAGTCCAAGGCTTATGCCTAAAACGCAAAGATTTTTCCAACATTTTCAATTATTGATTTTTATTGTGGTGTTACGATATTTATTCTTCTTAAAGATGGTTCTTTATGGCGGGTATGTAGTAACTGTAAGGGGGACGTGCCTGTTTTCCGAAACTCTTGACACCAAGGTTATTGAAACCTAAGGATAAGCAATGCGTATAAATCCCAATCAGACGCGTGACCCGGTTGCTTACTTGGAGAGTTAGGAAAGAGCATGAACTCTATTAAGTCAAAGCATACCACTTTCAACGCCATATGAATCACAACTTTAAGTTTTCAAACGCGACCATGTTCTCTTTGTGAAAAGAATATGGTTTGTTGGTGCATAGTGTCAGTAGTTCAGTATCTTGTATTTTGTATGTGTCTCTAATCGTGTTAGATTGTTTGTTTTGGGTTTGAATATGGTTTTACACAAGTTCGCCTGGGATGTAGGCGAACTTGTAGTCAAGCGAAGTTATGACAACTTCGCCTAGTCTGTTAGGTGAAGTTGTCGAGGTTATATAAACCTCAACTTCGGCTTGTTTTGTGTAAGTTTTTCCAGAATGTGTAAGTGATAATTGAGATCACGTGTTGAAGGGTTGCAATACAATCGTGTTTATTAGTATTGTAACGTGTGTTTGCTTATCGGTTCAACGTATCATATATCTTACGCTCGTATCGTATTACGTGGGGATTCCGCACCCTCGTGTTACGAGATACTCCTGTGTAGATTCGGCTGGGAACCTACAATTGGTATCAGAGTATTTGCTCGTGATTGTGTGGTTCGGGATTATTACACGGGTGTTAAGATCGTTCTGTTCGACTATTCGCGGAACGAGTTTACGTTGAAATACCTAGTTTTTGTGTCTTGCCCATCTCCCACCATCAAATATAACCCATTACACCTTCGCATACCTCGCAATACGTCCAATTAAAACCTGCAAAAACCTTGTGTTCATCAGGCGAAGTTGCCGTCATCGTTTGTAGGGTTTAAGCGAACTTATAAGGTTAAGCGAAGTTATAGTGCAAGCGAAGTTGAGAATAAGCGAAGTTGAGTAAAAGCGAAGTTGAGAACAAGCGAATTTGAGCAGCGAAGTTAGGAAGCACAAGCGAAGTTATCAATAGGCGAAGTTATAATAACTTCGCCATCTGTTCACTGATTAAAAAAAATAAAAAATAAAAAAAAAACTTTCTTTGTATTTCGAGTTGTGTTCCTTTCAACTATGACTTCCATAAACATTACAGAACTGGTAAAAATGGAGGTTGAAGCCGGTTCAACAACTAAAGCTCCAAAAATGCTTAAGGGTACCGATTTCGTTGCATGGAAAGATCGGTTTGAACAGTATGTGAAATATCAAGATGCTAAGATGTGGGTTTGCATTCAAGACGGATACATTCCACCAACATCCTTGTTTG
This sequence comes from Bidens hawaiensis, assembly GCF_021521415.1. Lineage (NCBI taxonomy): Eukaryota > Viridiplantae > Streptophyta > Magnoliopsida > Asterales > Asteraceae > Bidens > Bidens hawaiensis. The sequence goes on from NW_027491530.1 coordinate 109,648, forward strand.
AAGGTCGTGACCAAATTAAGAAGTACAGTAAGATGGAAGAGGAGGAAAAGAAAATGTATGAGGCAGAAAGTAAAGCTCATGCAGCAATAACAATGGCTCTTCCACAAGAGATTCTTCATACCTTCAAGAAGTACAAAACTGCTAGAGAGCTATGGGAAGCACTAGAAAATAGATATGAAGGTAATGTGGGGATACGTGCTTCCAAGACAAAGCTGCTAAAAAATCAATTCTCTGTATTCAAGTATTTGAAAAATGAATCACTTGATGATATCATCACAAGATATTATCACTTGATGACCGAACTTAGTAATTACTCCATTGAATATAAAGAAGATGAGATAGTAGAGAAAATGCTTGATGCTCTTCCACAGAAATGGGAAATGTACACGGTTTTGATGAGAGAGGATAAAGACTTTGCCAATATTGATTTGGAAACAGCAGTCAATAAATTATGAAATTTTGAACTTAACATGGTTCGGAAAGAGACACCAACTGATCAGGTTCAGGATCCGGGAATGTATGGTGCGAAAGTCACTCCAAGTTCAAGTTCAAAATCAGAATCCTCTGCCTACTACTCAAAGGGAGAATCAAACTCAACTCGTGATGGTCATGTGATTCTTAATATGGATGGCGACGTATGTTTCGTAGCTGGAGGCAGTAATTCTTCAAAATCTCAAGCCACAACTGGAAATTTCTCGTCAAATGTTCCAAGCTTTAACTATTCACAGATGCCCATGAGTGTTAAATCAGCCGAACAGCAGTTTGCTCTCTATGCGTCCTTCATTGCATCTTATGAGAACTACATCAAAGGTAAAATAGTCGACCCTGCAACATTGGATGAAGACTATGATCAGATCGATGCTGATGATTTGGAAGAGATGGACCTGCAGTGGCAGATGGCTATGATAGTAAGAAGGGTAAAGAGATTCATGAAGAAAACGGGTAGAAAGTTCGTTGGAGAAAGACCAGGGTTTGATAAATCAAAGGTTCGATGTTACAACTGTCAACAAAATGGTCACTTTGCTAAGGAATGTACAAATGAGAGAGTCGAACGAAGTCAGAACAGGCCTGCACAACAGAATGGGGGTAGTAGTGAAAATAGGGCTATGGTATCTAGACAGAATGGTTGATACAACTGGAATATACACGTTGAAGAAGTATTCGAACAGGAAAATTTGGTAAACATCGAAACTGGAGGAAGTGAGAGGGAGACGGGAGAAAATCAAGCATATATGGCAGAAGTGAACGATCAGCTCTCTGAGGTAAGTTCTGAAATTCATTGTATACAATGTGAAAATCTGTCTGAACAATTGAAAACAGTAACTGATCAGTTTGTTAGTTTGGACGCACAATTTAAAACGTTAAAAGAAGATCATCACTATACTAAAACTAGAGAAAACAGCTACTCGGTAAAAATAAAAGCTAGTGAAAAGGATATCAGAAGTCTTAAAGCCAGTCTAGCTGATAAAATACAAGTAATTGATCTTAGTTATGAAGTGCTAGAAGAAAAAACCAAACTAATTGCTGAAAGAGATAAACAGATAGCTGATTACCAAGTAAAAGTGGTGGAACTAAACAGAAAAATTGATCAATTTAGAAATTCTTCAGCAATGCTTGATCACATCATAAGTGTTCAACGTTCCCCAGTTAACAAAGGGGGAATTGGATTTTCTGAAGTTCCACCACCGTATAACAATAACTATACTTATAATCCTAGTAATCAGCAACCTGCGAATGTTGAGATTAGTCAGACAGTTCCAGTCAAAATTTCGACCAAAGAACCTGAAGTTGATAAGAGCGAAATGAGTAAACCAATTTCTAATGTTGAAATTTCTGTTCCTAGCTCTGTCTCATCAAATTCGGACAAGTCATCCGAATCGGGTGAGATAAAAGAAGAGGTAGTGTTACTAAAACGTGGGGAGGAATATAAGCCAAATGAAAAGAATTCTTCCCAAAACCCGTTCGTCCCACCATATTTTAGACAAACGGGTAGTAATGCAACCTCAACATCTGCAACAACTGTTGAGACGAAAGTTGAACACAGAAGTTGTTTCAGATGCAATCAAGTAGGACACCTTATTGCTGATTGTCCTCTGAACCAAAGAAAATTTAGAGGTATGAGGCCTCCGAAAACTGAGAATAAAAGGAATATTAATTATGATACTGGTAAGAATGCGAACTCACCAAATTTCAGACATTGGACTAATCTAAGATTTCAAAGTAATCGGTCTCATTTTTCCCCAGTTAACTACCAAACCAACAATTATAATTCAGTAAATTCATTAAGGCTCGGATGGCCTCATAGTCAATCCTCGAGAAGGTTTCCTTTCAGAAATTACAGAAACCATCCTCAAACTGACTTTAGGCAACCAAAGTACTGGATGCTGGTCAACAGATTTAATCGACCCAAGACCAGCAGGTCTTGGGTCCCCAGATTTTAATCTATTTCTTTAATTGTGCAGGAACAGTCAAACAGAGCTGTAAACAACTTGTGGGTTGTTGACAGTGGCTGTTCCCGGCACATGACTGGTAACAAGAAATTGTTACGTGACTGGAAATCTGTTCAAGGAGGAAGGGTTAGTTTCGCTGGAGTGAGTGGAGGTAGAATCAGTGGTATTGGAACTGTGACTAATGGAAGAATGAAGTTAGAGAAGATGAATTTTGTGGAAGAGTTGAAGCATAACTTGCTGAGTGTGTCTCGGATTTGTGATAAAGAATACACGGTGCGTTTCACTAAGAACGAGGCAATCGTTCTTTATCCTGGTTTCAAGATACCAGAGGCCTGGGTGGTGATGAAAGCTCCAAGAGAAAAGAACACGTATGTAATGGATATGAGGTCAACTGAGATGACAACAGAAGAGTCATGTCTTCTGTCAAAGGCAACTGAGTCGGAGTCAGAGTTATGGCATCGAAGAATGGGACATATACATCTTCGCAAAATGAATTACATTGTCAAGAATGGGCTGGTGCTTGGAGTTCCCTTGAAGAATTTTAACTTTGAAGATCAATGCTTGTCGTGCAAGAAAGGAAAGCAACACAAAAAACCTCATCACTCGAAGAAGGTTAACTCAATTGTCAGTACCCTAGACCTACTTCACATGGATCTCTTTGGTCCCGTGAATGTAAAGAGTCTAGGTGGAACGTCATACTGCTTGGTTGTAACCGATGAGTACTCTCGATATTCTTGGGTATACTTTCTGAAGTCAAAAGATGAGACAGTTCAGTTGGTAATTAACTTGATTACCAAGGTTGAAAATATTGTTGGGGGAAAAGTTAAGTACATCAGGAGTGATAATGGTACAGAGTTCAAGAACTATCAGATGGAGATGCTCTGCTTACAGAAAAGGATAGAACATCAGTACAGCGCCCCGTATACTCTACAACAAAATGGGGTAGCTGAGAGGAAGAATAGAATGCTAATCGAAGGAGCCAGAACCATGCTGGCAGATGCTAAACTTCCCGTGGTGTTCTGGGCTGAAGCTGTTGCCACAGCCTGTTATATCCTTAATCGTGTTTTAACAGTTAAAAGATTAAATAAAACCTGTTATGAACTTATGCATGGTAGAAAGCCAAACTTGAATGGTCTCGAACCTTTCGGGTCCCCATGTTCGATACTAAAGACAAACTCAAAATTTGGTGAGAAAGCCGACGAAGGTATCTTAGTCGGATATGTTGTTGGGACACCCAACAGAAGAGTCTTTAATTTATCGAACAACAAGGTTGAGGTGGTATGTAACACTGACATTACGAGTTATAAATCACCAAAGCCTAGCATGGGACCCGCTGAAGCTTTCGACTATGATAAACTGTTCAAATCTTTTAATATGCCTTACTTGGATTTTGCAGAAGTTGATGAGAAAATTGCTTCACAGATTCTGTATGACGAGGAGGAAAATATTGTGCAACGTCCGCGATATGATGAAAGTCAACCTTCCTCGTCAAGTGCAGTTGATACTCCTGCTGCCTCTACTGAAGAAGAATTCTACAATCCATTTCACTCTCTTCGAATTTAGAAAACAATCTGGAAGTCGGTCCGGTTCAGACTACTGGAATTCACAAAAATCACCCTTTGAAGAACGTGATAGGTAATCTGTCTAACGGTGTTCAAACAAGAAGAAGTTTGGATGAACACACATGTGTTTACGCAAGCATTAAAGACACGGGTATCATAAATGAATGCTTGTACACCTGCTTCATCAGCCAGATTGAACCGAAGAATTATCAAATGGCTCTAAAGTATAGCTCGTGGGTCGAAGCCATGCAAGAAGAGTTAGCACAGTTCGAGAAGATGGAAGTATGGAAATTAGTTGAAAACCAAAGAATGTAAATGCTATTGGTACAAAGTGGGTTTTTAAATGTAAGAGAGATGAGAAGGGGATAATCATACGGAACAAGGCAAGGCTGGTAGTAAAAGGGTTTAATCAGCAAGAAGGAATCGACTACAACGAAGTGTTTGCTCCTGTGGCAAGATTGGAGGCAATTCGACTATTTTTGGCATTTGCTGCACACAAAGAGATGAAAGTGTTCCAGTTAGATGTGAAAAGTGCCTTTCTTAATGGTAAAGTCGATGAGGTGGTGTATGTTGAACAACCTCCGGGATTCCCTGACCCAGATTTTCCTGATCATGTGTACAAAATGAGTAAAGCTTTATATGGGCTACATCAGGCCCCTCGTGCCTGGTACGCAACTCTGTCCGATTACTTGCTTGAGAATGGGTTCGAAAGAGGAAAGATCGATAGCACGCTGTTTGTTAAGAGAAAAGGGGGAGATTTTCTACTCGTTCAAGTCTATGTGGATGACATCATCTTTGCTGCATCAAAAGTCACCATGTGTCAAGAATTTGAAGCAGTCATGAAAAAGAGGTTTGAAATGAGCGCCATGGGTGAACTAACTTTCTTTTTGGGATTGCAGGTAGATCAGAAGAAAGATGGGATATTTATTCATCAAACGAAATACGTCCATGATGTGCTCAAACGCTTCAAGATGGACGATAGCACCCCATTTGATACTCCAGTTTGCGTCAACCACAAACTGGGTGCTGATTCTGACAGTGATGAAGACGTGGATCCCACCCAATATCGAGCAATCATAGGTTCCTTAATGTATTTAACTGCATCTAGACCTGATATTATGTTTGCAGTTTGTCTTTGTGCTCGTTTTCAGGCATGCCCAAAGGAATCTCACATGAAGGGAGTGAAGAGGATATAGCGGTATCTCAAAGGCAAGCCTAAGTTGGGATTGTGGTACACGAAAGGGGGAGAACTGGATTTGGTAGCTTACACAGATTCTGACTATGGAGGTTGCAATCAGAACAGGAAGTCAACAACCGGTGGATGTCAGTTTCTGGGAGGAAGATTAGTGTCGTGGCAGTGCAAGAAACAGACCTCTGTAGCCATTTCCACCTGCGAAGCAGAGTACATGGCAGCATCAAACTGCTGCTCCCAGGTTCTATGGATACAACAACAATTGCGCGATTACGGTCTGAATTTCACTCAAACTCCTATTTGCATTGATAACACCGCTGCAATCTCAGTAATTAACAATCCCGTCAAACACAGCAAAACTAAACATATTGACATTCATCATCATTTTATACGGGATTGTGCTGAGAAGAAATTAATTATACTTGAAAAGGTTGATTCTTTGGATAATTTCGCCGATCTTTTTACTAAAGCGTTTGACCGATCCCGTTTTCAAAATCTTATTGAGCTGAACGGGATGATCAATCCCGAGTAACCTTGTTTTCCGTTCTATTTTTTTTTTTTTAAAAAAAACATCTCTATCGCTTAGAATTATGTCGGTTGCTTCAGTTTGAAGGACACATCTTCGGATATGTTTGGTCCTTACTTCTACTAGTAGATTATGAGGATAGCCATTAACCAGGTGACTGAAAGTGACCGGGGCGGTTTATGATGGGTTTTTATTCTTCCGCTGAAAAATAGTCGTGCATACTTAGTTAGAAGGACACAAACTCGTATGTGGTCGGTCCAGCTGATCCATTGGATCTTCAGGATAGCCGTTTACCTGAAGACTTTGCCTTGATTGGGGCGATAGAATTTAAAATTTTTTTTAGGGAGATGATATAATTTTTCAAGTCTATAACTTCGTAAGAAGTTTCAATACAATTTTTAAAAGAAAATTGATCCAACCTTGGAAAGTGATAGAAAAACTAATTTTGTGTGCTTAACTAGTGAAGTTATTAAGCCTAAAAGACTCTAGAACAGCCATTGTAAGTTATGGTAGCTTTATATGGTGCGTAAAAGTAGAAGTGATACAAAATAAATCTCCTCGATTTAATGTGGAGAATCATTCTGAGTTGTGCATGTCTCCATATACATCTTTCCGAATGATAGGCAGAAAAGTGATTACCCAGTCATACACGAGCCCGTGAGTGTTCTGATTCTCGAGAAGATGGTGTGTCAAGTACCTGCAGTGATCCAGATTCGGGACTTGCAGTTGTCAATTATTTGAAGCTGTATTAATATCTTTAGTATTAAAAAAATGTTGTTAAGCCTTCTGAAGCTTATGTTGTTAGAAATATCAATCAAGAGGCAAGAAGGAGATCGGGAAGAAGACTCTAAAGATCGATATATACTTACAGTTTAATCAGACACTACGGGTCGAGATCAACTCGGGGTGACTCGGGGAAAGCCAAATACGCTTTGAGAATAGATAGGAGGCATCACAATCTCTCATGTGATGTCCATCTAAATTTTGAGCTTAATTGAACCTAATCCGTATCACAGAAGCGATGAAAACCATACTATGTTTTATACCTGCTTACAACCTGTTTCTTTATGTCATAATACCGCTGAACATGGATCTATGTGACAGCCACTTAATTAGTATGATTCCTGTTCGGATCTTTTCTAAAACATGCAGGTTCTCGTCAAGACTGAAATTTGATCCCGTTTATTTAATTACTAACATTTTCATTGCATATCTGGTTTTGTGGTTTAAAACTTGGTTACTTGGTTCTTAAAAGACAGTTGCATTTTGATCAAATTTATAAGGTCCTGTTTTGTAAATTAAGTTAGGCGAACTTACTGGAAAGGTTTAGGAGCGAAGTTGTTCAGGGGCGAAGTTAAGGGTAAGCGAAGTTAAACCTTAACTTCGCCTGAGTACTCTCAAACCTATATAAGGGGTCAAATGGTCAAACTCTTAACAAACTTTCAAACCCCAGCGAACTTATAACCAAACAACCAACCTCGGAGAACTTAATCCTTGAATCGAACTCTTTTTTATCTATTTCTTGTCCGTTGTTAAAGGTGTGTAGGATCGGTTTAACCTGTAATTCATATTAATGGTGTTAATCAGTAGCCTCTTTGGTCCGATTCGTAACTTAGTTCATGCAACCCTTTTAACACCCGATAAACTTCATGTTTCTAAGGTGTTTGTAACCCATTTGGTCCTCTAAGATCTCGATTGGACTATCCCTTCATGTTTTGATTCTCAAATTCTTCAACTAATCCTTGATCAGATACAAATTATACGCCGTTTCAGATTCAGGCGAAGTTAGGTTTAGGCGAAGTTGTTCTCAACTTCGCCCTCGGCATAACTTCGCCTGCTCATTTTTAAATTAATTATTTAGTCTGGTTGTTCTCAGGCGAAGTTAGGGTTAGGCGAAGTTATACTCAACTTCGCCTATGGTTTAACTTTGCCTGCTGCTTAATATTATTTAACAGTTCTAATTTGTTATCAGGCGAAGTTAGGGTTAAGGCGAAGTTGTACTCAACTTCGCCATATGGATAACTTCGCCTGCACATAAGATGTTATCATAACTTCGCTCATGGTAACAGGCGAAGTTATGATCTGCTTTGTCGATGTTCTAACTTAGACCGTTTGTTGTGCAGATATGGCTGCTGTAGCAGGAGCTGGTGGTGCTGGTGGTGACGAAGGTGGTGACAACAACCGACAGTTCTTTCCGGGTCACAACATGTATATCACTTTGGATCCGGATGCCAGTGGTATCGATGACTATCGCGAGATCATCTCCTTCCTCGTACGCTCACGGATTTTCCACGCCATCACTACTACTCTTCCCATTTCTCTACCAAATATTGAAGACTTTTGGCGAACGGTAGAATATGACTGTAGAGTTGATCCTCCTGTTATGCGCGCTACAGTAAACAATCAGGTCGTACAATTCTCGGCAAATCAAATAAGGGCCGCTTTGCAGTTCGGGGCTGAAACTACAGATGATCCAACAGATTTTCCAGCTCCATTCAGAGATGGTGCATTTCTACGTATGGGCTATTCGGTTCCTTTGGGTGACACTCAAAGGCGAAAGGGATTTTTATCGGATCAGTGGCTTTTTCTGATGCACGTGATGATTGTGTGCATGTCGGGTCGTAAAGCTGGTACTGACGGTATGGGGGCAACGATGCAATCTGCTATGACAGCCCTGACTTACAACAAGCCCTACAGCTTCAGTCAGATGGTGTTTTATGAAATCGATCGTCAGAGACGCGCGGTCGCTCGTGAAAGATTTTTAATGTACCCGAGATTTTTACAGATGATTTTTGAATCATGTAGCCCCTGCGCTACCTCAACGACGTCCCATCCGTTATGTTGAGAGTGTAAGTAAGAGAATCTTTGCGCAATGCATGTCGTCAAGTGCTCGCAGCAAACCAGAGCTTCGTCCGCGGCACACTGCATTGTTTGGTTATTTGGTGAACCTGATTATATTGCTCTTCAAGGAGGTGAATTTCGAGACCCGGCACCGCATCAGGCAAATGTTCCTCAACCACCTCCACCTGTGGTATAGCACGCACTGCCTGCTGATCCTGTTGTAGCTCCGGAGGAACAGGTCGATCTTGAAGCTGCCTTTGGTGGCCAAGGGTTCTTTGATATGGAACAAATTGATCCAGCTGCTGAGGTTCAAGCCCCAGTAGCTGAGGCTTCTGGTGTAAATGTTTCGATGGTAGCTAGGTCTGTAGCAGATTCTGAGAGAACCGACTCTGACTCCTCCGCTGATGATATTGCTGAAGCACAACAGATTCTGGTCAGACAAGAAAGAATACATGGAAAGAGAAAGAAAGACTCGGATGACAGTGAATCTGACTTCGAGGAGGAGTTAGACCAGTTGATACGACGATCCAAGAGGGTCAGAACTGGTGAGGGTTCGGGAGCTGGTGAAAGCTCACGGGTGGTTCGTTTATCTCCACCCTCGTTATCTGGTATGACTATGGTTCCTGCTTCCGTGTCTGTGACAGTACCGATAACCTACAGTGTTCCCGTGGTGACAACGTTATCATCATTTGGTATTCCACCAACCACGTTTCAGTTTTTGACTCCGGAGATTGTTTTCTTGCCACCTCCTACTGTTACTCCATCGGAGGTTGTTGCAAGATTTGTTGAGTCAACGCTGGTTGCTACTGCGGGGTTATCTGTCACAATACCACCCGCGGTTACTGTTCAGCCTGCTTCTGATACTCCAGCCAGTTTGGGAATACCTCCACCTTATGCTCAAGACGTTTCTCACATGCGTTTTGATTTTGATGCTACCTTGTTTGATTCTGAAAGGATAGCGGCTCTTGAAAGGGTGGATGCTGAACAGTCAAGAATCAATCTAATTCAGACTCAAGCTATCCAGCGCCTTGTTGCAGAAAATCAGATCCAATCGTCCCTCCTTGTTGAGTACGGTAAACTTTTTGATGCTCTAAAACAGTTCTTAGCATCTCAGGGGGAGACGAGCTGCAAGGGCGACGAGTTGAGAACAAAGAAGAGTCATGATAGAGACGATGATCCCAATGCATCAAAAGGTGCAGGCGGTGAGTTGCCAAGAACTGAACAAACTCTTGGGACTTCCACATCTCAGGGGGAGTCAACTGGTACGGCAGGTGGATCAGGTGGTGAAGATGTTGGGTTGTGGATGATGAGGAAATGTTGGGTGATGATGATGTGTTAACTACTGAGGAGATTGAAAAGATAGGAGAACAGATTGTGATTGATAGTGAGATTGAAGAGGGAGAGATTGTGGATGACAGTGTAGAACATGATATTCTAGACGTTGATAAGGTGAATGTGAGTCAATATATGGATTTGTCAGATGAGTCTGAGTGGGAAGAGCAGCCGAGATGGAAAGAAGGCTACGCTCAGTGGTTTGTAAAGACAAAGAAGCCAGCGGTTCCAACCATGTTCAAAAAGAGTTACAATATCAAAGGGTATGCTGAGTCGAAGAAGGGTATTATTTGCTGGCTGTATGATGAGCAGTTGAAGTTGTTTGTGATTAAACGCTTTGATGGGATTCAGTATTTTAAGAGGATGTTGAGATCTCTCAATACCTTGCCTGAGTGTGAGGTGAAGGATTTGGCCAAGTTGGGATTGATTAATAGGAGTGATGACAATATGGCCAGAATAATTGGGAAGATTGTGTGGAAAGAAAGTGTGAAAGAGAAGAAGTTTGAGCTGTTAAAGCCTCAGAAAGGGAAGCTAGTTGAAGATAAGGAAAAAGGAATGCGAGCTGATGGCAAACCTTGGATGGTGATGAAATATAAGCCGGTTCGGTGTTTGAAAGAAGTGCCGATGAAGACAATGCCCAAGGATGTTTTAAAGAGTCTCAAGTGGTGGTACGTTGATAGCCAAACAACTGAAGCGGTTATGGAAGATGAAGATGAACAAGAAGTTCTGAGAGTGTATGATCCCATGCACTTGGTAAATTTGTCTCAAGCTGACTTACAGGTGCTAAACGATAAGAAGATATTCTATATTCCTGCATGGAAAGATGAAGCCAAGAAGTACCAGAGGGTGGTCTCTGTTTATGTCAGACAGGGCGTTCATGCTTGAAGACGGGTGACACGAGATTTTTGGGATTACTAGACACGAGAATGAAGATCGAGATATGAAGCTACTGGCAAGGGAGAGTCTGTTGGTGCATAGTGTCAGTAGTTCAGTATCTTGTATTTTGTATGTGTATGTAATCGTGTTAGATTGTTTGTTTTGGATTTGAATATGGTTTTACACAAGTTCGCCTGGGATGTAGGCGAACTTGTAGTCAAGCGAAGTTATGACAACTTCGCCTAGTCTGTTAGGCGAAGTTGTCGAGGTTATATAAACCTCAACTTCGGCTTGTTTTGTGTAAGTTTTTCCAGAACGTGTAAGTGATAATTGAGATCACGTGTTGAAGGGTTGCAATACAATCGTGTTTATTAGTATTGTAACGTGTGTTTGCTTATCGGTTCAACGTATCATATATCTTACGCTCGTATCGTATTACGTGGGGATTCAGCATCCTCGTGTTACGAGATACTCCTGTGTAGATCCGGCTGGGAACCTACATGGTTGCACTCCTCTAGGTCTTACAATGTGTTTTAACTGGAAGTCTGTACACGAATACCCAGCTTTCGGTTCAATTTAATTATGCATTTTATACGAGAATAGTTAAGTTTTAAAAATTTTGTGACACGTTTTATTTATTTATACGCTCATTTACAGCTTAAACTTTTAAAAGTTTGCAAATAATAAGCGAATTTCAAACGATTCCTTTACTATTTTACTATTAGGTTTTAGAATTAAAAATTCAAAAAGTTATAGTGATACATAAATGGTGGAATTTCGATTCGATCCTTATATTATTTTAATCATTTACTACTATGTTTTAGAATTGAAAATTCGAAAGGTCATGGTGATACATGAATGGTCGAATTTCAATTCGATTAAGTTATCTCTATATTCATTTACTCTTATGTTTTAGAATTGAAAGTTAGAAAAGTCATGGTGGTACATGAATACTTGATTTTCAATTCGATTTCACTATTTATTGTTAAGTTTAAATACTTTTTCCATATGATTAGTCAATAATTTATGAGATTTTCATCTATTGAAAGGTGAAAACTCATGACGTTTCATGAGAATTCCAATTTCGATTCCAAATTTTGTTTCATACGATTTCTTTTCTTTACTTGTTTTCATTGATGTATCTATTAGTCGTTTTCATACTTACGTCCCAAGTCACGCGAATTCTTCATGTTCGTATCATGCCTCCTCGTTTTCCTAGTTGTTACCCTCAACTCGCAAAATGACAATCCAAGTTATCAAGCAAATGGCCTCCACGATCCCGATCACCCCACGTTTAACCACACCACCTTCATCGCTGTAGTAAATTCAAACTCAAACCCAGCACCATTGATGGAAAGTCAAACCAAACCCAACCGAAGAGTCTTACACAGAAACATGCCCTTTGTATGGTATGTGTAAATCCCACCACTTTACTTCCCTGAAACGTTGATATACTTCAATTTGTGGTAGATTAAATTACCACTTATTGCTAAAACCTACCCATCTGCAAAACCTGTACTTCACCATTTGTCCTGATCATATCCTTTGTCGACCTTATACGATTTTCCGGTTTTAATACTTAGATTTTTGATTTTTTTTCCAAAACTCGTCTATATTTTCTTTTGCATACTTTCCTATATTTTATCTCTTTTACTAACACCTCGCGCCTAAATCCAAATCCTCAATTATTTGAACCTTCAGTCAAATTGATTTCCTTTAAAAAGAATTTTTTACCTCTATTATTATTATTAAAGTTATTAATATTACCTTCATTATTAATATTACTACTACTATTGTTATTAGTACCATCACCGTCATCATCATTATTATTATTACGGTAATTATCAATATAGTTATTATTAAAATTTTTATTATTATTATTATTATTATTGTTAATAATTTTATTATTATCATTATTAGTAATATCGTTATTACTAGAATCATCGTCACTACTTCTTGCATCTACTCTTTGTTGAAAAAAAGGACACCAAATGAACAAATCATTTGATAAATGTATGAATAGTTGTCTACTCATTCGAAACGAACACCTAAAATGTTGTTAGTCATAAATGGGATCAGGGCTAAAATAGTGACGTACCAAAGTTTCATAGCGCCCACTCGATCACGAAGAAGAGGTGATTGTCTTGTTAGTCTTTGTCACCCTTGAAACCGTTCAACCAACATGTTGACGACTATTCTCCCGGCTTTAAAAATAAGGTCGTCTTTTTTTGAAGAGTCGAGCGAAGAAAAAGAATTCTTTTGCATTTTTGGTTTATAATTAGGTGTATTTGAGAAAAATGAGTAAAATGTGGGAGTTTTTTTTATTTTTAGGTTTTTTTATAAAAGTGTTAGTTACTATGGGTTAATATAAAGACTAAAAAAAAGTCTCCTACGGACAAATGGCCCAAGCCCTCAAATTATTCCCTCCCAACGTTCACTTTAGCCACCGTAAGTTGACTCGAGGCCGCTCATTCGCGAAACCGATTGTAGCGGGTCATTGTGGTGTTCGTGACCGACGGTTGTTGTGGCGGGATAGTCTAATAGTGATGCGTAGACATTGTTTATTTATTTAATTTTGAAACCACCGCATACAATTTAAAACGTGTAACTTAGATTTGACAGTTGTAAAAGAAATGTATAACTTAGAGTTGCGTTATAATAAATTTAATTAATAGTAATATAATATAATAAAAAGTGAATTGAATGTAGCTGGAAATTGTTGTCTCCGCGTATAAAAGTCGTACCACCCCCACTCCACTCCACTCCTCTTCAGGTCTGTCTGAACGAGCCACAAAGCGAAGCAAAACAAAACTCAACTTGAATTCAACAATGGCCTCCGGAGATTCCATTTTCGGAAACGTATTCGGCGGGTGCCTCTCCAGCGACGACATCGGCATCAGACACCGTCCGTACCACCGCAACTGCACCTGCGCCCTTCACAAATCCGGTACTGAACAACATCATCATCACGCTCTTCCTCCTAAAGTCTCCTACCCGGTTAGACGATCCTTTAGTGAAGGCTGCTTGGTCGCCATGACGTCAGCTTCCCCTCGTCATCATTAGATTGTTGTTAGGGTAATTATGGTGTTCGGTGTTGCTGAGGTTTGAGCATCTGTTAGGTTGGTTTTGTTTTCGTCATGTTTTAGGGGTGGATTGATAGGGTACTTTGGGAATTATCAATATCAAATCAAATCAAATCAAATGGACATCATGTACATCCTTTCATCATCTATAGTTTATCAACTTTTTCCTTGAGTTTTGTAATAGTTGTAGTTTATTTAACTTTATTTTATTTTTATTTTTTTAGCAGCTAATGATCTAATTCTAAATTCAGCTAACCCAACCTGTCTATGATCATTTAAACGATTTTACTTTTTTTATATTTTAAATCTATGATGTTTTTGTTGAATTAATTGAGAAATGAATGCTGTTCAAAAATATCAATTTCAATACTTTTTAGTCAGAGCTATTTATTATGATTTATGAGCAACAGAAAACAGTTTGCAGGTGGCAAATGATATTTTCTTTTTTTTACACTTTCCTTTTTAAATTCAACACTTAAAGCATTAAAATAATAAATAGGAAGATTTTTTTTTAATAAAATAAGATATATGACTTAGCTACCGTACAAATTATGATAAAATCATAAAATAGTGAATAAAATGTATGTATTTTTTTTTGATGAATTTGATATGAAAGGAGTATTGACAAAAATTATCATTTTAGGACTCGAACCCAACCTCCTTGTGAAATGAATTATTATTGTTAAGAATTAAACAAAGCACCTTACTATAAATTTCATTTCACTCTACTTTATATCATTTAATATATTGACCTTTTAACATATTATTTTTCCTACTTTTTATTTTCTAAACTTGTAATTGTAATTTGTACATGCAATTATGTTTATTTAGTGTTAAAAAGCGAAAAGAGTGGAAATGCATATTCCGTGAAGTTGTATCTTGTTTTTTTATATTTATAAAATATAATAATAAAGGTGGTCCAATCCAGCCTAAACCACCTCGACCTCTCCGCGTCTTTGGCTGTTACCGACTGTCACCCTCTTTATATATTCGCCCACCTTTTTAGGTTCGTGATTGTAATATATAATTAAATTCAATTGTACTTGGAATTGAAACTATGTAAGTGGGTTAAAGAATCTTTGTTTTGGTTAAACAAGTTGAGTTTGCTAGCAACCCCGTATGATGGTAAAATGAATTTAAGAAAACAATCCAACGAGGGAAAGATAACAGAATATAAATGTGTGACGGATTTAAGAATTTTTAATGTTCACGCACCAAGTGACAAGTACATCTACATGACTCGTGCACCGTTACCTTCTTATTTTTTCGGGTTGATGGGCTAAAGTAACATTATCCCATAATACACATGAACCTGAAATGATACGGGTTTTTTTCGATTCACAAAAACATGACTCATTTGACCTAAATTTTTTATTTTACGTTTTCATTAATAAGTTTTCTATTCAAAAGGGTTGAGGGGCTAAAGTAAAATTTTTTATTTTACGCTTTCTGGCTTCAGAAGCTGTGAATTATTTGAGTAAGGTTCAGCGTATCGTACACAAAACCTTTTCAGCTCGTAAGTCCCAAAGCTTCGTTTTTAGCACGATTGACTTTCATATTCAAAAGGAGGTTGCGGCGCAGCTTGTTGCCCGTTTGCCTGCCACTTTATTGTAATCGTTTTATGATAAATTATATAGAAAGAAATTGTACGAATTCCACTTTCAACAACAAAAAAAGAAAAGAAAAGAAAAAAAAGCCATTCAAATCTATTTTAAATTAATGAGTTAAGAACGTAAAATGTATATATAAAATAATTATATTTAAACTATATGTAACTTGAGTTTTGTTTTCTTACAAACTTTGACATAAAAAAAACTCACATTTTTTAAATACAAAATAAGCATGTTAAGCGGGTGAAACTTGAAAGTGTGAATTTGTTAGGTTGACCCGTATAAAACTCGTTTTGCGAAAGGTGTTCACCGGTTTAAGCCAAAACTGATCATAGTCCATCTAAACTAAACCTAAACTCATGTAGTTTTAATTTAGACCGGTTTCTTATTATAAATCAGATCTCAGATCCCATCTTCGTGTACGATAGTTTCCTAACTTTTAACTAATATAATAAAACCATTAATGATTAAAAATTTTGCAATCCATTTACTTTTTGGATCTTGTACGTTGTAGCCCATTTAACAAAAGAAAAAGGTTATACTTAATACACAGGAATTAAAATAAGAATAATCATTTATCATTAATTTACATTTTTACAATTTTTAATCTTTCTTTCTTTCCAAAACAATATTCTTTTACTCTTGTAATTCAATAGTTATGCATCAAACCAATGTCTATCAATTATATTCTAGGGTAATTAGTTAACCCGTATGTTTGTCAATGCTTTTCCGGTTCAAAATGGCATTTGGCGATGTGTAAGTGTTGGATCATTCCTCTTGGTCTCGAACTTGGTGTGTAACTACAAATACATGAAGAACCGGGTAGAAGGGCTCTCAAGTCTTGACCGTTTTGATGATCAAGTCACCAAGTATCAAAGGATGAATCTTGTATATGAGCATATGAGCAAAGGATGGATCCAGGAAATTTCCTTGCAAGGGTCGGGAAAATTTTTAGTCGGTATTTGATGGTCGGGTATTTTTTTATATATATTAGTGTATTAATTATGTAGTTTTATTGAGTATACTGTTAGAACTTTGGTACTTCATACGTGCTTTTGTATTTCAGGTCATTGATCGTTAAAGATGCTAAATGGGAGACCTGTACGAGCACGGAATGATATATCGGGAAGATCGAAGTATGATTTGATGTCTTGGGAAGTGTAACAAGGATTTGGGAAGAGTATGAATGAGAAATCATAAGCCGATGCTAAAATTGAACAAGATGGGTTGTCAAAATGCGACCATGAAGTAAAACAAGCATATCCTGGGCTAGAAAATGAGTTACGGGAGCCATAATATATGAATTTTGGGTTTCTCGACGAGAGGAATCCAAATATGAGGTTTACTTAGGTCGCGATACGCGATGGAATGAGGTTATGGTCATCGCGTATAGCTATGGACATAAAAACGGGAAAAATCAGGTTTTGAGTTATATCTTCTATTTCACGAACCCTAATCAGTGTTGACGACCAGCAGCAGCTATTAGGAGAATTTTGGTGAATTCCAGGGCTACTAATCATCTCTTGATCAATCCTAATGGCCTTCCTCATCATAATTGAAGATCTATCGATGACGATGCTCGGCTAGTCTTCTCCGAATCATATCTGGGATGTAAAGTTTGTAACAATTTCAGTTTCCTCATGTGACTAAGAACATTTATGTATAATTGTTTATGGTTAATCTATGATTATTGATGTTTAGTATTTCTGTGTGTTCAATCGGTTTAGGTTTACGTTGATCTGAACGATTAGTTACCAGTTGCTATAATCATTGATCATAGGGTTATTTGATTAGGTTGAATACGACAAAGCATATAATTTCCCTTAACCGAGTCACACTGGCAGGGACCTTTTGATAACCAGTGCCGTGTGTAAGCAATTATTGTTGCCTAAGGTTTTGTCTAGTTGATCAGTCTGTAGTTAACCGTTAATGATTAATCTGTTAGGTTGCATGAGATTATTGTAAGTTACCTACTTGAAGTCCCGGGTGTGATTTGCTTTGTTAATTGATTGAAAATCGTTTACTTGTTTGTTTGCTTAATTCTCTAAATTCAACTTAATTGCTTGTGTGATCAGCACTAAATCTGTTACTTCATAATATTGAAATTGTTTACACGATTACATTGACCACATACTCCTGGTGGATACGATACCTTACTTATCCTATCTATATAGTTAAATAGGTTTTTGATTGACTTGAACGACGGTCATCAAAATGGCGCCGTTGTCGGGGAGTTAGTGCGTTTAGTGTCTTTCGTGTCAATTGACTTTTGTGTTTATTTTAGTCTTAATTTTAGTTTTTAAGTTTTAGTTTTTATTTTAAATTTTATTTTTCTGTATTTTACGCTGGTTGTATTAGTTGTGCAGATTACAGGTTTATGCGCACCCGCCATTCGGGCTGACAGTCTCCGTTAATTTACGAGCCCGAAATCGAGAGGTTAGCTCGGCAGAACCGAGTACAAAACAGACATTAAGAGATGGAAGATCAGAACCAGAACCGAAATCAAAACGAAAATCAAAACCAGATGCAGAACCAAAAGGAAAACCAGAACCAAGACCTACTCCTAGAAAACAACATGTTTCACCTAGATAACATGCCTCCACCACGAAATTTCAATCACCAAAACAACCAGAATAACTCAGCTCGTGCTTCTAGAACCCGAAACCGAAATCGAAACCTTGACCAGGCCGCCATCAAAATTGGCGAAGGCAGAATGAGGGTTTTGAGATGGGTAACGAGGGTGATGAAAATTGGGATGAAGTAGTGGAAGAACTGGTAAATCAGAGACGAGGTGATGCGGTTAACAGAAACGGGGGAAGAAACGGTATGGGGCGAAACAGAGTTAATCTGGCAGAAAGGTTTGACAGAGGTTAGAGATTTCAGGTCAACAGAGGTGGTTTGGTTAACAGAAATTATGTAGCCCCAATTGAGGGTGTTAACAGCCGGTTCAGACCGGCTATATCAGATGGAGCATCCCCCATTGTCCAACAAGTACGAGTGCCGGGACACCAGACATTTAAGTCTCGGTCGTCTTACATTAACATCGTTCCACATTTTCACGGGATGGCTTCTGAGGACCCGTATTCACACTTGTCTGATTTTTGGCTATTTGCGGGTTGATTGGTGATGACATTTATGATCAGGGCGAGGTTCGATTGCGGTTATTCCAGTTTTCGCTAAAAGACAAAGCAAAACACTGGTTTAACTCACTGCCGATGCACAATATCAGAAATTGGGGCGAGATGCAGCAGGTGTTTCTAAATGAGTATTATTCGCAGTCGAAGACGAGCGAGGACCGAATGGAAATTCGCCACTTTTCACAGTTATCGGGCAAATTATTTCATGAAGCGTTTACCCGATTTAAGGAGATGATCAGAAAATGCCCACACCACCAGGTTGAATTGTGGGAACTGGTGAAATGCTTTGTTGACGGGTTGACATATGAGGACCGAAAGCATCTGAAAGCCTCGTGTAACGGTCAGCTGCTGAATCAACCTGAAGAGGATGTTTGGGATTTCTAGGAGTTTATGTGTGAAGATTCAAAGGCAGAAGCAGTAGCTGAGAGATGAAGACATGGTACTTCCTCTAGGTCAGTTAAGTCAATCACAAGTGAATCCGAAAGAATTGCTGAGTGGGAACGTGAATTGGCTGGGTACCGAAACTGTAAAAAAAAGAGGTTGGTAAAGTTGGAGTGAAATTCCCGGTATGTGAGGAATGTGGTGAGCTCGGGCATAAGTCAGAAAATTGCCCCGAGTTTTATGACAATGAGGAGGATGAGCCCGAGGAGATTGATTCACCACCACAGTTTGTTGAGGGGGTGGTGGAAGATGTTAGTGGTGAGAGTGATTGTGTCGGTCAAAATGAATCAATTTTCCAAACTGAATCAGAACCAAAAACATATGAAATGTCTTTTTTTGAAAATTTCACATGTCAAAAATGTTTAAATGGTAAATTAACCAACATGAGAGATGAGGAGGTGGAGAATAATACCACCTCAAGTAAACTCCAAGACCCAGGAGTGCCAATTTTATCAATTCAAATTAGGAAATTTAAAACTGATTGGGCACTTTTAGATCTTGGATCATGTGTTAGTATCATGCCCGGTAGTTTATATGATCAGTTTGAATTTGGCCCGTTAGAAAGGGTAAACACCACCGTGGTGTTGGCAGACCAAACTCATACACTCCCTCGGCGCATGGTGACTAATGTAATGGTTCAGGTGGAGGAATTTTTCTACCCAGTTGACTTTCTTGTACTTGACTATGTTAAACGTGTGAATAATACACAACCGAAAGTCATATTGGGTACGCCATTCCTTGCCACAATACATGCGGTAATTGATTGTGCTAACAGGGTTTTGGGAATCAAGTGTGGAGACCGTGATAAACGATTATCATTGTTTGAAAATGCTACTAACCCTCTTGTTGACAAGTGTGTATCCTTGGACAAGGATCACACAAAAGAGGAACATTTTGTGATTGACAGGACATATAAGAAGGAATTCGAGAAACAACAGACTGAGAAGGTGGTAGAGAAAGGTAGCCGACCAAGGAAGAAGAAAGTTAGGCATCCACCCAACCAAAATGATCGAGAGTGGAGATTGAGGATGTCCGGGCCAGATCTTGGCCTATTGGGAGACTGGAAACAAATGATTGAAGAAAAGCGTGCTTATAATGAGAAGGTTGCACGGGAGCAGGCCAGACACCCACCTTGAGTGCCTTAAAAGTTTCAAAAGGGTGGTAATTGTACATTTTGTATATTTTTAGTTTGCATTTTGTTTTATTTTTTTTATATTACTAATTTTATTTTAAGCATACCACCATAGCAAAAGCTAACTGTGGGGATACTTCATGAGAAAAGTTGGGATTTTGATGTGCTCGATAAAAGTTTTTGTCAGAAAACGAGGTTTCAGTTTAGCTACCCAGAGTGCTTTCATGTTCTTTTTGCTGTGGCTAATCCTGGTACGCGTATATTTTGTTGTATTTTGAACTTTGTGGGTGTTGTTCACTATAAACCCTCACGAGACCTTACTCGTCCACCTGGGCTACCGGGGGGTTTAAAGGGCTTGTTGCATACGCTAAATGCAATCGTGATTCCTACGAAAGTGAGTTAGGTATTTTATAATTTTTAATTAGTTTAACAAAATTTATTATGAAATTAATTAATTCGGCTCGGTAATTGTTTTAATAAATTAACATAAATCATTTTCATAACTCTTAAAAGACCTATATCTTACACTTGTGAGAAGATTGCTTCTACACGTCTCGAGATTTTGCAGGTTCGATTGTTAGTTTTGGTTATTGGTTGAGACAAGAGTGTACGAGTGTTTACGAGAGCTCGCGAGCCGACTGGTTGTCACACCCCGACTTAGGGCCTAGGCGTGTGAACACAAGTTGGTAGCTGTTTTGTAAATATATAAGAGTTTATGGGTTAATTTTAGCGGAAGACTTTAGGTTGAATATAATATTAATTTACATTGAAAATTTACTCGGGAATTTAACACCCGAGTATTAGTTTACTAGATACTTGTTCATACTACAAGGATGATTAGTTATAAAAAATGGAGCCATCTGATACGCGCTTCTATCTTCATTAAGACTCCAATCCTTGTTAATGCTACTTATGTTTAATTACCTGCAATGGGTTGGAAAAATACGTCAGCTATATGCTGGTGAACACGTGTGACTCAATAAAACATTTGAATGACATTACAATACAAATATAGTTTTCTCTACAAGCTCAGCAGAAGCATTTCTAGTTCTGGTCTATGTACCACTGCCCTACACACACAATTGTTCCAGAGCCACGTATCCCTTACCGGGAGACTAGTTATGACCATTAGCCCACGGCCACGTAGACTTAGAATGATTTAGGCTGAACGGTTATGTTTGGATCCAGACACATGTGTATTCGGTCTGAGTTGCTTTTATTATCTACTTGTATTATAACGTTTTAGAGATCTCAAAATCTCATGTAAACATTGACTGACTCGTTAAGACAAACACCCGTTCGTCTCATTGAGTATAAATATGTTTTGACTGATTAAAAGGTCAACGTATTCACTTGTATCGTCGGTGTTGACAACCTTGATTGATTGATTGAGTGATTGTGAATGATATTAACCTATACATAAATAGGTTCGTATGAATGTTTTGAATGATGTTAAGCTATGATTGTAAGCTTAACCTTGAAATCATTTATCTTTGATTGTGAATGAAAACTCTTAATTTTTATGTGACGTTTGATATAGCATGCTTTGGTCTAATAGGTTCTATCACGTTGGTAAGTTTCTCCAGGTAAGTAAACGGGTCCCTCGGTTGATTGGGATTTGTACGAATTACTTTTCCTTAGGCAAGAAACTTACTACTAGTGCTATCCCCCTTCCAGTTACTACATGCCCATCAAAATATATCTTTTGTTTAACATTACTTCATCATGAAGTAACGTTTATGAAAATATGATTGTGAATGATTGTTTATAAAATACGATCAAGGTTAAAGGCCATAGCCTCGATTGATAGTATAAGCTATAATTCAAATAACTTAAACATAACTTCTACCTTAGATTGGATGCTTAGAATGATAACAAGATAAGGCAGGACTTGATCTACTCGCTTAAGTGATTGCTAGCTTAATTTCCACTTCGTTTCTTGCACGAATTACGAGAAAACAGCACGTCGGCTTGCTACGGCAATGGGGCACGCTTTCCAATGCTATGTGTGTAAAGAGAGGTGTGGTTGGGATGAATGGGGTTCATGCCCGTCACCCCCCTTTTATAGCCATTTTTGAACCCCATCGCGGTACGCGATAGGGTCTTGGTGACCCATCACGTATCGCGATGCCGCACTTTTACACCGCCTTATGCGGTGGTGACATGTGGCCTATCACAACGTGCCACGTGTTAACACGTTGTTGGACACGTGTCCGGTGACTCACCATGCCCAACGCGCTACGCGATGGGTTGATTGTTACCCCGTCGCGTACCGCGATGGGTACATGTTTTCAGAATTTTCATTTTTGGTCCCTGTACTTCCTAAGTTAGTACATTAAGCCTAAATTGTAAAGGGTAAAAGACCGGTGTTACACTGGTCCATTCCAGTTGATATCAGGTGATTTCAGTTTCATAATTTATTTTGTCTTTATTAGTTTACATGTTAAAGGTGTAATTGTATAATTGCTAGTAGAACCATCATATTTGAGCCCCGATTTTTAAATTGTTTAACAGTCAAAAAGTCAATTTCAACCCCGTCCCTCAAATGTTCATCAATTGTTTAAATATTTTAACATTGAGGACAATGTAAACCTCAAGTGTGGGGATGGGGGAAATTTGAAAATTTTTAGCCCGATAGTACCTCGAAGAGTGTTCAGAAACCAAAGTTGTTAACTGTTAATTATTGTCATTAATGCCAAGTTATAGGTTTCTGATCATGGTTGGTTTTTCAGCTTCTCGATAGTCTTAGTTTTCTAAAAGAGAGGTTGAAAATGGGGTCGTTTAGGTGGGGATAATGATGACCGTCGTTTGAGTCAATCAAAAACCTAAATATTCTAAATAGTTAGAGCAAGTAGGGTATCGTATCACAAGGAGTATGTGGTCAATGCAATTCGTGTAACAGATTTAATATTATGAAGTAACAAGTTTTAGTGCTGATCACACAAGCAATAGTTGGAATTAAAAGAACTAAGCAACGAACAACTAAATGAGTAATAAGCAGTTAACAAAGCAAACCACACCCGGGAATTCAAGTAAGCAACCAAACAGTATCTCATGCAACCTAACAGATTTATTATTAACGATTAACTAAAAACTGATCAACCAGACAAAACCTTAGACGTCAACAATTACTTTACACACGGCACTGGTTATCAAACAGTCCTTGCCAGTGTTACTCAGTTAAGGGTAATTGTACGTTTTATCGTATTCAATCTAACCAAACAGTTATATGACTAATTATCTAGCAACTGGTAACAGATCGTTCAGACCAACGTAAACCTAAACCGACTGAACACGCAGAAATACTAAACATCAATAGAGCCGGGTCTTCAAAGGTACGCGACGGGTCTTCAAAGGTCAATTGCATACCGCGATT
Organism: Bidens hawaiensis; assembly: GCF_021521415.1. NCBI lineage: Eukaryota > Viridiplantae > Streptophyta > Magnoliopsida > Asterales > Asteraceae > Bidens > Bidens hawaiensis. The sequence goes on from NW_027491530.1 coordinate 133,206, forward strand.
GACCAAAAAGTCAAACGATAATTTACTACCCATCGCGGTACGCGATGGGTACTTCAGCAGGTTCATCGCGTACCGCGATGGGACCCTGTTACAGCAATCTTCATCCCTTTAATCGTTTCGCGTGCTGGACATCCCGAGACTTCATTCCGTGTCACAACAGGTCCATACTGAGTACTTTAACGCCTATGACCTGAATTTCAATAAAACACGTATGAAGTATCGATAGTTCTCGAATAAACAGATAAAACTAACTAATAAACGAATTAAAACATATACAAATTAACCGACCATCACATCCCCACACTTATCTTTTGCTTGCTCTCAAGCAAAACTCTAAAGCAAACATCTACCTCCATCATAGGTATGTAGATTATCACCATTAATACTAGTAAGGTATAAGGTCATACCCAGTTTCTCAGACTGACACTGTTTTTAGATTGACATCTCACAAATACGGTTAAATTCTATAATAAAAACAATAGAGCTGCCCAGATAGGTGTATTTTGTTTCCGGTTAAGGCACACATGCTCATACCACTCGTAATATAACATCTCTCCTCTTGGTTTAATATATGGACTAGCAAAAGATGTGCTAGTATCACTCAGCTCTCAATATCACTCATAAGTACATATTAATCCATCAAGCTGCTTTGGCATAAATGCAAATCAAGAGGTCTTTAAAAGGGTTGTAACGGGGCCAGGTGTAAGGGTATGGAAGGGAAATATTTAAGTAGCTCAAACGATTCGACCCGGCTTATTACAAAACATCTAAATAAACGAATCAATTGTACAACTAACTGACTGATTATATACATCAAAATAAGCAAACTATCAACATACTGATTTCACATTTTTTTAAACGAACTTCAACGAACTACAGAATACATAACTGAATATAAACAGACATCTTTTTGTTTTTTTCTCAAATTTTTTTAAGCATAATAACGTGATGCTTAATAATGAGATAAATACAAATACAAAACAAAAGCAAATACAATTATAGATACAAATAAACCTAGTAAGCCGGATCGTATCGTAACATAATGTCGGGGTTAAACAAACGAAAAATAAGTCCAAGAAATGTTTTCTAAGGGACCCAACCCCCCGCCCCTCACATTAACCTCACCTCATATGTGTAATAATGAGGACCCAACCCCCCAATACCCACACTCACGCTCATCCAGACGAGGCTTAACCTAGTTGCCTATATCACTTTTGCATTTTGCCAACTGTGATCCCGAAATCCATGAACATCAGTGAAAACACTCAAATGACATGTGTGTACTATATATTATATGTGTATTATATATATTTGGGTCAACTCACACACGTACCGGAGGAATAGGGCTGACGATATAAACATGTGTACCTGTCCCCATGACTCGTTATTCCCGCCTAAACGACCCCATTTTCAACTTCTCGTAATAAAAAAAATTTGTGAGTAGGACTAATGAGACGCTGAAAAACCAACCATGACCAGAAACCTATGACTTGGCATTAATGGCAATAATTAACAGTTAACAACTTTGGTTTTTGAACACTCTTCGAGGTACTATCGGGCTAAAATTTTTCAAATTTCCCCCATCCCCACACTTGAGGTTTACATTGTCCTCAATGTAAGATTAATGAACATTTGAGGGACGGGGTTGAAATTGACTTTTTGACTACTAAGCAATTTTTAAAATTTCGGGGCTTATGTGTGGCGGTTCTACTAACAATTATACAATTACACTTTTAACGTTTAAAATAATAAACATAATGAAATTATGAAACTGAAATCACCTGATATCAACATGACTGGAGAAGGACCAGTCGGCTCGTGAACTCTCAAAAACACTCGTGTACTCTCGTCTCATCCAATTACCAAACTGACAATCGAACCTGCAAAATCTCGAGATGTGTAGAAGCAAGCTTCTCACAAGTGTAAGACATAGGTCGTTTAAGAGTTTCGAAAATGAATAATTGTTAATTTTATTAAAACAATTACCGAGCCAAATTAGTTCGTTTCATAATATATTCTGTTAAGTTAGTTAGAAACGTTAAAAGACCTAACTCACTTTCGTAGGAATCAAGATTGCATTTAGCATATGAAACAAGCCCTGTAAACCCCCCGGTAGCCCGGGAGGACGAGTGGGGTCTCCTGAGGGTTTATAGTGAACTACACCCACAAAGTTCAATTACAACAAAATATACAGATAAAATCAAACACAACAGCAATCAAAAGATATATAAACATATAATCCCAACCAGTTACCCAAACATGATTCCCCAAAATATTAGATAATATAATACAGACTATATTACTAATAAAAACAAAATAAAGTGAAAAAGGGTAACCAAAAAGCTATTGTACTGGCGGATCATCATCTGCCTCTTCCTGCGGATCTACCTGCGGGTCCACTGCAATAATCAATGACGGTGGTAGTGGTACCTGCGAAGCAACAAACAATAAACGAAAGTAATCATCATAACGGGCCCATTGGGCCGGCGTCTGCTCTCCCTGTGCCAGCACGGTCTCTAAAAGCTGCTGTTGCTGCAGATAAATCATATCCAATGTGACTGGCTGCTGTGGATGGCGGAAGGAAGATGCTGAGGCCTCTCGGAGCGGATGCTGCTGCTGCGGTAGCTCGATATGTGGAGTCGGACGACGCTGCCGGCGTGTCGGAATACCTCTCTGAAGTGAAACTGCAGCCTCCGATCCCTATGGTGGTGGTGCCTGTGGACCCCGTCGGACCGGGACCAAAGCTACTAGATCCTGCTCCTTAACAATCCCGGCCCAACGGGCCTCCGATATCCCAAAAACACCTGTGTCTGTCCCCCGCGTAAAATATCCAGTCGGATAACTCTCAAAAACCCCAAGCTGCTCGGCGATCCTCGTAATATAAGGCCCTAAAGGTAAGCGTGCAGAGGATCCCTGAAGTGTGCTACCCCGAGCGAATGACGTGAGCAGGAGCATCGCCACGTTGGCCGGTCGCTGGCCAAGGATAGAATATAAGCACAGCAGATCTAAGTTGCTGCACTTCTCGTGGCCCGAATGTCGGCCGACGAGAGTACATGCAACGATCCTGTGAATGTAGCGATGGACGGGGTCCCTAATAGACGACTCCACAACAGAAATGGAGTGGGCCCCGTCGGCGATCTCCGCCCAATACTGGCCGAGCTGGTCTCCGTGAGCCAGTGCTCACGGGCCGCCTGAGCATGTGTCGTGTAACCACGCATACTCTGTAGGAATGCAGGCGCCTGAACCTGCTCGCCCGTGTAAAATCCAGTGGCCACGGCAAAATCTGGGACTGGCATCGCATATAGTTGTCGTCCCAGTGAGAATGATACCGCGCGTGGCCCACTGAAGTCCGTGGGCGTAAAGTCAAAGGTCGAGTAGAACTCACGTGTGAGCTCGACATATGAATGCGAGTCACACGCGAGTACAGCTGCCCACGGACCTGTCAATAAAGCACGTACCTGGTCTTGAATTCCCAACTGACGCATCAATGTCCAATCAAATGAACGGTGGTGAAGAATCTGCATCTGTCGGACCCGCTGCAGTCTGGTATACTCCTCTGATGTGAAGTCGAATCGAAGAACCTGATGGAGTATACGACCATCTCCCATAATATCCGTTGGCTCGATGCCAGGGACAATCTGGACCTCGTCACTGTCATAGCGGATGACACGCGGGTCAGTCCGCTGCCTCTTGCGCCGGGTGCGCGAGGACTCTGGTGCATCAGCAATATCTGCAAACTCAAGCAAACAAGTTAGATATGCTAATATGGCGACGACCGTATAACATTTTGGTCGCGGTCGTCCCATATAATAAAATAATATTAAAATATTAATAAAATATTAAAATAAAGTAAATAAAGATGATAAATTCGGGGACACCCTCCACGTATATCTAAAAACCAGACTAATCCACCCGAATGGAGATTCAGTACGGGCGGGTAATCAAATAAAAATTCAAACTGTCAAGGTATTCCCGAGACTCGATTAACAAAACACAGACAAACGTGACTCGACACGACTCGATTAACCATAGCCAACCAAATAAAACAAAAGACAAACTAACAACTTAACACAAACTGACCAACTGTCTCGAAAAACGTGCAAAGCAAACAACTAATATGTCGAGTTGGGTTTCGAAGTATTAATAAAATATTTTAAAAATACGTTCACATAAATCGTTTAAAATCGAACAAACACTATCACTAGTTTTATAATAAAATAATGATTTTTAGATGTGAATATCAAAACCCGACTTGTCATATTGAACAATACCGATTACTCAACCGAATAACCAACCCGACAACCATAATCCCAAAGTAACCACTAATAGTCTGCCCATAACCCGGTAACTCAACCATGTTCATAATTTCCATATCAAACCGAAAACCCCATCAACGTCGATCCCAAAAACCGATTTTGTAAACCCAACCATCCCGCAATTACAACTCAATAAACTGACGAAAAATAATGTAATAATAATAAACATGTACCTCGATGTCGGATCGGCAAGCCGAAAGATTAATAACAATAGCGGCGACGGAAACAGTGGCGGTGGAGCAGTAGGGTGGCAGGGAGTGGGTGAAGCAGTGGCGGTGGTGGTAGTTGATTGGAGGATGAGGCGGCGGTGTGATGGTGACTGGATGGTGATGGGGTTGCGGCGGTGGTGATGGTGACTGGATGGTGATGGTGTGGATGGATGGTGATGGTGTGGTGGTCGGGGACGACGGGGGTGAGTGGTGGTGGCAGGGAGAAGACGGCGGTGGGTGGTTAGGTGGGAGACGAAGGTGAAGGATGGTGATGATAAGGAGACGGTGGTGCGGTGGTGACAGTGGTGGTATTTCGCCGGAAAGAGGAAGACGAGGGATGAAGGAGAGATCGGAGAAGAAGAAAGAAAGAAAGAAAGAAGAAGAAGAAGATAATTATAAAGGTCCGGGTCGGCGGTGCTCCGTGACCCATCGCGGTACGCGATGGTTTACAATGGGGTTGGGAGCGTACCGCCACAAAATTTGGGCTAATTAGGGTTTTAACCACATTGCGGTACGCGATGGGGTGCAATGCCAAGCCCATCGCGTACCGCAATGGGTTCAGAAATCAGTTACGAAATTTTTGGAAAACGCACCTGTTTTGGCATCCCGACATCACCCTGGACACGTTCAAAACTGAAAATACCTATACATACCTGAAGTGACGCATACTACACCAACGCTTACCGAACTTCTCAAATTTCCCATTCTTCAACAAGCTTCCCCACACTTGGCGTTTACTGCACAAAACTCAAGACGACACTAAGTACAAGACTCAATAAAATATAAATAAAACTGGACAGACACTTACAAACCCCGGGTTGCCTCCCGTAAGCGCTGAATTTAAAGTCTACAGTTCAACAACGCCTCGAACTCAGTTATCTTTATAAACCGGTGAAGTTACGATAAAATTCACCGATTCCTTATCCAGCTCGTGTGTGTCCTTCATCTCCAAAAATGGCTTCAGTCTATAGTCATTTACCACTTGCCTCAAATGATCATTGAAATCTTCAATCTCGTATTGACCATGATTTCCAACCCTTACAATCAAATACGGGCCCGTCCACTTACTTTTCAACTTACCCGGGAAGAGCTTCATCCTTGTGTTGTACAACCACACCCGTTGACCAACTTCAAAATTCTTCAACCGGATATTTGCATCATGAACTTTCTTCATTTTCGCCTTGTAAGCGGACGTGCAATCATATGCTTCATCTCTCAACTCCTCGATCTCGCACAAAGCCATTTTTCTCGCTTTACCTGCATCATCATAATCCATGTTAACCTGTTTAGTAGCCCAAAACGCTCTTTGTGCAGTTTCAACCGGTAAATGGCAATCCTTTCCATACACAAGTCTATAAGGAGTGGTTCCAATTGGCGTTTTATAAGCGGTTCGGTAGGCCCATAAGGCATCGATCAACTTAGTTGACCAATCCTTTCGGTCCGTCCGAACAGTTTTCTATAAAATCTATTTAATTTGCCTATTGGAAACCTCAACTTGTCCACTTGTTTGTGGATGGTAAGGAGTTGCAATCCTATGATCAACACCATATCGTTTAAGAAATTTCCCGGATTTAAAATTCTTAAAATGAGACCCCCCATCACTTAGGATGGTTCGGGGGACTCCAAATCTCGAAAAAATATTACTTTGAACGAAATTGCAAACGACTATCTGATCATTTGTTCTAGTGGCTATCGCTTCAACCCATTCAGAAACGTAATCGAAGGCCACTAGGATATACAAATTACCGTGTGAATTCGGAAACGAGCCCATGAAATCGATCCCCCAAACATCAAAAATGTCAACAACTAGGATCGGATTCAAGGGCATCTCGTCCCGCTTAGAAATACTCCCGAGTTGTTGACACTTTAAACTGTGTGTCGCGAACTCGTGTGCATCCTTAAACAATGAAGGCCAAAAGAAACCACTCGTTAAAACTTTTCGAGCGTTTTTCTGGCCACTAAAATGACCACCACACGCAGACGAATGCGCGTGTTCCAAAAATGATCTGACATCCTCCTCGGGTATGCATCGTTTCATCATCTGTTCTGCACCAATTTTAAACAAACCCGGATCGTCCCAAATATACTGTTTAGCCTGGGTCATCAACTGTTTCTTCTTTCTCCTTGGCCAATGCTCTGGTAAATCACCTGCAACTTTAAATTAACAATAAGAGCAAACCAAATATTTTGTGAAACTGCCAGAATATGCTCGTCCGGAAAGGACTCGTTGATGGGCCCATCGGTGTTCCCATTTTCCCTCATAATTCGGGACAAGTGATCTGCAACAACATTTTCACTCCCTTTCTTGTCCCGAATCTCTAGATCAAATTCCTGCAACAACAAAACCCATTTGATAAGCCTCGGTTTTGCATCCTTTTTATCCATGAGGTACCTGACAGCAGAGTGGTCAGAATATATAATAACTTTACTACCCCAATATAAGACCGGAATTTATCTAGAGCATATACTACTGCTAGTAACTCCTTCTCGGTTGTGGTATAATTTAATTGAGCATCCGAGAGGGTCTTAGTTGCATAGTATATAGCAACGGGTTTCTTGTCAACCCGTTGACCCAAAACAGCCTTGACCGCGTAATCACTTGCATCACACATTATTTAAAAAGGTAAACTCCAGTCGGGTGATTGCAAGATCGAGGCTTCAACTAATTTCAATTTCAAAATGTCAAAGGCCTTAGCACATTCATCATTAAATTCAAACGGGGCATCCTTAAGCAATAAATTACATAAGGGTTTGGTAATGTCACTAAAACCCTTAATAAACCATCTATAAAACTCGGCATGCCCCAGAAATGATCTAATGCCTTTAACATTTGTGGATGAGGTAAAGTGGAAATAAATTGGACCTTAGCCCGGTCCACCTTGATCCCTCGACTCGAAACAACATGGCCCAATACAATTCCCTCTTGGACCATAAAATGGCTCTTTTCCCAACTAAGAACCAAATTCGTTTCGACACATCTTTTCAAAACTCATTCGAGTTGGTTTAAACATGACTCGAAAGATGTGCCGAAAATCAAAAAATCATCCATGAAAATTTCCAAAGACTCCCCCCACCATATCTGAAAAGATACTCATCATGCACCTCTGAAAGGTGGCGGGGCCGTTACATAACCCGAATGGCATTCGCCTAAACGCGAATGTGCCATACGGGCACGTAAACGTGGTCTTTTCCTGATCTTCAGGATGAATAGCTATCTGGTTATACCCGGAATACCCGTCTAAAAAGCAATAAAATTTTTGACCAGATAGCTTTTCGACAATTTGATCGATAAACGGAAGCGGAAAGTGATCTTTTGATGTTGCCGCGTTCAGTTTACGATAATCAATACAAATGCGCCACCCGGTTACCGGCCGGGTGGCGACCTCGTTACCTGAGTCGTCCTTGACGACTTGGATGCCCGCCTTTTACGGTACTTTCTGTATCGGGCTCACCCACGTGCTGTCTGATATGGCAAAGATAATGCCAGCATCTAACCACTTCAGCACCTCCTTCTTCACCACTTCCCTCATGTTGGGTTCAACCTCCGCTGAGCATCATGCGCGGGTTTAGTAGCCGGATCTATTAAAATTTTGTGCATCACAATTGAGGGACTGATTCCCTTCAAATCCGCTATCGTCCACCCGAATGCTTCTTTATTCGCAACCAGCACCTCCATCAAATCATTTTCCTGTTCAACGGATAAGGTAGAAGCTATAATAACAGGCAATGTATTATTCTTACCAAGAAAAGCATATTTTAAATGCTTTGGGAGCTCTTTCAGCTCGACTTTCGGTGCTTCCAGCATTGACGGTTTCAACCCGGTATCAATCTTCTCGGGAAGTGGTTTCACCTGAATTGACCATGGTGGACGATCTCCTCGCACAGCTGTGATCTCCATCTGTCTTTCCTCATCTTCTAACAACTTGTCTGTTTCCACCTGTAACCTGTCAAACAAAAAACACGTCTCCACTGTGCCATCCGAACTGACGACAGAGTCGTATAGTGGAATGCACTCATCAATGACATCGGCCATAAAGCACTCGTCATCGACCGGAGAGTTATCTCCCGTGTGAAAACATTAATTCTCAGCTTACAGTTACTGAATACCATTTCTACAATTAATGTTGGCATTTGCGGTAGACAAAAATGGTCTACCGAGGATAACCGTAGGCTGTTTAGTCCTCTCACCCGAAACATAATCGAGGACTAAAAAGTCAACTGGAAAGTAAAAGTCTTCCACTTTGACGATAACGTCAGTCAATATTCCTCGGGTCAGTTTCGGTGTCTGGTCAGCCAAGACAACCGTGGTGGCAGCCGCACGAAGCGGGCCAAAATCGTACTGGTCGTATAAACTGCCCGGGAGAATACTGATGCTAGCTCCAAGATCTAGAAGTGCCCGAGTCATTTTAAAATCACCCACTTGAATGGGTATAATGGGTGTTCCCGGATCTTGTAGCTTGGGTGGAAGAGCACCCGAAAGAATTGCACTCACATTGTCGGTAAAATCAATCTATTTAGGAATCTTATGATTCCTTTTCTGTGTGCACAATTCTTTTAAATACTTAGCATAGGCAGGAATTTATTTTATGGCATCTAAAAGAGGAATGTTAATTTTGACTTGTTTAAACGTTTCCCACATTTCTTCTTGTTGCGGGCCTCGTTTTGATGCCATCTTCGCCTTTGATGGCGCCAACAATGCATTGGGAAATGGAACAGTTTTCACCTTTTCCTTATCCCTAGAGTTGTTGGTGTCATCCTTCGGAACCGATTTATTATTTTTAGTTTCACTTTTGTTAGGTTTATTTAATTCAATCGGTTTCGGCTCGTCATCACTGACGAGATTTTCATCAATCTCTTCCACCACCCCATCAACTAAGGTGGTGCCCCCAACCTTGTTATCATATTTCTTACCATTACGTAAAATACTTACCTGGTTGACGTGCTTTTTCGAACTTGAACTGTGATGATTCGGGTTAACTGTGGCGTCACTCGGAAGTTGGCCCGCATTCTTTTGTAGTTTCGCCATGTCTGAAGCGAGCTGACCAATTTGCTTCATCGTTTCCTCGGACGATTTATCCCGTAACTCGAACTGTTGTTTTGTCTCTGCCTTTTGATCAGTCATAGCTTTCAATAACGCATCCAACTTCGAGCGTAGTGACTCGTCCGAATTACCCGAGGACCGTTTCTGCTGATTCTGATTACCTGAAGTATTTCCCCCCGGTTACCGTCTCTGTTATACCCCCGATTCTGATTACTTGAGCCTTGCTGATAACCGCTCTGGTGGTAATTACCCTGCGATCTGTTCTGACTCGATCCCTGAAAGTTCGGGTTCAACTGAGAAGACGCGTTCCCGTAACGAAAATTCGGGTGATTCATCAGGCCCGGGTGATATGTGTTTTAATTGAACTCTTGACCTTTGGAATCCCCGTAAGCATAATTAACTTCCCTCCTCATCATCATCATCATAATACTAGGGGCAATTTTCTGCCTTATTCCCGAGTTCACCACAGTCTTCACAAACCGGGAATTTCACCCCATCTTTCCCGACTTCTTTCTTCTTACACTTTCTGTACCCAGCCAGTTCACGTTCTAATTCAGCAATTCTTTCAGACTCACTCATGACTGACATAACTGATCTGTATGAATTACCACGTCTTTGTCTTTCTGCCGCTGCTTCTGCCTTCGAATCTTCACACATGAACTCTAAATATTCCCAATCATCTTCCTTCAGCTGATTCAACAACTGACTATTACACGAGGCCTTAAGATGCTTTCGGTCCTCGTACGTCAAACCATCAACAAAGCACTTACCAGTTCCCATAGTTCGATTTGGTGATGTGGGCATTTTCTGATCATATCCTTATACCTGGTAAAAGCTTCATGGAATAACTCACCTGGTAACTGTGGAAAGTGATGAATGTCTGAACGGGCCTCGGTAGTCTTCGAATGTGAATAAAACTAGTTTAGAAAGACTTGATGCATCTCGGCCCAGTTTCTGATACTATGTGTTGGTAACGAGTTAAACCACAGTTTCGCTTTGTCTTTTAATGAGAACTGAAATAACCGCAACCGGACTTCATCCTGATCGTACGTACCATCACCAATAGACCCTTAAATAGCCAAAAAATCGGCTAAGTGTGAATACGGGTCTTCCGAAGCCATATAGTTGAAATGAGGAACGATGTTGATGTAAGATGACCGGGACTTAAAAGTTGGCTGTCCCTGCACTCGTTCATGTGGAACCAACGGAGATGCTCCGTCTGAGATAGCCGGTCTGAACCAACTATTAAAACCATGAGCTGGGGCTATGTAATTTCTCCTTTGCCCCCCAGGGTTTCCCATACCGCCCCGGTTAACCGGAATACCACGAACTCTTTCGGGCCGTTCCGCCCGATTAACCTTGTCCCGATCCCTTCGGTGTCTGTTAACGGGTTCAGCCCGTCTTCTAATTACCGGCTCCTCCACCTCATCTTCGTATATATTTTCACCATCAATTTCCGGTTCACCAACCTTGTTCTCGGGTTCAACCTCCCGATTTCTCCTAACCCATCGATCAACCTCATCATCAGCTGCCCGAAAACCCTCGTTTCTATTATTTTCTTCACCCTCATCCTCATCTTCAGTCGGAACACTCGATCGAACATCATCAATATTTATCTTAACTCGACAGTTTGGGTTGTTTTTTGGAGCGAATGGTCCGGCTTGGTCAAAGTTGAGGTTTAGGTTTCGGTTAAGGTTCGGTTTCGGTTTTGATTTCGGGTTCTGGAGGCATGAGTTGAGTTGTTTTGGTTATTCTGGTTATTGAATGTTGGTGGGTCGGGTATGTTTTCTGGGTCAAACATGTTGGTTTGTGGAAGTGGATCTTGGTTTTGATTATTGTTCTGGTTCTGGATTTTGTTTTGGTTTTAGTTCTGGTTCTGGTTCTGGTCTTCCATTTGTGGGTTTATGTTTTGTACTCGGTTCTGCCAAGCTACTCTCTCGATTTCGGGTTCGTAAACTAACGGAGACTGTCGGCCCGAATGGCGGGTGCACATAAACCTGTAATCTGCACAACTAACACAACCCGCGTAAAATACAGAAAAATAAAATTAAAAATAAAAATAAAAACAAAAATTAAGACTAGAATTAAAATTAGACACAAAAATCAAATAACACGAAAACACTAAGCGAACTAACACCCCGGCAACGGCGCCATTTTGATGACCGTCGTTTGAGTCAATCAAAAACCTAAATATTCTAAATAGTTAGAGCAAGTAAGGTATCGTATCACAAGGAGTATGTGGTCAATGCAATTCGTGTAACAGATTTAGTATTATGAAGTAACAAGTTTTAGTGCTGATCACACAAGCAATAGTTTGAATTAAAAGAACTAAGCAACAAACAAGTAAACGAGTAATAAGCAATTAACAAAGCAAACCACACCCGGGAATTCAAGTAAGCAACCAAAAAGTATCTCATGCAACCTAACAGATTTATTATTAACGATTAACTAAAAACTGATCAACTAGACAAAACCTTAGACATCAACAATTACTTTACACATGCACTGGTTATCAAACAGTCCTTGCCAGTGTGACTCAGTTAAGGGCAATTGTATGTTTTATCGTATTCAATCTAACCAAACAGTTATATGACTAATTATCTAGCAACTGGTAACAGATCGTTCAGACCAACGTAAACCTAAACCGACCGAACACGCAGAAATACTAAACATCAATAATCATATATCAATCTTCAATAATCAAAACATAAGTATTCTTAATCACATGAGAAAAACTGTAAATGGTTACAAACAATACATCCCGGGTGCGATTCTAGGAGATTAGCCGAGCCGAGAAATCATCAAATCTTCGATACGGATGATATGGATCATAGATATGGTTTTGACACGAGCTAGGATAGTGGAAATCACCTCTTGGAGCTGCCTATGGTTCCTCAAAACGGAGTTAGGGTTCTTGAGAATGAAAAATAACATATAAACCTAAAATTCCCGCCTGTACTCCCGTCGCGGTACGCGATGGGTACTTCAGCAGGCCCATCGCGTACCGCGATGGGACCCTGTTACAGCAATCTTCATCCCTTTAATCGTTTCGTGTGCTGGACATCCCGGGTCTTCATTCCGTGTCACAACAGGTCCATACTGAGTACTTTAACGCCTATGACCTGAATTCTAATAAAACACGTATGAAGTATCGATAGTTCTCGAATAAAGAATTAAAACTAACTAATAAACTAATTAAAACATATACAAATTAACCGACCATCAGATAACGAGTCAAGGCGACGGGTATACATGTTTCATATCGGCAGCCCATTATTCCAGACATATTGTGAGATAGCCCCCTATACTTAATACACATATTATATAATTGATATAAAACATGTCTTACACCATTGATTGAGGGAAACCGGTATGTTTTACAGAGTTAGAACTTGCTTGTCACATGCTTATTGAGATATTAATGCCACCACCTGTATGGAGATTAGGACTTTAGAAAACCTTTACATACACTTTTCCTCCATTAAATAAATTTCCTTACCCTACATTATCCCTCTAGGAGCCCGTTTGGACCTCATTCGTGCTTATTTGCTAAACCAGACATTACACACCATTTCAACCTTGGCCTTCATTATATTTTAACCCTGTGTGATGAAATCCAGTTTGTTATCGAGTTGTATATAGTCAGTTGTTGAGCATAGTACGCAATGTACGTATGTCTCGGTTGAGTTGTATATATGTGTTTGCCAGAGTTGTATAATTATTTGATTTAGTGTATTGTCTCTCAGTTCAAAAAAAAAAAACAAAAAAAAGGAAAAAAATTTTGAAAATTCAGCGAAAAGCCAAAAAGAAAGTCAGTTCTTATTCAACTATGTAATTAGCAGTCTATTTATTTTTGATTAGTTGTTTGTGTATTTGTAAACTGGGTTTCATTCACCTTAGTCACTAAATATGCCTATTCCGCACCCAACCTAAGCCTCAGCAAAACCTTAGTCCGAGTCTTTATGCAACCGGTGGGTAATGGGTGGAGATAAGACTGTCCTGCAAGCTTATTAAGTTGTAACTCATACTTGGTATTTGAGGGTAGAAACATATACTGGCACATCTTTTGTTAGTCCATATATTAAACCGAGAGGAGTGTTGATCGTGTGAGGGGTATGAACATGTATGCCTTAACCGGAAACAAAGTACACTCGTCTGAGCGGCTCCATTGTTTTTATAGTATCATTTAACCTTATTTGTGGGATGTCAATCTAGAAAGTGTCAGTCTGGGAAACTGAGTATGGCCTTAAACCTTACTATTATTAATGTTGATAATTCACATACCAATGATGGAGGTTAATGTTTACTTTAGAGTTTTCTTGAGGGCAAGCAAAAGATAAAGTGTGGGGATGTGATGGTCGGGTATTTTGTATATATATCAGTGTATTAATTATGTAGTTTTATTGAGTATACTGCTAGAACTTTGGTACTTCATACGTGCTTTTGTATTTCAGGTCATTGATCGTTAAAGATGCTAAATGGGAGACCTGTACGAGCATGGAATGATATCTCGGGAAGATTGAAACATGATTTAATGTCTTGGGAAGTGTAACAAGGATTTGGGAAGAGTATGGATGAGAAATCAAAGCCGATGCTAAAACTGAACAAGATAGGTTGTCAAAATGCGACCATGAAGTTAAACGATCATATCCTGTGCTAGAAAATGAGTTACGGGAGCCATAATATATGAATTTTGGGTTTCTCGACGAGAGGGATCCAATTATGAGGTTTTCTTTGGTCTCGATACGCGATGGCATGAGGTTATGTCCATCGCGTATCAGTATGGACATAAAAACAGGAAAAATCAGGTTTTGAGTTATATCTTCTATTTGACGAACCCTAATCAGTATTGACGACCAACAGCAACTATTAGATGATTTTGGGTGAATTCCAGGGCTACCAATCATCTCTTGATCAATCCTAATGGCCTTCCTCATCATAATTGAAGATCTATCGATGACGTTGCTCGGCTAGTCTTCTCCGAATCATACCTGGGATGTAAAGTTTGTAACAATTTCAGTTTCCTCATGTGACTAAGAATATTTATGTATATTTTTTTATGGTTAATCTATGATTATTGATGTGTAGTATTTCTATGAGTTCAATCGGTTTAGGTTTACGTTGATCTGAACGATTAGTTAACAGTTGCTATAATTTTTTTGGTCCGGTTGGGCCCCTTTGATCGGCTAGAATTGGGTCGGCTCGAGTAATATAGAAAAACGATTATCAAACAAAAAAAATACATGGAACTTCATTAGAAATATGTATAAATAAAATATCATATGTCTAAAATTGTTCTTTACGGGTTTCATTTTTTGAAGCTTAACAAAAACATCATATAGTACGCATGTCTTTGTCAATAAAACAAATACAAATATTGTTTAAATTCTTATCACCCATTTGATTACGCAAATCAGGCTTCACGTAAAAGTATTTTCAATGTTTGCGGTTGCGACTGGTAATACGAGAGCTAGCTTCAATAAACGATAAACCAATACAAATGAAGTTGGTGAGCAAACCAACGTATGTAGGAAGTCGAAACATTTTCTTTGAAGCTTAAAGCGCTTATAATCCATTGACCACACTTAACAAATTACTTACGTCATTGTAACATTTTTTAATAAGTTAAATATATATTGGGTTGAGAGTTTTGGGCTTGGACTTAAAATTTATGAATAAATTGATTTAGCATTTGGGCTTAAAAATGTTCAGTTAAACTCAAATTTAGTTATTTATATATATTTATATAATTATAAATGTAAATTTGTAAATTTATATTTTATTATGGCTTGTCTCGAAATTTCATGTGGGCCTTTCTCGAATTTTCATAGGGTCTTTTTGTTGTTCACAAAATTCAATAGGCGTCGATGTAAAAATTTCATAGGGATCGTTCAAGATTTTAACACATATATAACACTAAAAAAAATTCTCTCACAAGGGTCGGCCGACCCCTCTAGTCTAAGAGTAGGTACACTACTGCTGGTGGTTGAAACACTAGTACAAAATCGGGCTTCAGTGACACACAAAAATTGTCACCGTAGTTAGTTAGTGATGATTTTTTTTCTCGCTAAATATGTCACCAAAGGTCGTGCCATATAGATGTTGTTTGGTGACACACAAAAAATCGTCATTGTATCATATAAAAATCAGTCACCGTAGAGTAGAGGTGTCACTATAGACCAATGATTTTTGTTCCAATTTTATCAAATATTGTAAATATAAACCCTTTTCAGTGACACATGTTTTTTTGGTTAGTGGCAATATATCAACAATTGGTCACATGAAATTTTTTTTCAATGTGATGTTTTGCTAAAAATTTGTCATATTACACTATGTTCAGTGTGACTATTGGTTGAAATTTGATCACAATTTGAAACCAAGTTGTTAATCTAAGTTGTGACTCTTGCATACGTTCTAGTAACATAACACAAATGAAAATCAGACCTAAAACGTTTAATATAAACTAGTCATATTTTAAGTGTCACTGTTGTGTATCCTTTAGTCACACTAACTTTAAAAATTTCCTGTTACATTTCCATTTAGTGACATATATTACGTATTTACATGACCCTAACACACTTGTTTTCACACTATTATTAAATAAATGTGAGTATTTTTGTATTTTAGTGACAAATAATTTTGAACAGTGTGACTATATGTAGTTAGTTATCACACAATTGTTAATCTAAGTTGTGACTATTAAATACCTTCTAGTGACATAACACCAATGAAAGTGACCTAAAACGTTTAATATAAACTTCTCTTATTTTAAGTGTCACTGTTGTGTATCCTTTAGTCACACTAACTTTGAAAATTTCTTGTTACATTTCTATTTAGTGACATATAGTACGTAGTTACATGACCCTAACACACTTTTTGTCACACTATTATTAAATAATTGTGAGTATTTTTGTATTTTAGTGACAAATAAGTTTGAACAGTGATACTATAAGTAGTTAGTTATCACACAATTGTTAATCTAAGTTGTGACTATTACATACCTTCTAGTGACATAACTCCAATAAAAATGTGACCTAAAATGCTTAATATAAAATTGTCTTATTTTAAGTGTCACTGTTGTGTATCCTTTAGTCACACTAAGTTTCAAAATTTCTTGTTACATTTTCATTTAGTGACATATAGTACGTAGTTACACGACCCTACATACCTTCTAGTGACATAACACCAATGAAAATGTGACCTAAAATGTTTAATATAAACTTGTCTTATTTTAAGTGAATGTTGTGTATCCTTTAGTCACACTAAGTTTCAAAATTTCTTGTTACATTTTCGTTTAGTGACATATAGTACGTAGTTACATGACCCTAACACACTTGTTGGCACACACTATTATTAAATAAATGTGAGTATTTTTTTATTTTAGTGACAAATAAGTTTGAACAGTGTGACTATATGTAGTTAGTTGTCTCACAACTGTTAATCTAAGTTGTGACTATTACATACCTTCAAGTGACATCTCTTATTTTAAGTGTCACTGTTGTGCATCCTTCAATGACACTATCTTTGAATATTTGTTGTTACATTTCTTTTTAGTGACATATATTACGTAGTTACGTGACCCTATAACATACTTGTAGTCACAGTCTTTTCTAAAGACTGTGACTGTTTATGGGATGTAGACACAAATATTAGGTAGGAAGTTATTATATGTAGTTAGTTATCACACAATTTTAACACAAAATTACCAATATATACCTTTTAGTAACACTTGTAGTTACACTATCTTTAATTAATGTGACCATATATATATGTTAGATACAAATTATTTAGTAAAATGTGACTACATATAGTTTATAATCACCCAAATGTAACCATTTTAGTGACATATGATAATTTAAAAATGTGACCAAAAATGAATTATAATCACATGAATTTGATTTCTCATTTCACATTTAGTGACATTTGAGAAATAAGTATAATAATGGATAATATATAACTGAAACGATACAAAAATATTAATAAAATAAAATAAAATTCTTCTACATGTATATAAATTTTTAAACGGGAGTAATTACAAATATGCATCCTAATCTAAATCTAACTAGTTGAATTAGTTAAGCCTGCTTAGCTGCTGCTTTAGTACTACTCCTGATGAACTTCGGTTTAAGATTATTCAACTGAACATATTCTACTGTTCCTTTTGTTTTAGGTGTTTTTTTGACCTTTAAATCTTTTGGTTGATTCCACTATTGACCATCAACATCTTCAGTAGTGGTCCCGTTTGTAAAGTCGTTGACCTTTTGATTTTCAATTTGTTGATCATCCTGTGTCAACACCATCTAAAAAGGAAAAAAGCATATAAGTTATTTGAAATAGTTTAATAATTTAAAGACCATTATAGAAAGTAATTACAGAAACTCACATCAATAATGCAAAGATCCTTCGGCCAAGGAACAAAATTGCCAGATGCGTCCCCGACTGTCCGCGCATCAGGAATTCATGAGGTAAAAATGTTGCATCTTGTATCGGTTGGTCAATCGACACTTTATAGCAGTCGTCTTGGACTGAAACATTGTGACATGTTTGTAGACCTTCGAACAAGTAAATCCTACCAAAAGCAGCAATGTTTCTCTTGGACACAATTGCTAGTCGACACTTGATAGTCTATAATAATTATTGTCATTATATCATAAGGAAAAAAGGAAAAAAAAAATACAAAGACATATTAGTAAAAGTTCATACCCGTTCTCCTTTTGGTGAAGGAGTATTAACTGGCACAGGTGAGCTTTCCGCGTTTTTTTGACGGTTTTGGGAGATTCCTAAATAACAATTTATAATTCCCACAATTAATTAATGAAAATTGTAAATTACTGAAGTATTCAAAGAATAACTTACTTAATTGACTTTCTCATGTGTACACTGTTTCCTTTTGAGTGTAGCAGAAGTGGCTCGGTCATTCTTACTGGACAAAGTTGTAGTTTTTTTAGTTGGTGTAGGTTCCCAGCCGGATCTACACGAGATATCTCGTTCTACGTAGGTGCGGAATCCCTACGTAAGACTTTACGAGCGTAGAAGACGATACGAGTTAACACGATCGAACACACGTTACAATAAACAAATACTCGTTATATTGCAACCTTAAACACGTGATATCAATCACTGATTACAGGACTCTCTGACTCGTAAACACGTAAACTGAATAATTAAAACTCCTGTTGATTAAGCCGTAACCTAATCAATATATGTCACGACAACTTCGCCTGGCATGTTCAGGCGAAGTTGTCCCTAACTTCGCTTAGTTCACAAGTTCGCCTGTATCAGCGAACTTGTGAGCTAACTTCCCTTACATACAAAAACACAAATCTAACAAACTCGATTACAGACACTTGACACTGAACTACTGACATCATGCACCAACAGACTCCCCCTTGGCCGTAGCTTCATCTCTTTATCTTCAAGCACGTGTCTTGTAATCTTCAACAATCTTGAATCTTCATCTTTAAGCATTCACTCCTTCTCGTACACATACCGAAACAACTCTTTGATATTTCCTCGCTTCGTCTTTTCAAGCAGGAATATAAAAGATTTTCTTCTCATTCAGCACCTACAGATCAGCTCGAGACAGGTTCACTAGATGCATCGGATCATAGACTCTCAGCAGCTCTTGTTCATCTTCGTCTTCCATCACTGCTTCAGCTGTCTCACAATCTACATACCACCACTTCAACTCTTTGAGCACATCCTTAGGCATTTGTTTCATCGGCACTTCTTTCAAACACCGGATCGGTTTATACTTCATAATCATCCAAGGCTTGCCATCTGCTCTCAACCCTCTATCTTTATCTTCGATAAGTTTTCCCTTCTGTGGTTTCAGCAGCTCGAACTTCTTTTCCTCTATACTCTCCTTCCATACTATCTTCCCGATGACTCTAGCCATATTATCATCACTTCGATTTATCAATCCCAATCTGGCTAAGTATTTCACTTCACATTCTGGCAATGTGTTCAACGATCTCAACATTCTTTTGAAGTACTGAACGCCATCATATCTCTTAATCACAAAGAGCCTCAACTGCTTATCATATATCCAGCAAATAATCCCCTTTCTAGCTTCAGCATAGCCTCTAATGTTGTAACTCTTCTTAAACATTTTAGGGACCGCTGGTTTCTTCGTTTTGACGAACCACTGAGCATAGCATTCTTTCCATCTAGGCTGCTCTTCCCATTCAGTCTCATCATTCCCAATCTCTTGACTCATATCTGCATTATCTACTTCCGGAATCTCATGCTCTACATTTTCTTCTACTATCTCTCCCTCTTCTATATCATCATCAATAACAATCTCTTCTCCAATCTTCTCTATTTCTTCAACCGGTAATACATCATCATCACCTATGAAGTCATCATCCATCTCCTCAACCTCCACTACCACCACATCATCACCACCAGCTGCAGTTTTCGACTCCCCCTGAGTTGTGGAAGTCCCAAGAGCTTGTACAGTTCTTGGCAACTCACCACCGGCACCTTTCAATGCATTGGGATCATCGTCTCTATCATTGCACTTCTTCGTCCTCAACTCATCGCCTTTACAGCTCGTCTCCCCCTGAGATGCCAAGAACTCCTTCAAAGCATCTATGATTTTTCCATGTTCTACCAGCAGGGACGACTGCATCTGATTCTCTGCAACTAGGCATTGAATAGCCTGGGTCTGGATAAGATTTTTCCTTGATTGTTCTGCCACAACCCGTTCAAGTGCCGCTATTCGTTCTGAGTCTGATAAGGTTGCATCAAAATCAAACCTCAGATGTGATATATCTTGAGTGTACTTAGGAGGGATTTCCGATGTAACCGGGACCTCAGAAGTAGGCAAAGACGTAACAGCAGGTGGTATCGTCACCGATAACCCTGCAGTGGCCACAACCGTCGACTCAATAAAATGTGCGACGACCTCCGTTGGAGTTGAAGGTGGCAACGATACGATTTCCGGAGCCGAAAGTTGGAATGAAATGGGTGGGAGGCCAAATGTAGATGAGGTAGCCACCACGGGAACATCCGTGGCGCTTGGCCTTGTAACTTGTAATGTTGAGGGAACCATTGTCATACCAGACAGTGCGGGTGGGGTGAAACGTACCACCCTCGAGCTCTCACCAGCTCCCGATCCTGCACCTATCCGTTCCCTTCTTGATCTGCGAATCAACTGATGTACCTCTTCTTCATAGTCTGATTCGCTGTCATCATCAGTTCTCTTCCTTTTCCCATGAGTCCGTTCATGTGTTACCAAAATCCGTCTTGCTTCGGCCACTTCATCATCAGAATCTGAGCCAGCCACCGTTGTAGCTGCCCTAGTAACATTAACACCCGAAACATGTGCAACAGAGACTTGCACAATCTCCTCTGGATCAACCCTCTCCATGTCAAAAAATCCTTGACCGCCAAACTCTGCGTCAAGGTCAACGTTCTCCTCCGGTGACACAACAGGAGCAGCAGGTATAGCTTGAGGTGCTCCTGCCTGTTGTGGTGCCGGGTCCCGAAACTCGTCCCCTCGAGCAGGCACATACCCCGGGTTGATCAAGTACCCGAATAGTGGAGTATGTCGAGGACGGAGCTCAGGTTTGCTCCTCGCACTGGAGGATCTGCATTGGGCAAAGATCCTTTTGCTCACACTTTCTACGTATCGGATTGGTCGGCGCTGAGGTAGCGTTGGAGCAACATGATTCAAGATCATTTGGAGAAATCTTGGATACATGATAAATCTCTCACGCGCCATCGCTCTTCTTTGTCGATCGATCTCGTAGAAGACCATCTGACTAAAGCTGTAACGCTTATTATAAGTCAGAGCAGTCATCGCCGACTGCATGGTCGCGCCCATGCCATCAGTGCCCGCCTTTCTCCCTGACATGCATACTATCATGACATGCATGAGAAAGCGCCACTGGTCCAGTAAGAAACCCTTCCTTCTCTGGGTATCTCCCAAGGGACCAGAGTATCCCATCCTCAGAAACGCTCCGTCACGGAAAGGAGCTACAAGGTCTGTCGGGTCATCCCTCGTCTCATCTCCAAAACGTAAAGCCGCCCGGATCTGTTCAGATGAGAACTGAACAATGTGATTGTTGACTGTTGCTCGCATCACCGGGGGCTCGACCCTACAGTCATATTCCACGGTCTGCCAAAAATCCTCAATGTTGGGTAAGGATATCGGCAGAGTTGTTGTAATCGCGTGGAATATACGCGAGCGTAATTGGAACGTGATGATTTCACGGAAATCGTCAACTCCGCTCGCCTCCGGGTCTAATGTTATATACATGTTGTGACCCGGGAAGAACTGTCTCTGGTTATCACCACCGTCATCACCGCCTGCACCACCTACAACAGCCATATCTGCATCAAATAGACTAAGTTAGATAAACGTCGAAGCAAATCACAAGTTCGCCAGTAACCATGAGCGAAGTTGTGATCATTTCTGTATAGGCGAAGTTAGAGGTGGGGCGAAGTTGGGAACAACTTCGCTTCAACTTTAACTTCGTCTGTTAACTGTTAAGTAAAAAGGTCCAGGCGAAGTTAATGGTAACTTCGCCTAAGCACAACATCGCCTCATAAACTGTTTCAAAAATAATTATTAGGCGAAGTTAAACCTCAGGCGAAGTTACGGGTAACTTCGCCTAAACTGTAACTTCGCCGAATATGAAACGGCATCAGTTAGGTTTTCGAACGACGTGATTTGGTCAATTTTGAGCTTGCGGATTTCGGAAAACCAGGTTTTCAGATGATCTATACGATTAATTTGATTATGAACACGTAAAGATACGTTTGAAAATCGGCTGTTAATGGTTCGAAAAACGAGGACGTGAATCGGGTCGAATCGACCGATGTTAAACGTTAATGAACATGAACAATCGATTCGATTACACTACACACCTTTAAACGGATTAGAATTGAAGGAAGAAAGAACACAGAAAGATCGATAAGTTCGCTGTAGGATTAGAGGTTAAGTTCGATGGGTTTTGAAAATAATGACCTGTTTGACCTTTGATTTCCTTTATATAGGGTCAGAGTTGTTCCGGCGAAGTTATGGATAACTTCGCCTATCGCAGGCGAAGTTATGCACAACTTCGCTGAAATTAAAAAATTTCAAAACAAACCCTATAATTTGAACAATTTGCAATTAAGTTTTAAAACAACCTTTAAAGCGTTAAATGATACGATCAAGACCAAGTAACCAGGTATAAAATCATACAACTACCTAAGTAAAAAATTTTAAAAATAAAGTACACGGGATCAAATTTCAGTCTCGATAGGGACTACCATGTTTTAGAAAAGATCCGAACAGGAATCATACTAACTACGTGACTGTCACAGATCCGTGTTCAGCTGTATTATGACATAAAGAAACAGGTTGTAAGCAGGTAAATGACTTAGAATGGTTTTCATCATTTCTGTGATACGGGTTAGGTTCAATTAAGCTCAAAACTTAAGTGGGCAACAACTCAGAGATTATGATACCTCCTATCTATTCTCAAAGCGTATTTGGCTTTTCTCAAGTCACCCCGAGTTGACCTCGACCCGTAGTGTCTGATTAAATAGTAATTGCTCTTCAATCGTCAGACTCTTCTTCCCGTTCTCTATCTTGCATCTTGATTGAGAAGTCTTATCATTATGAACTCTATAATGTCTCAATAACTCACACATTTTTTTTTTATGTATTTTCACGACGTTAGATAAACTACTGCAAGTCCCGAATCTGAATCACTGCAGTATCTTGACACGCTCTCTTCACGGGAATCAGAACACTCACGGGCTCGTGTATGACTGGGTAATCGCTTTTCTGCCTATCATTCGGAAAGATATATATGGAGACATGCACAACTCTTAAGGAGTTTCCACATAAAATCGAGTAGATTTAGTTAGTATCACTTCTACTTTTACGCACCATAAAAAGCTACCATGACATACAATGACCGTTCTAAAGTCTTTTAGGCCTTATAACTTCACTAGTTAAGCACACAGAATCAGTATATCTATCACTTTCCAAGATTGGATCAATTTTCTGTTAAACATAGTAAAGGAACTTCTTACAAAGTAGTAGACTTGAAAAATAATTTCATCTCCCGTTTCGGTGGGAGAGCATTAAGAAGCTTTTCAACAATTTCATCTTCTTTGTAAGTAATGGAGTAGTTGTTGAGTTCGGTCATCAGATGATAATATCTAGTGATGATATCATCAAGTGATTCATTCTTTAAATACTTGAAGACCGAGAACTGGGTTTTAAGTAGTTTAATCTTTGAAGCACGAATTCCCACATTACCCTCAAACCTGTTTTCAAGTGCTTCCCAAAGCTCTCTAGCAGTTTTATACTTTCTGAAGGTGTGTAGAATCTCTTGTGGAAGAGCCATAGTAATTGCAGCATGAGCTTTGCTTTCAGCCTCATACATTTTCTTCTCTTCTTCTTCCATCTATTTGTATTTCTTTATCTGATCACGACCCTCATACTCAGCAGTTGGTGGAATATAACCATCTTGTATGCACACCCACATTTTAGCATCTTGGTACTTGACATATTGTTCAAAACGATCTTTCCACGCTACATAATCGGTTTTCTTAAGCATCTTTGGTGCCTTTGTAGCTGAACTCGCTTCCACTTCCATCTTCATCAGTTCCGTAATGTTTATTGAAGACATCTTTCTCAAAACTCTAAGGAACCCGAAAAATAAATTTTTTTATTTTAAACAGTACTGTAGGCGAAGTTGTGGATAACTTCGCTTAAGTCAGAACTTCGCTGATTCTGAACTTCGCTTCCTTGTTAAATTTGCCTGATGCGGCGAAGTTGTAGATAACTTCGCTTAAGGTAAGCGAACTTGTGAAGTAAGCGAAGTTGCGGGTAACTTCGCTTGAGATAGGGGAACTTGAGAAGGTAGGCGAAGTTGTGGATAACTTCGCTTAACCTTATATCTTTGCTGAAACCCTACGAACAGTGACGGCAACTTCGCCTGATGAACACGATGAATATGCAGGTTTGATTTATGGATTTTATGAGGTTTGTGAAGGTGTTATGGGTTGTTTATGATTGTAGGAGGTGAGTAGGACACAAAAGCTCAGAAAACTCGTCCCGCGAATAGTCGAACGGAACGATTTCTACACCCGCGTGATAATCCCGAACCACACAATCGAGCAAAAGCTCTGATACCAATTGTAGGTTCCCAGCTGGATCTACACGAGATATCTCGTACTACGTAGGTGCGGAATCCCTACGTAAGACGTTACGAGCGTATAAGACGATACGAGTTAACACGATCGAACACACGTTACAATAAACAAATACTCGTTATATTGCAACCTTAAACACATGATATCAATCACTGATTACAGGACTCTCTGACTCGTAAACACGTAAACTGAATAATTAAAACTCCTGTTGATTAAGCCGTAACATAATCAATATATGTCACGACAACTTCGCCTGGCATGTTCAGGCGAAGTTGTCCCTAACTTCGCTTAGTTCACAAGTTCGCCTGTATCAGCGAACTTGTGAGCTAACTTCCCTTACATACAAAAACACAAATCTAACAAATTCGATTACAGACACTTGACACTGAACTACTGACATCATGCACCAACAGTTGGAATCCACCTGATTGACTTGAAGACTGATTTCCAGGACCTGTCTCATTGCCCTGATCAAATACTCATATTTAAAGTTCAATGTTATAATAAAATTGAATTAATCAAAATAATATTAAAATAAAATAATAAGTTACTAGAGTTATGTTAACCTTTGTGTACTGTTTCAGTTGAAGTATATCATCAGTTTAATTCTTCTGAGACCCACTTGAATGACTCGGAGACTGCTTTTCATGAGCACAATGGATTAGCATGTTTAAACTACAGTCTTTATATAGACAGATTCACTTACTTGCGATTGATTTGGTTTTGTCCCCACCTGAATCCCCTAAATAGCATGGCTGGATAGTAACGCTCTCATGTCAGCTTGTTATTTATCAAGGGCATTTTTCATCAAGATAAGTTCTTCACATTGTTTCTGTCTTTCTAGTCTCTTTTTTTCCTTTTTGTCTATCTCAGACTGGACCATAAGTTGAAGCTCCTTTATTTGTTCTTTCATTTATCCTCTAACTCGTCGTGGACTGTGAAGATATATAGCTAACATTACTCCAGTTCCTACCCCTCTTACGCAACCACGTTTTTCGTGGCCAAAGACCAGTGTCATGGCATCCTCACTTTGAACAACCTTCAACTCCCCAGCATTGATTTTTTTTTCATTTTTTAGCTACATATAATAATATGTAAAATCATTCAATTAAAATAATATGTAAAATCAATCAACTTTAGCAAGACGATATCCGAACTCACTAGTTGCTCTCTGAGCGTTTTAACCTCCTCATCTTCTATTTCACCATCTTTGTTTTGACTGGCTTTATACCACATCAGACACCAGGAGGGAGGTACATCTTTCTAAACTTCGTTGTATGCAAGCTAGTTATAATTTATAACAAAAGTGCATTAGTATTAAATCACATAATCTTTTTCTGCAACATCCCGAAATTTCTAAGAATAATATTATATATAATATTTGTTTATGATGGAAAAGTTTACTTGAATTAGTAGAGAAATAATAAAAGATTAAGGATAGGTGGAATAGGCTAATTAGATGGAATTAAATATGGACCAAAAAGAAAAGATGTGTCTTATGTCCATGGACTTAAGGGAGTATAAATACCTCATAAACCCGAATCCTTTCCATTTTTATCTCAACACCATGGCCTACACCTTGAAAAACACAAACAAACACTATCATTTAACCCAAGCCTAGATCAGAAGCTGAAAACCCAAGCTTGTTGGTGCTAGAACGTTGTGCGAACCGAACTTACATCAAAGACCAGCTCGTGTTCGTGAACCGACTCGTTTAAGGTATGTTTATAACGTAAACTTGTTCATTTAGGTTCGGATTCATTTAGGTGATCTTAGATCTGTATACATATGGTAAAAACGAACCAAACGTGATGATCCCAATTAAAATCTGTTAACATTTGATAGGGTAATTGTTGGTATGAGAAGTCGTAGCATATATACATAAATCGCACCCTTTAAACATGAATGTTTGGTTGATTGGAAGATTGGGGTTTGTAGCCG
Source organism: Bidens hawaiensis (assembly GCF_021521415.1). Taxonomy (NCBI): domain Eukaryota; kingdom Viridiplantae; phylum Streptophyta; class Magnoliopsida; order Asterales; family Asteraceae; genus Bidens; species Bidens hawaiensis. The sequence goes on from NW_027491530.1 coordinate 159,875, forward strand.
TTAGGATTGCGAGTCTCTAGATACCAATTTCGTGTTATTTGGTTGAGATTTGAGGATAAATTGCTGAATCCGCTGGTGTTGACTGTTTGGGTGTTATTGGCAATTTTGATTTTGACCCTGAGTCAAAGTTTGGATAAAATTGATGCAATTCATTATGATAAGATAACGAATTAGTCCATCCATTAGTTATGTCCAGATAACGAATTAGTTCAGCCATTCGTTAAGACAAGATAACGAATTAGCTCACCCGGTTCATTATGTTAAGATAACGAATCAAGTGATTCAATACCCACCAGTTCATTATGGAAAGATAACAAATCAAGTGATTTGTTACTTACCCAATTCTTTATGATAAGGTAACGAATCAGGGGGTGAATCAGATGATGATAAGATGAAGAATAAGGATAACGAATCAGGATAAAAAGATAACTAATCGGAATGACGAATGAGATAACAATAAAATAATAATTAAAAATCCTAATGAAAAATGTTTTAAGACAGTTAATGGAAATAAAATTTTTCCAAGCTGACCTGGCAGCTCGACCCCAGCTAGGGGCTCCGCCCCTATAACCCCGATTCCATGGGCGCTGCCCCCGGACCCCGTTCGTTGAGGGTTATAATTAGACTAGAAACACAATATGGCTAGTGATAGTTAATTAGTACATGTAATTGTTATACAGTTAGTCGTGCACAACTATAGAAAGGAATAACCATAAACGGTGAACGTAACCGAGTTCAGGTGAATTTCTAGCCCCATTTCCTTGTTATGTTTTCGGGGTTGTGTGCATACTTAATGTGAATGTAAATATATTTAACTTAAGTGGTAAGTGTATGCTATATATGATATATGTGATAGATATGAATGATTGTTTGTCGGCACGTGAACGATCTTCGGATATTGCGTGTACTGTGAGGTTATAAATAAATATATGAACGTTGTATGTAATGTAAGGATGAAGTATGAACGTTATGAATTAATGTTTGTCGGGGCGTGAACGATCTTCGAATATTGCATGCATCGACATGGAGTATGATTGTTTAATGAACGATGTGAGGAACGCCTAGAGTGTTCGTATGCTACGATGTAATTATTGTATATGTGAAGCATGTGTATGCAGGTACATGAATGATATGTGAGTTCTACGTCTGACATAGTAAGTTAGGATGGAAAATCCCTCTAACTTCTGTTGGACTTAGATGTGGAATGTGATGGCGTAGTTAAGGACTGCGGGCCTTATACGTGTTATTGATGATAGATGAGAACGTAGTTAAGGACTGTGGGCCTTATACGTACTTTAGATGGGAGCCAACATAGGAAAGGACTGCGGACCTTATACGTGCTGTAATTATATTGTGGTAGCATATGGGAGGACTGCGAACCTCGTACGTGCTATGAACTAGGTTGCAACATAGGGAAGGACTGTGGACCCTGTACGTGCTGTGAATGTAGGATGGTATAGGGAAGGACTGCGGACCTTGTACGTGCCATTAATGGTGAACATAGGTAAGGACTGCGGACCTTTTACGTGTTCACGACCTTGAGTATAGGTATAGACGGCTGACTGCGGACATACTCTCGGTGGACTGAGGTACATTTCCTTTTTATTTTTTCGGGGCTGTGTGCATACTTAATGTGAATGTAAATACACTTAACCTAAGTGGTAAGTGTAATTGTTTTTCGGTACGTGAACGATCTTCGGATATTGCGCGTACTGTGAGGTTATAAATAAATATATGAATGTTTTATGTAGTGTCAGGATGAAGTATGAACGTTATGAATTAATGTTTGTCAGGGCGTGAACGATCTTCGGATATTACACCTATCGACAAGGAGTATGATTGTTTAATGAACGATGTGAGGAACGCCTAGAGTGTTCGTATGCTACGATGTAATTATTGTATATGTGAAGCATGTGTATGCATGTACATGAATTATTTGTGAGTTCTACGTCTGACATAGTAAGTTAGGATGGAAAATCCCTCGAACTTCTGTTGGACTTAGATGTGGCATGTGATGGCGTAGTTAAGGACTTCGGGATTTATACGTGTTATATATGATAGATGAGAATGTAGTTAAGGTCTGTGGGACTTATACGTACATAAATAGGAGCCAACATAGGAAAGGACTGCAGACCTTATACGTGCTGTGATTGTATTGTGGTAGCATAGGGGAGCACTGCGAACCTCGTACGTGCTATGAACTAGGTTTCAACATAGGGAAGGACTGCGGACCTTGTACGTGCTGTGAATGTAGGATGGTATAGGGAAGGACTGGGGACCTTGTACGTGCCATGAATGGTGAACATAGGTATGGACTGCGGACGTTCTACGTGTTCACGACCTTGAGTATAGGTATAGACGGCGGACTATGGATATACTCTCGGTGGACTGAGGTACATAATAGAATGTATGTATGAATGTATTATAGAAAGGTAACTAGTTAAGTATGGATATGTATCTCCGGATATGAATGTTTTTATGATATGTGTATGTATGGTATGTTGCCTGATTAACTAGAACGCACTCAGCGTAGCTGACTTTTAGTTTGCACACAGGTGAGTAGATTGAGGTAACTGGTTGAGCGGGGACACATGGCAGAAGAATAAGATTCTGGCATCTAAAGACTTATGATGTTTTATAAATAAATGTTTGGGTTTTGAAAGTCAAGATGAATGATTTAAAATAGGTTTTAAACTAATATGTAATGTTTAATGAAAGTTTTAATATTCCGTGAATGTTTTAATTAACTCTGATATTTAAAATTGTGTTTATGAGTAAATCTGACGCTAAAGTATGGCACCGGTATCGGGGCCTTTCAAGTTGGTATCAGAGCAAAGTTTGAGAGATTTATGCATCCTACATGCTTAGATTCGAACAGAGAATGGGATTTAAGTAAGAAAAGAAAAAAGATGCAAGTTTAAGATAGCCATGCGTCACTCAAGCAAGCTTAGTAACGGTAATGTATATGGTTAAATAATGAATGTTAATGTTAGCTTAACTGCTAAAGAAAGGATATGTGTATGTTAAAGATAGGATTTCTCGATTGTTTGATTGCTTAACTATTAAGGTAGAACCTAGCACAAATAGACTCATTAGGGTAAGTGTATAGAACACGGAAGGTAACGTGATCAGCTAATCACAACTGGCCACTGCTATTACCTGTTAGCCTTACTATCCTTGTACTAAATAGTTCCTTGAGTGATGACGTTTGTGTTTTCCCTTCTAGAATACGATGGCTGGATCTAGGGAAATTGTTGGAGCAGGAGGCCGCACTGGACGTCATGGAAGGACTCATCGTGTCCGACAGCCTTTGGTAGAAACAGCTTCCAACACAGGAGATGAAGGAAGTGCAGCTGGGCGCGAAACCCAAACAACAACGAAGGGTTTCAACTTGATCCTGCAATTCAAGTAGCTATTGTTCAAGCTGTAGCCACGGCCGTGAAGAACTTGAATCCTGAAGGGTTTTGCTGGAGGCCGTGAAAGAACCGCTGAAAGGGGGAGAGGAGATGGTAAGAAAAATGATGAAAGGGAGAGGGAGGCCTCGAGTGTGGTTAAGTCTGTGAAGGTTGATGGTAGGAAGAGAGGTCGAGATGAGTGCAATTATAAGTCCTTCAAGGGATGTGACCCGCCAAAACTAACTGGCTTGGAAGACGCAATCACTACTCTTCAATGGATAACCGCCATGGATAAAATTATCCGCATTAGCGAATGTCGTCCTGACCAAGCTGTAGGTTCTGCCACTCAATTATTCGGAGATGAATCAATGTATTGGTAGGAGACGGTTGAACAGAGGAAGGGTCAGGAAAAGATTAGGGCAATGAAGTCAGAGGATCTGAAAGAGTTGGTGATGAAGAGGTTTTGTGCTGATGTCGAAGTTGAAAGGGCGGAGATGAAGTTCCTGAATTTGAAGACCGGTAAGATGACGCATCGTGAGTATACTACTGAATTCAACCGACTGTCTAGGTTGGTGCCTGATATAGTTGACACTGAGGCTAAGGGGATCAAATGCTATGTGAGAGGATTGCCACTAAAGGTCCGCACGTTAGTCAGGGCTAGTAAACCTGCTACCTTTGACTCCGCTGTCGAACTTGCAGAAATGGTTTATAATGACTTAGATGTGGACGATGTGGTGATGTAGGAAAAGAAGGAGAAGAAATGGGCTACTCCTGCTAAGCGGTCTGGCGATATGGTAACAACAACTGATGAGAGGAAGATTAAGGTTGGAAACAAGGATGCATGTAAGAAGTGTGGGCAAGTGCACCAGGGAGAATGCAAGACTGGGACGGACAGGTGCTATCGGTGTGAAAAGAGTGGGCATTACTCTCGAGAATGCCCTGATTACCCGAAGTGCTTCAAATGCGGAAAAGCTGACCACATGGCTAGGGATTGCAAGGAATCAGAGGCGGGAGGTGCGAAAGGGTAAAGAGTTAGGAAAACTGCAGAGAGGAGCACTTGATGAAGGAATAATTGCTTATGCAATAGTTTTATTTGTTTTAATTATATATGCTTAAGAACTTGTTTTGTGTTAAGGTTTAAAACTTACACTTGTTATGACGTGTAATATATTGAATGAATGATTATTTATGTTATGATAAAATGTCATTTTAGACAATAGTGCTAAATAGTACGAAACGAAGCCCCTTGGAAATACGAGACGAGAATTGAAACATCGAGGGCCTCATGGACAAGCTACCTTAATAGCTAAAGCACATGAACACCACTCGGTGACTACAAGTTGGGAGTAAGAAGGATAACCCAGAAAGCAAAGACGATTCAATAAAGTGCGTGAATATAACAAGTGTTCCTTTTACAAGGAATAAGCTAGGTTTCGGGGACGAAACCTCTTGAAGGAGGGAAGACTTGTAACATCCCGAAATTTCTAAAAATAATATTATATATATTATTTGTTTGTGATGGAAAAGTTTACTTGAATTAGTTGAGAAATAATAAAAGATTAAGGATAAGTGGAATACGCTAATTAGATGGAATTAAATATGGACCAAAAAGGAAAGATGGGCCTTAAGTCCATGGGCTTACGAGAGTATAAATACCCCTTAAACCTTAATCCTTTCCATTTTAATCTCTACACCATAGCCTACACCTTGAAAAATACACACAAACACTATCCTTTAACCCGAGCCTAGATCCGAAGCTAAAAACCCGAGCTTGTTGGTGCTAGAACGTTGTGACGAACCGAACTTAAATCAAAGACCAGCTCGTGTTCATGAACTAACACTTTTAAGGTACGTTTATAACATAAACTTGTTCATCTAGGTTCAGATTCATTTAGGTGATCTTAGATCTGTACACATATGGTAAAAACGAATCAAACGTGATGATCCCTATTAAAATCTATTAACAATTGATAGGGTAATTGTTGGTATGTGAAGCCGTAGCATATATACATAAATCGCACCCTTTAAACATGAATGTTTGGTTGATTGGAAGATAGGGTTTGTAGGCGTTAGGATTACGAGTCTCTATATACTAAATTCGTGTTATTTGGTTGAGATTTGAGGATAAATTGCTGAATCCGCTGGTGTTGACTATTTGGGTGTTATTGGCAATTTTGATTTTGACCCTGAGTCAAAGTCTGGATAAGATAGATGCAATTCGTTATGATAAGATAACGAATTAGTCCATCCATTCGTTATGTCCAGATAACGAATTAGTTCAACCATGCGTTAAGACAAGATAACGAATTAGCTCACCCGGTTCGTTATGTTAAGATAACGAATCAAGTGATTCGTTACCCACCGGTTCGCTATGGAAAGATAACGAATCAAGTGATTCGTTACTTACCCAATTCGTTATGATAAGGTAACGAATCAGGGGGTGAATCAAATGATGATAAGATGACGAATAAGGATAACGAATCAGGATAAAAAGATAACGAAGACGAATGAGTTAACAATAAAATAATAATTAAAAATCCTAATGAAAAATGTTTTAAGACAGTTAATGGAAATAAAAATTTTCCAAGCTGACCTGGCAGCTCGACCCAAGCCAGGGGCTCTGCCCCTTGGACCCTGCTAGAGGCTGCCGCCCCTAGAACCCCGCTTCCATGGGCACTGCCCCCGGACCCTCGTTCGTTGAGGGATATAATTAGAATAGAAACACGATATGTGTGGTGATAGTTAATTAGTACATATAATTGTTATACAGTTAGTCGTGCACAGCTAAAGAAAGGAATAACCATAAACGGTGAACGTAAACGAGTTCAAGTGAGTTTTCTAGCCCCATTTCCTTGTTATGTTTTCGGGGCTGTGTGCATACTTAATGTGAATGTAAATACACTTAACTTAAGTGGTAAATGTATGCTATATATGATATATGTGATAGATATGAATGATTGTTTGTCGGTACGTGAACGATCTTCGGATATTGCGCGTACTGTCAGGTTATAAATAAATATATGAACGTTGTATGTAATGTAAGGATGAAGTATGAACGTTATGAATTAATGTTTGTAGGGGCATGAACGATCTAAGGATATTGCATGTATCAACAAGGAGAATGATTGTTAATGAACGATGTGTGGAACGCCTAGAGTGTTTTTATGCTATGATGTAATTATTGTATATGTGATGCATGTGTATGCAGGTACATGAATGATATGTGAGTTCTACGTCTGACATAGTAAGTTAGGATGACAAATCCCTCTAACTTCTGTTGGACTTAGATGTGGCATGTGATGGTGTAGTTAAGGACTGCGCGCCTTATATGTGTTATAGATGATAGATGAGAACGTAGTTAAGGACTGTGGGCCTTATACGTACTTTAGATTGGAGACAACATAGGAAAGGACTGCGAACCTTATACGTGCTGTAATTGTATTGTGGTAGCATAGAGGAGGACTGCGAACCTGGTACGTGATATGAACTAGGTTGCAACATAGGGAAGGACTGCGGACCTTATACGTGCTGTGAATGTAGGATGGTAAAGGGAAGGACTGCGGACCTTGTATGTGCCATGAATGGTGAACATAGGTAAGGACAGCGGACCTTTTTCGTGTTCACGACCTTGAGTATAGGTAAAAACGGCGGACTATGGACATACTCTCGGTGGACTGAGGTATGTAATAAAATGTATGTAATGTATGATAGAAAGGAAACTGGTTAAGTTTGGATATGTATCTCCGGATATGTATGTTTGTATGTTATGTGTATGTATGGTATGTTGTCTGGTTAATTAGAGCTCACTCTACGTAGCTGACTTTTAGTATGCACGTAGGTTAGTAGATTGAGGTAACTAGCTTGAGCGGGGACACATGGCAGAAGAATAAGAGTCTGGCATCTGAAGACTTATGATGTTTTATAAATAAATGTTTGGGTTTTGAAAGACAAGATGAATGATTTAAAATAGGTTTTGAACTAATATGTAATGTTTAATGAAAGTTTTAATATTCCGTGAATGTTTTAATTAACTCTGATTTTTAGAACTGTGTTTATGTGTAAATCCGACGCCAAAGTAGGGCACCGGTATCGGGAATGTTTAAAGAATAAAAAAATTACCATTTTTTCTTCAAGAGTAGCATATCCACCTCTTCCCAACCGGTTAACGCGACTTCGCACGAGCTTCCTTACTTAAGATCGACAAATCCATCATGAAAATTAAATCTCACATATGTCAATTCTTAATCTCACATATTTCCAAATCTTGCTTAAATTTTATAAAAATTTGCATTGAATTTGTCGGATTGTGTATACGCGACAAAGCTGTCCCAGTGATCTTGGTTAAGGATTATTGTCCGAAACCATTTTGGAATTTTTGCTAACTTCTCTAGTTTGCCTAGGTTGGGGTGCATGTCCCGTTTATACACCCTACTTCTAAAGCTTCTTAAGAGCAAACCGAGACGAGTCATTACAACTTTTCTTTTGTCTTCGTTTACTTCGTAATAACGCTGGCATAACAATTACAATTAGAATGGAATATAATGTTTGCAAACAAATAATTGATCAGGAATTTTACCAGTAATATCTTCCCACAACTTATCCCTTAGTTCTTTGGATGCTTCCCTCCATGTAAGAACACTCACATTCACTTTCTCCTTGACCAGATCTCCTAAAAAACTCACGAATTCAAATATGTACTTACCACTCAACCTGCCAAACGCATCGAACTTGACTTTATGTTTTTTCCCACCAGAATTTGTGTAGGCACTTCGCATCTTTGGCAGTCTAGTCAATCCCCTTTTCTTTTTATCCTTGGCATCATTGACTTTATGTTCGTTCTCGTCATTTGAGGGAGTCATATCAGAGTCACTCGAATCATCATGAGATTCTTCATTATACAGGTCTTCCAATGCATCATTCCCTCCATATATTCCTTCTAATTCCATGACCTACGACACAAAGTAACATGCAAATGAGAGTTGTTGATTGCCAATAAACATATATACAAATCGTCACATGGATTGATAGTTGTTGAACATATATAAATCATCACAAACCTTAGTAGAAGAAGATGATTTGCTTGATGAAAAATCTGCGTATTTCTGAAAATCGTCAATCGAGTTTTAGAACATAAACCGCCAACAGATGTGGAATGAATCATTATGAGCATGTTTCCGTAACAATAGGAGTGTAATTTGTTCATGGCGGCAATGCGAAATTTTCAATCTTAGTTAATTTTCAATTAAAGAATGATTAACGGCTCCAATTTGAATCCTATTAATATTAAACAGTCATTACTAAGCTAGATTTGAAAACTTTAGAGGGAACGATTCTGATAAATTTGAAATTACCGTCGACCATTCAGTTTCCAAGCTGTCAATAATTATCATTATCTTTTTATAATTTGTTATTAATCCGCTAAATAAACCTATTCATAATGTTACTCTTATAAATAAATAATGTAAATTTATATAGCAAAATTCCGACCGACCCTAATCTTTTTTTGTTGCTGACCCCACTCTATTTTTTTTACCAACATCCAAGGTTTAAAAAATAAAATTTGTTATCCGACCCGACCCGATATTTAACAAATCCGAATTTGATCAGCATTTAGCTCGACATTTAACAACTCCGATTGGGGATAATAGAGTCCAATTGGGGATAACAAAGTCCTATTGGGTTTAATAGAGTCCAATTGGGATAAAAGAGTCCAATTAGGGATTACAGATTGCAATGGGGTATAACAGAGTCCAATTAGGGATAACAGATTCCAATGACGTATAACATATAGCTCAATTGGGGATAACAATGTTCAAATATTCGGGATAATAGACTCCAGTTGGGGATAACAAAGTCCAATTGGGTATAACAGTGTCCAATTGGGGATAATAGAGTCCAATTAGGAATAACAAAGTCCAATTGAGATAACATAGCCCTACTAGGGATAATAGCGTCCAATTGGGGATAAAAGAGTCCAATTGGGTATAACAAAGTCCATTTTGTATAACAGAGTACAATTGGGGATAACAATGTCCAATTGGGTATAACAAAGTCCGATTGGGATAACATACTCCTGTTAGGGCCCAAATTTTATAGTCGGATCTGTGGTCAACTCATGATCCTAAATATGCTCGGGATCCCGAATATGTTCAGGATTCTCATATAAGTTTAATATCCTGAGTATTATTGCTAATAAATAGATATTTCTCTCTTGGTGTTGATTTATAATTGCAGATATTAATTGTTGATTTACTCCATGCAAAATACACGGTTGGTGGTTACATAAAACGTGTGGAATGAGATAACCGCTAGCATTAAGGGCCAAGTAACGGTTAATGATTAACCATTAACTATTATCCTGAAATCTCGAACATATAGTTAATATTAGCACGTGTGGGACCATGATTGGTGAGTAACTCCCAAAAGAATCAGTCAAAGATGTGAGAGACCAAGTCCAACATATAACTTCACATTTAAAGCCATTAAACCACGTAATTAAAGCATGAAACGTTTTTCATTAAAGACAAGGGCGGATTTCCCGGGATAACAGTTGTAATCTTTTCTTATATAAACGAGCTGATAATATCATTAGAACACATACCTTCACTCACCTAGCTACTAGCATACACTGTAACACATAGTTCACGATCACTTATCAGCTCCACTATTTGTAATCACCTATTTTCGTGATTAATAAAGTCGACGGTGATAGTTTTCACCGTCCGGGGTTTTTTGTGCCCGAGATTACCATAATCATATACGAATCCGACCAAAAATTACGTTCTTAATCTTTGACCGGAGTAATTCGACCAAAGATTACGTTGTTAATTCTTGACCGACGTAAGATTATTGTGATCAAGGGTTTTTTCCCTCGTAATCATATCATTGTGTTCGATCTTATTATCAACAAGCACTTCACCTCAGGCACGAATTTGATCAAAAGTTGCTTTGCCAATTTTTGACCGAAACAACTCCAATTGGGGATAATATTTTCCAATTGGAGATAATAGAGTCCAATTATGGATAACAGTGTCCAATTGGGGATAGCAAAATCCAATTGGTATAACATAGTCCTATTAGGGATAGTAGTGTCCAATTGGGGATAAAAGAGTCCAATTGGGTATAAAAAAGTCCAATTGGGTATAACAAAGTCCAAATGGGGATAATAGAGTCCAATTGGGGATAACAAAGTCCAGTTGGGTATAACAATGTCCAATTGGGATAACATGGTTCGATTGGGGATAATAGTTTCCAATTGGAGATAATAGAGTCCAATTGGGGATAATAGAGTCCAACTAGGGATAACAAAGTCTAGTTGGGTATAATAGAGTCCAACTGGGATAACATAGTCCAATTAGGGATAACAAATTCCAATGGGGTATAACATAGTTCAATTGGGGATAATAGTGTCCAATTGGGGATAACAGTATCCAATTGGTGATAATAGAGTCCAATTGTGGATACCAGTGTCCAATTGGGGATAACATAGTCCAATGGAGATACCAAAGTCCGATTGGGTATAACAGACTCCAATTGGATAACAGAGTCCAATCGGATTCTATTATCCCTTATTAAACTCTATTATCCCATCATGACTCTGTTATCCACAATCAGACTCTTTTGTCCTTGATCGGACTTTATTATCCCTAATTAGACTCTATTATCCCCAATCGGGTCAAAATGGGTTGACAAATTTAAAGAAATGGGTGGATGGGGATTAGTGTCTTAAGGAAAAATAATGTTCGCGTTTAAACGGGTTTTGGATTAAAATGAGTTCGGTTTGGGTTTATTATGTTTCTTTTTGGACGATTTCTTATATTTTTTTATTTAATTTTTTGAATTTTCTTCTGAGGAGTTTTATGTTAAGATTAAAAACCCGCAAAAAAATATTCAAAAATAATAATAAAAAAGTCATAACTCATAGTATAAATCAAAAATAAACAAACTAAAAAAACTAAAACGTTTCCTCCGTTGTCGTCGTTAAAATAAATAAATAAATAATAGACCATAACACGTTCCGACCCATGACCCGTTTCCACCCAAATCTAAACACAACTCACATAGTTTCGACCCAATTGATAAATACATGTAAACGTAGGTTCCAAATCTAAACCTCTATGAGAAATACAAAGTAAGGTATGTATTATTTCCTTCTGTTTGATTAGTAGAGTAATTATATTAAGACACTAATTGATAAGAATAATTACTTATTTGGTTTAATTCTGAGTAGAATATGTATGTTGTTCGATTAATTGATAAGAATAATTACTTATATGGTTTAATTATGTTACAATGGTGATTTCCAAGATGGACAAGTTTTGGATGACAACGAATAGAAACAAAAAGGTTTATATGGATGGAGTTCAAATTTTATACATTATGATGTCACCAATTTAAAGAAATCGAGCAATAAGCCAATAAAAAAAATACAGTGTCCACGTCAGACTTGTTTAAACTACATATCACTTAGTCTGGACAATGTGAAACATCACTTATTCAAACATGGCATAGATCAAAACTATACCATATGGTCTAAGCATGGAGAAAAGTATATATCACTCAGTCTGGACGATGTGAAACATCACTTATTCAAACATGGCATAGATAAAAAATATACCATATGGTCTAAGCATGGAGAAAAGTATGAGCCCCAAATTAGTTATCTGGTTTTGGATGACAACTATGAAATGCACACAACGGATTTTACTTCGGAATTACCAACTGATGCCGCCCAAACAGTAAATACGGTTGAAGCTACAGAAGAAAACTTCACGGATGACCGTGATTATGCAAAGTTCGTAAAACTAATTGAAGATGCTGAGAAGCCAGTTTACAAAGGCTGTCCCGACTCCACGAAGTTGTCTGCGCCGGTACAACTTTTAACGTGAAGAGCAAGCACGGAGTTTCGGATGAATGCTTTACATAATTTATTCTTGTATTTAGAAGATGCTACCAGAAGGTAATGAAATGGCTAGTAGTACATATGAGGTTAAGAGAACATTCAGAGCAATGGGGGTCAGGTAATAACAAAATACACGCCTACATTCTTTACAGGGGACTGTACAAAAAATATGAAGTATGTCCCACTTGTGAAAAATCAAGATGGAAGGAAGATGATATTAAAAAAGTAACATACAATAAAATTCCAGCAAAAGTATTATGGTACTTTCCCTTAATTCCACAGATTAAACAACTTTTTCAGTCACCGACGATTGCACGACATTTGAGATGGCACACAAAAAGTAGAATAAAGGACGGTGTTTTACGTCACCCGGCGGATTCACCCGCAAGGTTTACGCTACATGCTGTTGTCTTATGGACCATAAACGATTATCCCGCCCTTGGTACACTTTGTGGTTGTCCATATAGTGGCTTCTTTGGTTGTGTAGTTTGTGGTAAGGAAAGAAACTGTGTTAGACTAAGAAGATCAAATAAGCAAAGCTATGGTGGCCACAGACGGTATCTACCTTATGACCACCCGTTCAGAAAGAAAAATAAGGGATTCGATGGAACACAAGAGTTTCAAAGTGAACCAATACCTAAGAACGGGTTAGAAATATATAACGAGATGCAATATTGTATAAAAAATTGGGGTAAGGGTCACAAGAACAATGCATCGGCCATGAAACAAGTTTTGAATGGGAGAGGTGGGAAAATAAAAAAACAAAGGGAACAAAAGAATCAAATACAACAGAAGAAAGCAGCAACGGTAAACCAATCTGGAAGAAATTTAATATTTGGTATCAGAAACTTAGATATTGGCGGTTTAATTCTGTCAACCATTGTATAGATTTTATGCATATTGAAAATAATGTGGCAGAGAGTCTGATTGGAACACTGTTAAACATTCCTGGAAAGACGAAAGATGGATTGGAGGCTCGACTCTATCTGAATGATATGGACTTAAGGACAGAGTTAACACCTAAGAGAGACGACACAAACATTAAGCTCCGCTTGCGAGTTACACATTAACAACAGAGGAAAAAGAAAATTTTTGCGACACGTTGTACAAGTTAAGGGCCCCACAAGGGTATTGTTCAAATTTTGCTAGTTTGGTTAGTCTAAAGGACAGGAAGCTAATAGAACTTAAAACACACGACTATCACATGCTTATGCAACAGTTTTTGCCCCTTGAAATACGATCTATTACGCCACAACCCACAAGATATGTTATAATAAGGTATTGTTCTTATATTTATGTTCATATCACCATATCACTCCTTAAATTTGGGTAAGTTGGAATAAAGCATGTGGTTACGTGACCGTATTCTTTTTTATTTCAGGTTCTCTTTTTTTTCAAATCAATTAGTAGCAAGGAGATTGAGCTCGAGGAGGTTGAAAAATTGGAGGCAGATTTGTTTGTGACATTGTGCCTTCTCAAGAAATACTTCGCTCCATCGTTTTTTGATGTTATGGTTCATTTAACCGTGCACATTGCTAGGAAAGTTAAGTTATGTGGTCCCGTATGCTTTCGGTGGATGTATCCATTTGAAAGGTCTATGAAGGTTATTAAGGGGCACATGCGAAACAAAAATAAGCAGAAGGATGCATTGCTAAACAAAATGTTGCTAAGGAGAAGATTAAGTTCTTGAGCGAATTCAAAAAAGACTTGAAGACTAGTATTCCTAATAGTTTGAGGAACTCGATTGAAAATAAGAATAGAGCAAGTAATAAAGACGGAGTCCCACTATCAACGGGCAAATATTTGGACGACATTTCTTCAGATCTGTTTGTGAAAGCACATTTTTATGTGCTGCAAAATACATCCGAAATTGTTCCTTATATCAAGTAAGTATTATGTACATGGATTATATTATTTTATTTTCTACTACACGGTGTATAAAATTCGTCAATATTTATTTATAGTCGGCACATGTCATTTCTTGAACAACAAAATCCTGACAAGAAAACAACATGGCTAGAGAAAGAGCACAAAAAGTTTGGTATGTGGTTACGATATGAGGTACGCACGTATACTACATATTTCATAACGGCCTTACTAGTTAAATATTTATTATATTTGATCACATGGAATTGAAGTTCACCCTTTTAGTATATATGTATCAGGTTGAGAGAGAGTTCGTGGAATCGCGAGAAAGTATATCAGAGACCGTAATGTGGATTTCATATGGACAAAATAGAAACGGATTGAGCTACGAATTCTATGACATCAACGGATTTACATTTCGTACAAAATCTCGAGAAGTTAAAGTACACCAGATGAGTGGGGTTAGTGTAGTAGCAAATGACTTGCACATTTCTAGAGAAGTTAAAGCCTACACCGAGACAAGCTATTATGGGGTTTTACAGGACATATGGGTACTTGATTACCATTTTAGAAAAATCCCGCAGTTCAAGAGTGACAGGGTTGATAATAAAAAAGGGGTAAAGAAAGACGACATTGGGTACACATTGGTTAAACTTAGTATATTAGGACACAAGAATGATTCTTTCATATTGGGCTCACAAGCACGATAAGTTTTTTATGTGACAAACCAGCTGGAAAAAAAATGTCAATAGTAATCAAGAATACTCCAACAACTTATACGCATGCGTACGAAGATGAGGAGTTTAGTACGGTGATTAGTTATGAGAACGAAAATGTATTGCCCCCTGTAGACAAAAAAGATTTGTGGAAGGATTCCTGAGATGACTATTACCGCGATGACGGTCGGGATTTAATTATACGTACTAAGGTATGGATTTCTTTCTAATCTACTGATGCATATGTTAAATATGAAACGTTAAGTTGTCAACATGGTGTAGCTAACGCTTACATTTGATTGTATCAGGCACAAGTGGACCCTTTTTGATTATCACGGACGTCGACCATTGGCCGTTACTTAATATTAGACTAGTATAACATAGTTGTAATATATTATGTAATATTTTCTCATTATTTGTTGAGTCTCATTATTATGTAATATTTTCTCATTATTTGTTGAATTTCATTATTAATTATTATGTAAATACGCTTAAATTTGGATTTGAAAAGATATGGTATATTAAGCTATTTATAAAGGTGATTGGAAGTTATAGGTACTAGATCATCATTGAATGATTTTCGGCTTGCAATGTAGCCGTAATTCATAGCCATGCACACATTAACCTAAGTGATTTGATTTATATCATAATTACCTAGGAAGTATAAAAGACAATATTAAATTGACAATAATATCTTATTTTCTTCATATAAAAGACAATATTTTATAGAATTTGAACAATAAAATACTAACACTAACACAAAGAGATCATTAGTATTAATTTTTAGTCACCACTACTAAAATGGAAAAATACCATATTAGACTTATACCAAACATAAAATAAAGTTAGATGATTATTTTAAATTAACAACATCAGGCCAACCATTAACATAAACTAAAACCATATCAAAGCTTAATTTCATTTATATAATTAATTAGTAGATACAAAAAGTTAATGTCCATAAATATATAATCTTATATAAACATAAAATATCTAAACAATATAAATAGTGAACAGTGATTGGTCTTCACTCCAGTTGAAACTGACCCTCAACCCGACATCCAGCAAGTTCTCGTCCAAAAAGTCTCCCCACTTACGAACCTTGTAATGACGCGACTGATAATACGCATCATTCCGGTGAGCAACTATTTCAAAAATATCCGCATTATCACCAAGTTTGACTTCAATATGAAGTTCCTAGACCAGATGTCGTGCCGGTTCACAAATGCAACCGATAGTTTATGCAATATTGAAACAAAATTTCAAGTATAAATTAACTTATTATACAATAATGTTTTATTGAAATTATTGTAAATAAGAGAATACTTATAACTTACTAGAGAACCCCTAATCACCCGCTTGAAGGTGTAATCGTATTCGAGAACTTGCACATTCGTGTAGTATTCTAGAGTAAATCCAAAAGTACATGCATAAATATCAAATAGTATGATCAAACTCTAAAAAATCAAATTTGGATTCATACAATAGATTGTATAATTAATAACTAACCTAATTCATGTATTAACACATTCATTTTACGCAAAACGCAAATAGAAAAGATGACGAAATCGTGCATGGTTGAATACACTGGTTATTCATAAATCAAACTTGTAAAGCATGAAATACCTTCGTTATGGTATAGATGCGTGAAGGATATCGGCATGATCTTGAATTGTTTTGAAAACTGACTTGGGCTATAACAGGGATGACGAAAAGGCGCTTACATAACGACTTATATATCGTGTTTTGAACAAAAAGGCCCAATTAATCATCTTTTAAGGAATATGGCCCATTGAATAACATTATATAGTCTTTAGTCGCACATTAAAATTAAAACTGTCACTATAATCACACCTAATCAATTATTAATATCTTTACACACCTAATAAAAATAAAAATTATAATCCGGATAATAAATTTCTATAAGGACATGAATTGTTTTTATAGTCACTATTGTTTAACCTTTAGTCCCATTGTTACATAAATACATGACCCTAACAAACTTTTAGTCACACTCTTTTGTAAAGACTGAAACTGTGACTATAAACTACTAAGACAACACACTAACGTTTTCATAAAGAATGTAATTAAAGAATGTAATGCTCACATGTTGACTAAAAAGTACTTACACTTCACAAACATATCCTTACTAATGAACATTTAGTCATACCTAACAAGTGAACAATTAGCATATTTTACTTCTAGTCACAAGTTGTATGCATCTACCATCATCAAAATATATATTTTGTCACACATCCAAATTCGAGATGTCACCAAAAAGTAATTATACATCAATAACGATGATTGTGTATTGAACATTTAGTCACACCTAACAAAGTGAGCAATTAGCATATTTTACTTCTAGTCACAATTTCTATGCATTTACCATCACCAAAATATATATTTTGTCACACATCCAAATTGGAGATGTCACCAAAAAGTAATTATATTACAATACCGATGATTGTCTATTGAACATTTAGTCACGCCTAACAAAGTTAACAATTAACATATTTTACTTCTAGACACATATTGTATGCATTTACAATCACCATAATATATATTTTTTCACACATCCTAACTAGAGATGTGACTATAAATTAATTACACTTCACTAACATTTTCTTAGGAATGAACATTTAGTTACACATAAACTAGTCTTATACTAGTGGAGTTACTGTTGTCACGTTTTCCAATGCTGAGGGACAAACTGGTTATTCAGTATTAATTAATAACATTCCCTTTATATACTTTTGTACTTAAAATGGCACATGCACATTATTTTGTTCATATCTTTTAGTTCAGATTTTCTCTCTCGGTGTTAACTATCAAGGTAAGTCTGCAGGTTTTTATATTACATGCATGTATATGATAGTCTAGAAGTTGGACTGTTTAGATTATACACGGTTTGAAGCATCAATGTGTATATTGTTGTGTGTGATAATTAACTGTGTTGATTCTGTTGTTACAGATCGATGAAGATTACTGATGTAGAGGAGGATGACATGGAAGATGATAAAGTGCTGATTTAGTCATGGATTTTAAGGAAAGAACGAAAGGAAGATCGCAAGATTTTGGTTTAAGTCTAATATCCATGAGATGGTGGATTATTTCTCATAATATCATATGTCCGAATCTCAGATAGATGATGTGAATCTATGATGGTGTATCCGTAAAAATTTTATTCACCATCATTATTATATATTCAACCGAGGTCAACAAACCGGATCTTCGGATGGCTAGGGTGCTGCCAAGACATCCATGGGCAATTTGATAGATCCAAAGTTTCAAGTTAACACGACCGAGGTTTACTATATCATTAGTCAGGCTAAATCAAGTTTAGGAATTGAGTTTGTAATTTAGGTCTAGCATTATCCAAGGGGTAGTTTGTTAGAGCATTTTTGTCCAATGCTAGATCAAGTGAGCATAATGTGTCATTTGTATTTTGTAAAGGGCTAAACTATTAATAGATAAAAGTATGTAAAGTGAAATGTATAAGTCTAAGAGCGTATAAGAAATATACTGAATGTTAAGAGTGAATGTGTTGTGACTATTTCATGTTATAATTCCGCTATACCATATAGAATAGTAAACATAAACGTTTCAGTATATCCAAAAGTACATGCATAGATATCAAATAGTTTGATCAAACTATAAGAAATCAAAATTGGATTCATATAATAGATGGTATAATTAATAACCTTTCATTTATTAACTACATTCATTACGCAAAACACGCATAGAAAGGATGACGAACTCGTGGTTGCATACACTGATTTTTCATAAATCAAACTGCTTATAATCGTGTTTAGAACAAAAAAGGGCCGTTATATATCATGTTTCGAACAAAAAGGCCCAATTAATAATCTTTTAAGCAAAATGGCCAATTAAAAAACATAATATAGTCTTTAGTCACACATTGAAATTAAAACTGTCACTATAATCACACCTAATTAATTATTAATATTTTTACACACCTAATAAAAATAAAAAATTATAATCCGGATAATAACGATCTATAAAGACATGTATCGTTTTTATAGTCACTATTGTTTAATCTTTAGTCACATTGTTACATAAATACATGACCCTAACACACCGTTAGTCACCCTCTTTTGTAAAGTGTGTAAATGGGACTATAAACTACAAAGACAACACACTAACGTTTCCTTAAATAATGTAACGGTCACATGTTGACTAAAAAGTATTTACACTTCACTAACATTTTCTTAGTAATGAACATTTAGTCAAACCTAACAAAGTGAACAATTAGCATATTTTACTTCTAGTCACAAATTGTATGCATTTACCATCACCAATATATATATATATATATATATATATATATATATATATATATATATATATATATATATATATATATTATCACACATCCATATTGAAGATGTCACCAAAAAGTAATTATACAACAATACCGATAATTGTCTATTAAACATTTAGTCACACCTAACAAAGTGAAAAATTAACATATTTTACTTCTAGACACATATTGTATGCATTTACCGTCACCATAATATATATTTTGTCACACATCCAAATTCGAGATGTCACCAAAAAGTAATTATACATGAATAACGATGATTGTCTATTGAACATTTAGTCACACCTAACAAAGTGAACAATTAGCATATTTTTTTACCTCTAGCCACAAATTGTATGCATTTACCATCACCAAAATATATATTTTGTCACACATCCAAGTTGGAGATGTCACCAAAAAGTAATAATACAACAATACCGATGATTGTGTATTGAACATTTAGTCACGCCTAACAAAGTGGACAATTAACATATTTTACTTCTAGACACATATTGTATGCATTTACCATCACCATAATATATATTTTGTCACACATCCTAAGTAGAGATCTGACTATAAAGTAATTACACTTCACTAACATTTTCTTCGGAATGAACATTTAGTTACACCTAAACTAGTCTTATACTAGTAGAGTTACTGTTGTCACGTTTTCCAATGCTGAGGACAAACTGGTTATTCAGTATTAATTAATAACATTGCCTTTATATCTTTTTGTACTTAAAACGGCACCTACACATTATTTTGTTCATATCTTTTAGATCAGATTTTCTCTCTCGGTGTTAACTATCAAGGTAAGTCTGCAAGTTTTTGTATTACATGCATGTATATGATAGTCTAGAAATTGGATTGTTTAGATTATAAACGGTTTGAAGCATCAGTGTGTATATTTTTGTTTATGCAAATTAACTGTGTTGATTTTGTTGTTACAGATCGATGAAGATTACGGATGTAGAGGAGGATGACATGGAAGATGATAAAGTGCTGATTTAGTCATGGATTTTCAAGGAAAGGATAAAAGGAAGATCACAAGATTTCGGTTTAAGTCTAATATCCGTGAGATGGTGGATTATTTCTCATAATATCATATGTCCGAATCTCGGATAGATGATCTGAATCTATGATGGTATATCCGTAAAAATTTTATTCACCATCATTATTATAGATTCAACCGAGGTCGACAAACCGGATCTTCGGATTGCTGGGGTGCTGCAACACATCCATGGGCAATTTGATAAATCCAAAGTTTCAAGTTAATACGACTGAAGTCTACTATATCATTAGTTAGGCTAAATCAAGTTTAGGAATTGAGTTTGTAATTTAGTTCTAGCATTATCCAATGGGTACTTTGTTAGAGCATTTTTGTCTAATGCTAGGTCTAGTGAGCTTAATGTGTCATTTGTGTTTTGTAAAGGGCTAAACTATCAATAGATGAAAGTATGTAAAGTGAAATGTATAAGTCTAAGAGCGTATAAGCAATATACTGAATGTTAAGAGTGAATGTGTTGTGACTACTTTATGTGATAATTCCGCTATACCATATCGAATAGTAAACATAATGTTTAGGTATATCCAAAAGTACATGCATAGATATCAAATAGTTTGATCAAACTTTAAAAATTCAAAATTGGATTCATATAATAGACTGTATAATTAATAACCTTTCATTATTAACTACATTCATTATGCAAAACATGCAGAGAAAGGATGACGAACTCGTGGTTGCATACACTAGTTATTCATAAATCAAAGTGCTTACAATCGTGTGTAGAACAAAAATGGGCCCTTATATATCGTGTTTGAACAAAAAGGCCCAATTAATCATCTTTTAAGCAAAATGGCCAATTGAAAAACATAATATAGTCTTTAGTCACACATTAAAATTAAAACTGTCACTATAATCGCACCTAATTAACTTTTAGTATTTTTACACACCTAACAAAAATGAAAAATTATAATCCGGATAATAACAATCTATAAAGACATGTATCGTTTTTAAAGTCACTATTGTTTAATCTTTAGTCACATTGTTACATAAATACATGACCCTAACACACCGTTAGTCACACTCTTTTGTAAAGTGTGTAAATGGGACTATAAACTACTAAGACAACACACTAACGTTTCCTTAAATAATGTAGTTAAAGAATGTAACGGTCACATGTTGACTAAAAAGTACTTACACTTCACTAACATTTTCTTAGTAATGAACATTTAGTCAAACCTAACAAAGTGAACAATTAGCATATTTTACTTCTAGTCACAAATTGTATTCATTTACCATCACCAATATATATATTTTGTCACATATCCAAATTGGAGATGCAACCAAAAAGTAATTATACATTAATAACGTAATTGTCTATTGAACATTTAGTCACGCCTAACAAAGTGAACAATTAGCATTTTTAACTTCTATTCACAAATTGTATGCATTTACCATCACCATAATATATATTTTGTCACACATCCGAATTGGAGATGTGACAAATAAATAGTTATATTTCAATAACATTGCCTTAGTATTAAAAATTTTAGTTACACCCACTAAAATGAACTGTGACTATAAACTATATAGACTTCACTAATGTTTTCTTAGTATTAACAGTTAGTCACACCTAATAAACTGAACAATTACCAAATTGTAATTCATGTCATTGTTTTTTCCAGTAGCATTTTCTTCTCCAGCGTCCTCAACATTGTTGAAGTTTGCAATATGATTTCCAATGTTGAGTGCATCCATCTTACCTTTCCAAGAGAATTGTCGGGCAACCATATCTCTTTCACCATTATCTGAATTACCTCCAGCCTCACCTCTGGCATTTTCAACTGGAACCAATGCCCTTTCCGTATTACCATCCTTCGTTGGGTTAGTGCATTCACGAGCAAAATGACCTGGCTCGTGACAGTTGTAGCAACTAGATTGTCCTTGTTAAAACCCACCTTTTGATTATTAGGCATGTTCCAATTATTTCTACCCGTCCTCTTGGTGAACTTCTTCGCACGAAAAACTATCATGGCGATTTGCCACGAGATGTCCATTTCTTCAACATCTTCAGGATGATCTGATCTAATTCAGCAGCAACCACAGGTTGAACCAAGTCTCCAGCCAAAAATGCATTATAGCAATTCATGAATCCCGCCATTAGAGCTATATTCTCTTGAGTCTCTTTTGATATGGTAGGGATCTGACTGAAGTTCTGACTGGAAGTGTGAGAAGTTTTTCCAGTATCGTTTGAAGACTGTCCAGACTTGGTGAAGAATACAGGAGCTGGTTGGGGTGGGGTGGATGATGATGATGATTGACCTCGAGTGGATGAGAACATCTGGAAGTTACCCTGAGGTGGTTGTTGAGTAGCCTTGAACAGTGAGAAACTGTCTTGAGAAATAAGAGCACTGTTGAGGCAACATTGTATTCAACCGCACTGTAAGAGCTTGCATGATTTATTGCATGTTGCTTATTATCCATATCACATGCTTTAATAGTTGCTATCATTTCACTCATACCCATTCTGTTGAGGTCCTTAGTATTTTTTATAACCGCAACATTCATGTCCCAACTTTTCGACAATGAGTTCACCAGCTTGTTGTTTATTTCTGAAGTTTGTAGATAAATCCCTGCTGATCTCATTTCAGTCACAAGAGATATGAATCTTTGAAGTTTGGATTCCAACATTTCTCCCCAAACATGATTAAACATATTGAACTTTTGTCGCAACAAATCTTGGCGACTTCTCTTCATATCTTCATTCCCTTCATATAGTTCTATCAGTGCCTCCCACAACTCTTTAGCAGACTGAAGTTCTCTAAATTGAAGAGCAATCTCAGGTGAGAGTTCCATGGTTAGTGTGGAGAGAGCTTTCTCATCTTCCTCAACCTTAGCAAAATCATCATCGTCATACTGTGCAACTGGTTTCACAAGGACTTCATCAGAGTTATCCCTTTGATAGGTGATTCTTTGAGGTCCCCTAACAATACTTTTCCAGATTTTTGAATCTTTCATCTTGGAGTAATGTTCAAAACGAAATTCCATTCACTGAATCTCTCATGAGATAGGAGACGGGGTATACAAGTGGTAGTCCCCATAATAGAGTCAAGTTCTTGATGAAGTGATGAGTTGGTTGAATTGTTGCCATGTGTTAACTGTTCCATCTTAGCTGGGTTGCGTTGATTAGTTTTAGGTCCAAAAATTTACTTAAGTCCAAAGATAAAGTCCAAGTCCAAATCAAACAGGCCCAAACAGTTAACTGGGTTGTGAACAAGTCCACACTGGTTGACCGAAAACTATCAAATTGACCAAACTTTAACCGAGAACTCAAAGTTTGACCAAGCTTTGACCGAGAACTCAAGTCTGACCAAGCTTTGACCGAGAACTACCTTGGCCTATAACTATTAGTGGACGAGAACTGTTCTTGGCCGAGAACAACCAGTAACCGAGAACCAATCAATAGCCGAAAACCACCAGTAGCCGAAAACCAACAGTAGCCAAAAACCACCAGTAGCCGAAAACACAGATTGTCAACCAACTTGCAACAAACTCCCGAGAAAAATGGGATTTTGATTTGTTTCCAAATCAAAATCAGTTCTTTCCTAAAACTCTATCGTGTCTTCTCCGGTCATGTTGATCACCGGAAAAAACAATCACGAATCTGGATCATTACAATTATGATATCAATAAACAAGTATTGGTGTGGAAATCCTATACTTGGTGACTCAAGAACACAAGTAGACACAAGAACGTAACACGGGATTGCTTCGAAACACACATATATTTATTATACATCAGGTGCTTAAGCACGATTACAACTCGTCTAGTATGCACGTAGACGGCCAAAAACAATACAAGTGAATGAACGAACGACCAACCCTATACAAAGCATATTCTATATATAGGAAAACCAACATAGCTAGCCAACAACTAATATAAAGCCCACCAAGATCCTAAAGGGATCTCAGTTTACATAATATCCTGTAGCCCAGTCCCACTTAATGTAGACTAAGTACAAACCATATAAAACTAGGCCCAACAAATAGCCATTCACCTGAAGACTGAAAGTGACTGGGGTGACTGTTGTGTGTTTTGATTAATTCTTTCGCTTAAAATTATGTCGGTTACTTAGGTTCGAGGGACATGTATTTTTATATGTTTGGTCTTGTTATCTACCTATAGACATACGAGATAGCCATTTACCTAAAAACTGAAAGTGACGGGGGCGACTGAATCTAAAATGTCTTCTATAACATATTATGAGAAGTGATATGATCATTCAGTTAAGTGCTCTTTAGAAGCTCAAAACATTTTTAAATGAAAAATGATCCAACCTTTGGAAAATGTTTGCAAAACTGTTTATGTGTGCCTAACGTGTGAAGTTACTAGGCTAAAAAGGCTTTTGAACAGTCATTGATTTGTATGGTAGCTTTCTATGATGCGTAAAAGTTGAAGTGATATACACTAAATCTGCTAAACTTACTATGGAAAGTCATCTTGAAGATGTGTGCATGTCTCCAGATACATCTCTCCGAATGATAGGCAGAAAAGCAAATACCGAATCATACACGAGCCCGTTAGTGTCTTGATCACCAAATATATTATGTTTCTAAGTTAAAAAAAATTATTATATAAAATTGTGTTATTAAAATTCGTATTTCAAAATCTTAAAAGGTCAAACTAAAACTACAAGGGTGGGGCATTTAAATAAGTCCTAAACACTCTTATTGTAAGGCATATAAGTTTGGATGGCTTGTAAGTACAACATTGTAAGGCCCCGTTACAAGTTCCCTGCTTTGGACGTTGGATTTACTTATAAACACAGTTCTTCGTATCAAAGTTAATTAAAACATTCCCGGAATATTAAAACTTCAACCAGATTATATTACATAGCTTTCAAATCTTGTCATAACAAACATTCAAAGTAGTTTAAACATAAAACTTTGCCTTTAAAATAGCATAATATTTCCTTGAAATGCCAGTATCTTCAATTCCATGCCATGTGTTTCCCTCAAGCGAGCTGCCTCATCCTACTAACCTGCGTGCATACTAAAAGTCAGCTACGCGGAGTGAGTTCATGTTAATCAGGTAATTGTACAATACATTCACATATTCTTACATACGCATCCGAAGGTACATATTATAAAATCTGCTTACCTTTCTTTCATACATACATTATCATATTCTTTCTTTCTTTCTTTCTTTTCTTTTCTTTTCTTTCATAATTTATGTTAAACCCTACTTTACATTATTCTATTCTGCCTCGAGAATTATAAGGGTTCGGTTCCCTTTCTGCCTCGAGTATTATTAGGGCTCGGTTCCCTTTCTGCCTCAAGTATTATTAGGGCTCAGTTCCCTTCCTGCCTAGAGAATTATTAGGGTTTGGTTCCCTTTCGGCCTCGACTATTATTAGGGCTCGGTTCCCTTTCTGCCTCGAGTAATATTAAGGCCCGGTTCCCTTTCTTCTACACAACCATACCATACATCTCTAAGCATTCATAATCATAACTTTCATAGATGTATTTATATATCATTCATACTTTACATACACATCATTCATATCATCAACTATCACCCGACAGTACATGCAATGTCCGAAGACCGTTCACGCACCGTCAAGCATCATTCATACATAATCATATAAGGCATACACTTACCACTTAAGGGGTAAGTGTATTAACTAATCATATCGAGTATACACACAGCCCCGAAATCATAACAAGGAAGCGGGGCTAGAAACTCGCATGGATCCTTTTTCTTTCTCCGTTAACTATTAATCCCTTCTTTAATTGAGCTCTGCTAACTGTATATAAGTTACACATATCAATTCTCATCCTGTTTGTATTTTAGCCAATAATGGCTAAGTCTAGTCTAATCTAAGTCCCTTGTATTAGATTACTTTTACTTAGATTATTCCTAAACCCTAGCATATTTGAATTCATGGTTTTCATTTACTTTAATATCTTTTTTTCTTAGGTAATCTTCCTTTCATTCCCTTGTAATTGAACCATTAAGGTAATCCAAAGTAATCGAGCCTTAATGTCGTCGAGTCTTGTATTTGTAAGCGAGCATAAATGTGACTGAACATAATTGTAAGTGAACTTATATGTACGCAAACATAATTGTAAGCGAACTTACATGTAAGCGAACATAATTTTTGGCGAACGTATATGTACGCGAACATAATTGTAAGCGAACTTATATGTATGTGAACATAATTGTAAGTGAACTTATATGTACGCGAACATAATTGTAAGCGAACATAATTGTAGGCAAACTTTCTTGTAAACGAACGGGCTGCTGTCCAAGGTTCGTTTCATCATCCTGAACGCACGTCTCGTGACTTTTATTCACCTAATATGGTTCTCCCTTAACCACAAACTTCACCATGATTGTTTTTGGTCCGAACTTAACCCAAATGACTCTAAAAGTCGGATCTTTATGGCTAATATGTTCAAAACTAGACCTAGGGTTTCTTTAAATGAGCCATTTATAGCCATAAGTTCGTTATGCTCATTTTAACATCAAGTTTGCTACTTTATGTTTCTTTTATACCCGATCTACACTAGGTTTAAGTTTCAAGACCAACCGTTACTAAAAAATAAACTTTAAAGATCAAGAACATACCTTTGAACGTTTTTAGGTTACGGTTTAACTTGGTTATCTTGTATCTTGCTTAAATATCCAAGATCTATCAATATTTGGCTTGGTATTACTCTTTGACTTTCTCTTCTTTATCACGGCCGTAAGTGTGTATTTGTTGGTGTGTGTTTCGAGTGTATAGAGATTATGGAAAGATGGAAATGAGGATTTAGGGTTTTAGGGTGGTTTAAGGGAGTATTTATACTCCTTTAAGCCCATGGACCTGAGGCCCATCACCCATTGATCTATCTTTTAATATTCCAAGTCCATACTTCTTTCTTTATATTTAATATTAATTAAATATTTAACGCACGCTTCACAAACATAACTTTAATTTAGTTAAATGTTTTATAAATTTTAGGATGTTACTAGTCTTCCCTTCTTAAAGAGGTTTCATCCCAGAAACCTAACTATTACTAGAACAAATCTGGGTAAAACTTGGGCATCTCATCCTCAGCTACCCAAGTAGTATCTGATCCCATGCGATGCTTCCATATCACTTTTACCAAGGGTATAACCTTGTGACGAAGTTACTTCTCTTTGCGATCAACTATCTCGATTGGTTGCTCAATGTAATTCAGTTGTTCATCAACCTCAATGTCCATTAATGGCACATGAGATGTGTCGTCAGCCAGACATTTTCTCAGATGAGAGACATAGAAAGTTGAATGAATTCCTTCGAATTCTTTAGGAAAATCCAGCTTATAAGCCACTTCACCCACGCGATCTATAATTTTAAACGGTCCAATGTACCTTGGACTCAACTTTCCCCTCTTCCTAAAACGGATAATTCCTTTCGAAGGCGAGACTTTGAGCATCACATTGTCACCAACGTTGAACTCAATCGGTCGTCGCCGCTTATCAGCATACAACTTATGTCTGTCATGAGCATCTTTCATTCTTGCCTTAATCTGATCGAACTTTGAAGATGTTTCCTTAACCACTTCTAATCTTCCCATTTATTTCTGACCAATCTCTCCCCAACAAACCGGGGTTCTACATTATCTACCATAAAGCATTTCAAATGGTGGAATACCAATACTTGAATGGTAACTATTGTTATAGGAACTCTTCCAGATGCAGATGATCATCCCAACTTCCACCAAAATCTAAAACACAAGCACGTAGCATATCCTCAAGGGTTTGGATCGTCCTTTCAGACTGTCCATCTATTTGAGGATGATACGTCGTACTGATGTTCAATATCGTACCCATAAGTTCATGGAACTTCTTCCAAAACCTCGAAGTAAACCGAGTATCTCTATCAGACACAGATCCATAACGGTACTCCATGCTTAGTCACAACCTCTTTTATGAACAAGCTTGCTAACGTTTCTGATGAGATAGCCTAACCCACGATGTGAAGCATCAGTACAAACAACCAGATTCTCGTCACCATCGGGTAAAGAAAGGAATGAGCTTGCGTGAGTCTTTTTTTTAATTCCTCAAAAGCTTCTTCTTGAAAATTTCCACAACTGAATACTACCGACTTTCGGGTCATACCGATTTACGGTGCGGCTAGCTTGGAGAAATATTCGATGAATCTCCTATAGTAGCCAGCTAAACCTAAGAAGCTTCGTATATCAATCGGATTCTGTGGAGTCTTCCAATTCGTTATCGCCTCTATCTTAGCTAGGTCCACGGTAATCCCTTCAGGATATATCACGTGACCTAGGAATTGCACTTCTTATAACCAGAACGCGCATTTCGAAAACTTAGCATACAGCTTCTCTTTCTTCAGAGTCTCCAACACCTCTCTCAGATGTTCGGCATGATCAGACTCGCTCTTTGAACATATCAATATATCATCAATAAAGATGATTACCGACTTATCAAACATCGGCCGACACACCCTATTCATCATGTCCATATATGTTGCGCGAGCATTCGTTAGACCGAATGACATCACGAGGAACTCGTAGTGTCCATACCGCGTCCAAAACGCTATTTTCGGGATGTCTGCCTCTTTGACCTTCAGCTGATGATAGACTGATCTGAGATCTATTCATGAGAACCAACTTGAACCTTGCAGTTGGTCAAACAGATCATCAATCCTTGGCAAAGGATATCTATTCTTTATCGTAAGCTTGTTCAACTCGCGATAGTGTATGCACATTCTCATACTTCCATCCTTCTTCTTCACAAACAACACCGGTGCGCCCCACGGAGAAACATTCGGCCTTATAAAACCTTTGTCGAGAAGATAGCTGGGACATCAATTCCTTCATCCCGGACGGTGCTAGACGGTAAGGCGCTTTCGCGACGGGTTGGGCTCCTGATACTAAATCTATCTGAAATTCTATCTCCCGCTCCGGCGGCAACCCCGGAATATCCTCAGTGAATACTTTTGGGTAGTCGCGCACTATAGGAACATCTTTCATTTCTTTTGTCTCGGCCATAGCGTTGAAAACATACGCCAGCTAGGCACCGCACCCTCGCCTTAACAAACCCTCAACTTTTATCATCGAAATCACATTAAGCCCAGAACTTTCCTTATCACCATAAACTGTCACCACACTACCATCCAAGGACTTTAACCTTATTATCCTACTCTTACACACAATCTGAGCTTCATACTCAGACAACCAATCCATTCCCAAAACCACATCGAACCCTCCTAAGGTCATAACATACAAAGTAACAAGGAACTCATGTCCCTCTAACTCTATCATACAGTCCTTAACCATTTTCATTATTTTAACCGAAGTGTCACTAGCAGTTTGTACTTTAAAAGTTTCTGACACTCGGCAATTCATTTTAGCTAATTTACTAAATGGTGTGGCTACGAAACTCTTGTTCGCACCTTAATCAAAAAATACTGAAGCGGAAACACCTTTTACTAGAAACGTACATGTGAAGACATTCGGGATCTGCTTAGCTTGTTCTTGAGTCAGCATGTAGTCCCTGGTCTTTGGTCTTGATGGTTCAGCGTCCTTCTTCCTACTCCCTCCAGCTTCAATCTCAGTGCATTCCCTTGCAAAGTGACCCGTCTTACCGCACTTATAACATGCGGACTTTGCGGTACAATCTGGAGCATAATGTCCCACTTTCCCGCACTTGTAACAAACATTTGTACCAAACTTTCACTCACCATCATGACTCTTCCCACACTTATAACAAACGTCTGAACCATTACCACATCGACACTCACCACCATGCATCTTGCCACTAGTCTTACACGTCTTCCTCTCCCATACCTTATGCTTCTTGTCTCTAGAGTTCCACAACTGAGTACCGGGTCGTTTAACAGGATCGACCCACTTCTTATCTTTCTTCTCTTCTCCCACCACAACATTATCCACAGTCAGGTCTTCACAAACCATCTTTACGAGTTCGACAGTAGAGTCAAAGGTTGCAGGTTTATTCACCCTGACTAACGTGCGGACCTTCTATGGCAATCCTCTCACCTAGCATTTGATCCTTTTAGCCTCAATGTTAACCATATCGGGTACCAACCAAGACATTCGGTTGAACTCTGTGGTATACACACGATGTGTCATCGTTCTAGCTTTCAAGTGTAGAAACTTCATATCCGCTCTCTCAACCTCGGCGTCAGCACAGAATCTCTTCATAACCAACTCATTCAGATCCTCCCACGTCATTGACTTAATTTTCTCTGGGCTCTTCCTCTGCTCAATCGACTCCCACCAGTACATTGCTTCATCTCCGAAAGATTGGGTAGCATAACCCACAGCTTGGTCAGGACGGCACTCGCTAATGCGGATAACCTTGTCCATAGTAGTTATCCATTGGAGAGTAGCGATTGCGTCTCCCAAACCAGTCAGCTTCGGCGGGTCACAACTTTTAAATGACTTGTATTTGCACCCACCTCGGCCCCTCCTCCTATCGCCTACTTTCACTGACTTAATCACACCCGAGGCCTCTCTCTCCCTTTCATCATATTTCTTATCATCTCTTCCCGCCCTTTCAATAGTTCTTTCACGGCTTCTAATAGACCCTTCAGGAGTCAAGTTCTTCACAGCAGTGGCTACAGCTTGAACAATAGCTGCTTGAATTTCGGGGTCAAGTTGAAACCCTTCGTTGTTGCTTGGGCTTCGTCCAGCTGCGCTTCCTTCATCTCCTGTGTTGGAAACTGTTTCTACCGAAGGTTGTCGTACAAGACGAGGCCTGCAACGACGTCCAGTGCGACCTCCTACTCTCGCAAATTCTCTAGATCTAGCCATCATATTCTAAAAGGGAAAACACAAACGTCATCACTCAAGGAACTATTTAGTACAGGATAGTAAGGCTAATAGGTAATAACAGTGGCCAGCTGTGATTAGCTAATCACGTTACTTTCCGTGTCTTATACACTTCCCCTTATGAGTCTATTTGTGCTGGTTCTACTTTCAAACAGTAAATCAAATCAAGCAATCAATTAATCATATCCCTAACATTCACATATCCTTTCTTAAGCAATTAAGCGAACATTAACATTCATTATTCAACCATACACTTTACCTTTACTAAGCTTGTTTGAGTGACACATGGCATTCTTGAACTGGCATCTTCTTTCTTTTCTTAATTAAATCTCATTCTCTGTTCGATTCTAAGCATGTAGGATGTTTAAATCTCTCGAACTTTGATCTGATACCAATTTGTAAGGCCCCGTTACCAATGCCCTGCTTTAGACGTTGGATTTACTAATAAACACAATTCTACACATCAGAGTTAATTAAAACATTCGCGGAATATTAAAACTTCATCCAGATTATATTACATAGCTTTCAAATCTTGTCATAACAAACATTCAAAGTAGTTTAAACATAAAACTTAGTCTTTAAGATAACATAACATTTCCTTGAGATGCCAGTATCTTCAATTCCATGCCATGTGTTTCCCTCAAGCAAGCTGGCTCATCCTACTAACATGCGTGCATACTAAAGTCAGCTACGCGGAGTGAGTTCTAGTTAATCAGGTAATTGTACAATACATTCACATATTCTTACATACGCATCCGAAGGTATATATTATAAAATCTGCTTACCTTTCTTTCATACATACATTATCATATTCTTTCTTTCTTTCTTTCTTTTCTTTTCTTTTCTTTCATAATTTATGTTAAACCCTACTTTACATTATTCTATTCTGCCTCGAGAATTATAAGGGCTCGGTTCCCTTTCTGCCTCGAGTATTATTAGGGCTCGGTTCCCTTTCTGCCTCAAGTATTATTAGGGCTCGGTTCCCTTCTTGCCTAGAGAATTATTAGGGCTCGGTTCCCTTTCTGCCTCGAGTATTAATAGGAATCGGTTCCCTTTCTGCCTCGAGTATTATTAGGGCTTGGTTCCCTTTCTTCTACCAACCATACCATACCAGTCTAAGCATTCATAATCATAACTTTCATGCATGCATTTATATATCATTCATACTTTACACACACATCATTCATATCATCAACTATCACCTGACAGTACATGCAATATCCGAAGGTCGTTCACTCACCGTCAAGCATCATTCTTACATAATCATATAAGGCATACACTTACCACTTAAGGTAAACGTACTAACTAATCACATCGAGTATGCACACAGCCCCGAAAACATAACAAGGAAGCGGGGCTAGAAACTCACATGGATCATGTTTCTTTATCCGTTAACTGTTAATCCCTTCTTTAATTGAGCTCTGCTAGCTATATATAAGTTACACGTATCAATTCTCATCCTATTTGTATTTTAGCCAAGAATGGCTTAGTCTAGTCTAATCTAAGGCTCTTGTATTAGATTACTTTTACTTAGATTATTCCTAAACCCTAGCATATTTGAATTCATGGTTTTCATTTACTTAAATATCTTTCTTTCTTTGGTAATCTTCCTTTCATTCCCATGTAATCAAACCATTAAGGTAATACAAAGTAATCGAGCCTTAATGTAGTCGAGTCTTGTATTTGTAAGCGAGCATAAATGTAAGCGAACATAAATGTATGTGAACATAATTGTAAGCGAACTTATATGTGCGCGAACATAATTGTAAGCGAACATACATGTAAGCGAACATAATTGTAGGCGAACTTATATGTACGCGAACATAATTGTAAGCGAACTTACATGTATGTGAACATAATTGTAAGTGAACTTATATGTACGCGAACATAATTGTAAGCGAACATAATTGTAGGCAAACTTTCTTGTAAACGAACGGGCTGCTGTCCAAGGTTCGTTTCATCATCCTGAACGCACGTCTCGCGACTTTTATTCACCTAATATGGTTCTCCCTTAACCACAAACTTCACCATGATTGTTTTTGGTCCGAACTTAACCCAAATGACTCTAAAAGTCGGATCTTTATGGCTAATATGTTCAAAACTAGACCTAGGGTTTCTTTAAATGAGCCATTTATAGCCGTAAGTTCGTTATGCTCATTTTAACATCAAGTTTTCTACTTTATGTTTCGTTTATACCCGATCTACACTAGGTTTAAGTTACAAGACCAACCGTTCCTAAAAACATAAACTTTAAAGATCAAGAGCGTACCTTTGAACGTTTTTAGGTTACGGTTTAACTTGGTTATCTTGTATCTTGCTTAAATATCCAAGATCTATCAATATTTGGCTTGGTTTTGATCTTGGACTTTCTCTTCTTTATCACGGCCGTAAGAGTATGTTTGTTGGTGTGTGTTTTGAGTGTGTAGATATTATGGAAAGATGGAAATGAGGATTTAGGGTTTTATGGTGTTTTAAGGGATTATTTATACTCCTTTAAGCCTATGGACCTAAGGCCCATCACCCCTTGATCCATCTTTTAATATTCCAAGTTCATACGTCTTTCTTTATATTTAATATTAATTAAATATTTAACACACACTTCACAAACATAACATTCTTTTAGTTGATTTTTTTATAAATTTTAGGATGTTACAAACGTGCAACTTTAAAGCTTAAATTTTTTTTTGAATAGAGAAAATCTTTTGATCAAGCACTAGGGCGTTGGAGTCAAATTGGGGTGATTTGTGTAAAGCCAAATACGCTTTGAGAAGAGACAGGAGGCATCACGTGTCCATAAGTTAAGTCCATCTAAGCTTTATGCCTAATTGAACATTTTCGTATCACTGATACAATGAAATCTTGCTAAGTATCTTAACACCTGCTATCAAACTGTCTCTCTCTGTCATAATAATGTTAAAAATGAATCATTGTGAAAGCATCTTAATCAATATGATTTCATGTCCGGATCTTTTCTTAAAAGGTTGTTCGCTTATCGAAACTGAAATTTGATCCCAAAATTTGTTAAAATTACAAGCAGCCCGGGTGGTTAAATTACTGTATTTATTTATTATTTTATCAATTTGTTTATTTTTATTCGCCTTTATTTTTCCCTCATGCCTACTCTTGTCGAAACGAATGCTCTAAGAGATCATTTTTAAACATTGGATCAAGCCCATGATTTGAGTTTATGCAAAGCCTGATATGTACAAAATGGGTTTTTGGCCCAGACAAGTGGTATGGCCCAAATGTATAGGAATTCTCGGCCCATCAAGGTTTTCAACCCGGTATGATGCCTTGAAGTTTAAAAGGCAATTATTGGATGCATTATAGTTCATTACCTTCATATTTGCATAACTTCAACTTCTCTCATCACCATAACCCGAAAACTCTAAACATTTGTGTACCAAAGCTATCTCAAGTTCATAAGTATTAAAAGGTAACTAAAGATCAACTAAACCCATATTTTGGCGCATTGATGGTAATTAATTGAGGGTTTTAGTTTAAATGAATGTTCGAAAGATGATGTATGATTGAAAACATGCTTGTGATTAATGTTTATAGTTTATATGAGTTGTTTTTATGATATTATAGTGAGTTGTAGGTTCATGTCAATGGCGATTTGGGGTTTGAGAAAGATGACACGAAGTTCAAGACGAATTCCAAAGGGTTTTGAAACCCAAGATCTTCAGATATCTCGGGATCTAGGATTCTCGTGGATGGTTGACCGAAAACCTTTGGTCAACCAGGGAACCCCTGAGATCAACAGAAATCTAAAGGGTATGAACAGTTCTTGACAGAAAACTGAAATTCCTAGACCGAAAACTAATTTATGGACCGGAAACTCATCTTCTAGACCGAAATATCAGTATATGGACCGGAAACGACCTTAATCATATTCCGATTAATATAAATTG
Organism: Bidens hawaiensis; assembly: GCF_021521415.1. Classification (NCBI taxonomy): domain Eukaryota; kingdom Viridiplantae; phylum Streptophyta; class Magnoliopsida; order Asterales; family Asteraceae; genus Bidens; species Bidens hawaiensis. Next base: position 194,839 of record NW_027491530.1, read on the forward strand.
GAAGTCTTTCACAAATAAGGACTCACATTTTCTATATTTATGATTCTAGTCCTTGTTCTTTAATCAAGATGTTCATTCTATCAATTATATATTCCATATAATAAGTGATTATTCATTTTAATGAATATATTATTAACTTGACTCGTTTGCTACAGTCATGGTTGATCAAGCACCTCTGAAATTTACTAGATACTCATAACATTGTTGGATGTCTTTTTGATCCACCTTTAGTCCACAAGAAGTTCAAGTCAATGATCGTAGGGCTATACCCATGCCGAATTTCTCACGCCTTACGAGAAACTCCTGTCATTTGTAAGAAGATGGTGACAGAATTCTGGAATCATGCTTCCATCAATCAGAGACGTGCTGGGGGAGCTGTGGTGATTGAGTCAAAGATTCAGAAGAATCCTATTCTTATTTCCGAGGCTATTATTCGCGAGGTGTTCCTGTTCGGTGACTAACTCGATTATCCCATTGAATATTTTACCAAGGATGTTGCTGAAATTGCTATGAGGATGGGATATAAGGGATCTTACCCTCCAACTATCAAGAAGCTATTCCATCCATACTGGAGGTTCTTGATTCACCCATTCTTCGTGTGTGCCTCAAGACGAAAAGGAGGTTCTAATGAGATAAGCCACATTCAGAAGTCGGCGGTGGTTGTTTTGATCATGAACTGGAACTACAATTATTCCAAGTTTGTGTTCGATGAAATGATAAGCAACCTCAAGGGCAAGAAGAAGGAGTTGTTTTTAATGTACCTGAGGTTTCTACCCATATGGTTTTCGATTAGCATTATCCTAAACTAATCAAATCTGTAAAGACATTCGATCTGAAGGCCATGGGTCCCAATACGTTTGGGTTGATGAAACAGTCAAGGAAAGGAGCTAAAGTGGTTTACAGAGGACTTCATCATCTAGTTAAGTTTGTTAAATTCGCTGAAACAGAGGCTGTCACTACTGGTCCTAGTGTCTCTATTCCTGATGAACATGTGACTCCGGCTCAGAGGTTCACAACTGCTTATGAGATGACTTCTGATGATGATGAGCCTGATAGTTCCACACATGGAGACTGAACACCAGGAGCAACAATCAGTACCCACTGTTGATCAAATGAAAGAGTTTGAGGCATTTAAAGAAAATCTCCAGTCGATTGCATTGAGGCCTCCTCAATCAGTCACTGTGACACATGATGATGATATTGAAGAAGAACCAGCCACCGATCTCATTCGAAGAAAAATATGTAAGAAAGATCCGAGACCGGGTGTGCTAGTTACTGATGCTGGACAAACCAACCAATCTAAAGATTCAGAGCCCGCAACAATTTAAACTCAAGCTAATCAAGGTCCGTCTACTGCTGATCAACGAACTAAAGAACAAATTTCGCTGATATCACATATGAGTTCGAGTTTAAAGAGCACATTCAATCCACCAACAACCATCGGTATCGTCTGACCCGATTGGTCAACAAATATCAAGTACTGCTGACAAAATCACTCACATCCTGGCAATGCAAGACAGATTCTTACAAGACAAGGGCAAGGGGATTGCTCTTGAGGCTGAACCTGTTGACGTACAGTCCTTACAACGTCGAGTCTTTGAGCATGAACAAGACTCGGTGGTGATGGATGTACGGATCCAAGAGCTTGAAGCTAATAACACTGATAAAGACTCAAAGATCCAAGAGCTTCAAGAAAACATGGGCGGCCTTACTGTACTATACTTAGACCTCCAACAAAAGCTTATTCAGAAGATTGGAGATGAATTTAAAGATGATGATGGTGGTGGTTAAAAGTCAACTAGTGACAATCAATGTAGTGGTTCCAGCGTGCGTCCTACTTCTAATATTGACGCTTCTGAGCCACTGGAACTATACCTTTCCTCTCATCCAAAGACAACTGAACAAGTTGAGAGGATACAAAAGAATATTCTAAAGATGAAGAACTCAAATCAAAATGTGGAGTCTTCCGATCACCCTAATAAATTCATTTTTGAATTCAAAAAAGGATTCTCTGATAAGTATGGTGATCGATCATGTGTTGTGTCGTAGGGATACGATATTGATAAATCTATGTGATGGGTTAAAAGAAAGTCGGGTAACACTAAGTACTTTAAGAAAATGAAAGACTTTGGGTCATTGACAAAGGTTGACCTAAGTGATTTGATCAACGCTCCCTTTCACAACCCCAACAACGCTAAAAAGGCTACCGACTTCTTGAACTTCTTAAAGAATCAAGTTGATGGAGGATTCCCAAATATGACTATAGCCGAATCATTTTTGAAGAAAGCCAAAGGGGTTTGAGATCCAAAAACTTGGAAAACCACGGTCAATGTCATGTGGCTAGCAACAAAGAAGGCGAGTCATATTCCGCTCACTATTAGAACTCCCGATAGAGCACTGGATGAAATGAAATTCTTGACGTATGATGGTGAGACGGCTACGGTCATCATTCGTCTAAAAAAGGGACAGTTCCGAATTGTCGATCCACGTGACTTGTTGAAGTTCGGCGTCAAAGACATCAAAATTCTTAGCAATTTCCAAATCATGGTTGGACCATTGTACGAGCCAGCTGCTAAGGAGTATAAAACCATGGTTGGATCGATTATTCGTATATGTTTATGGGTCGGTGCTTACAAAGAGGCGGATGCAAATATACTTGAGCACGATTGAAGTTAAGTTACAAAGCAATGGGGAAGATTTGGGTCAATATTTATGTGGTTTGTATTTGTTTTGGGCTTGCATTGTAAACCGATATCCACATGGATCTCGGTTTGGGCAGTTTTGGGCTTTATGTAGTCATTATATAAACATGTAACTAGGTCTTTATGGGTGCGGTTTTTGGTTTTGGTTAGAAACAGTCGAGTGAAAGAGACGAGTTGTAATCTATTGTGCTTAAGCACCCGACGTGAATAAACGTGTGTTTTGAAGCATTGGCATCTTGTTCTTATTGTTCACTTGTTTTATATTGAATCCACTTGTTGTTAGATTCCGCATAACAACGATCTCACGTGATATCATATTGAATGATCTGTCTAGAGACTTACATATATTGTTAACTTTATACATACACACCCATATATATAAATACATACATACACAATTATTTGTATGTATGCGATTTTGCCTCCATCACCCAAATCAATATCCAAATATTTGTATGTACGCGATCATTAAAAATTTTACACTGTATCATTAAAAAAATGAACCCATACTACACAGCATATGAAACTTGTATGCACGTGATACACTTTGTGATGTGCGTATGTATATAGGCTCGTAGGTACGTCCACACGTGGGATGTAGGTGCGTACGTATGTGTGTAGGTACGTACGTAGGCATGTACGGTACGTTTGCATGTAGGGACGTACGTATGTAGGCACAAAGGTTCGCCTGCACGTAGGGAAGTAGAACGTACGGACATCGGTGTGTACGTAGGCACAAATGTACGTCTACAAGTAGGTACCTACCTACGTATGTATGTGTACGTATATATGTATGCTTGTATGCACGTACGTACCTACCTTTCATAGTGATACAAGAAATTTTTACCAGCTTCACCACCATTAACTCTTGCAAATAACAATATATTCATTATCCACTATATTAGATGAAACATTTGTAAACCTTGAAAATGAGTACACCAATAAATGATTTTCAAAAGGTAGATTAAATATGGCTTTAATGGAGGGATTTAATTGACTCGAAACGTTTATTTATAATGATGGTATACCAAAATCACTAATATACCCTTTTGGTATTAAAGTTCAATAAAATGGTGAAACAAAATTACAAGAATGCCATTATGAGTAGTGGCCATTGATCAAACAAAATCAATGGATGAGATTCACTTCTCGCACTTCTCTTTGTAATATTACTGCTCGCATGAACCATCCCCTATATATATATATTGGGAAATGATCAAGAGAGAACTCCATCTTAGAGAGATAATTAGAGAACTAATAATAAAATATTTTTAATTTAATTAAAAAAATTATATTAAATTTTGTTTTCTTTCATCCTTCTTAAATGTTGTTATATTTCACCACAAAAAAATATTAAAATTAAAAAAATTAAAAAAATCTCGTTGTAATGTATATATGCAATACATCGACTTTTTCTTAATGTATATGTGCACAGTGTGTACTTTTATATGTGTAATAGTGTTGATTAGCATATATTCAATTGTTTGTATTGTATGTGTTCAATAGTGTTATATTGTATATAAAAATAAAAAAAATCGATATAGTGCATATGTGTATTAGTGTTGTATTACATATATGCGATAGTGTGTATTGCATACAATTATTAGTGTTGTATTTGCATATATTCAATAGTGTGTATTGTATAATGCAATTGTGTTGTATTGTATGCAATAAAACACTATTGTATATATGCAATAGGCATTATGCACATATGCACTACACAGACATTTTTTTTTAGTATCAATATCATCTTATTAAAAGGAGGAAAGAAAAAAAATCACAAAATATTTTTTTAAGATAGCTAAAAATAATTATTTACTAGTTCTCTAGTTCTCTCTTTAAGAGGAGTTCTCTAGATCTCACCCCTACATATAGAGAAGTGGTTTTAATGAGAGAAATACGAGAAGTGGATCTTGACCATTGATTATGTGTAATCAATGGTGCACAATAATAATGTCATTTTTTGTAAAAAACTAGAAAATACATGGTTACTAATTTAAAAAAAAAAAGGATACATTAATCTTTATGTGTGTCTTCTTATATGGTAATAGTATACAAATTTAATAGCCCTTTTGAATATCTTTTAATAGCGTCAGGTACACCCGTTACAATTTTCATGGCACAATAACCAATTTGGTCCCAAGGTAAGGAATAACCGGTTACACCAAAAGATGCAGTCAATACAGCCAGAACCACACCTGTAACCCAAGTTAATTCGCGCGGTTTTTTAAATCCACCGGTGAGATATACACGAAATACATGTAGGGTCATCATTAGGACCATCATACTTGCCGACCATCGATGAACTGATCGGATTAACCAACCAAAATTAGCTTTAGTCATTATGTATTGAACAGAAGCAAAAGCATCAGTAACGGTCGAACGGTAGTAAAAGGTCATAGCAAATCCTGTAGCCACTTGTACTAAAAAAAAAAGTAAGCGTAATCCCCCCTAGACAATAAAATATGTTAACATGAGGAGGAACATATATACTAGTTATATCATCCGCAATCGCCTGAATCTCGAGACGCTCTTCAAACCAATCAAGTCCTTGAAGAACTTCATTACATATTAAATCACCTTTTAATTTAAAAAAAAACTTATTACTAGAAGCTTCAATCAATTATTAAAAACTCCAAACTCCAATCACACGTTTAAACTCATATACATCGACTAGGTTGGTTTGTTTGTTTGTTTTTTTTGTTTTGTTTTTTAGTATCGTAAAATTAGTATGATGGTGTGTGTAGGTATTATGTATGTGTGTAGGAATATGTTTCTTTTTTCTATGTATCATATTCTAGAATTTTGTTTCTTAAGTATGACGGCATGTGTAGAAATTATATATGTGTGTAGGAATGTGTTCGACTGTGTAGGCTATGCTCTTTTTTCTGTATATGATATCATACAATTCTGTTTGCCAAGTATGATTATTAGACATATTAGATTAGATATTACAATAATTATAGTAGAGGGATCTAATTGTAATATAGTCTAGTATATAAACAATCTTGTACAGAACATTATCATTCAATAATACAAGATCACAATTACATACGTTTAACTTGGTATCACAGCCAGGTTTGTTAACCCTAACCAACCGCCATACAACGAAGGTTTTTTTTCCCTCTCTTCTTCATCATCATCAATCCATGGCTCTTCTTGCTGCCTTTACTACCTAAGAGAAAACATCCCACAATTCCCACAAGTTTTCTTTTACCCTATCCCCTACAAACTACATGTATTGGAAAACAATTATTCACCCGTTTCTTGTTACAAACAACATGTTTGGCTATATCGATGGAACTATTCCATGCCCCTCCCCTACAATCACAATCGAGGGTTCTGGTTCAGACAAAGATGCAACCCCAACCATGACCCTTAATAACCCTAATCATGCTACGTGGGTTTCCAATGATGCCCATGTCCGTATGTTGCTTATCTCTACAGTATCTGAAGCATCGTTTCATCATGTTCAGGGGGGACACGTCTAGGGATCTCTGGCTCTCCCTTGAACGTGCTTACGCACCACATACTTCGTCTTGCGAGTTTACCTTAAAACAACAACTCCTAAGGATTGAGATGAAAGGCGATGAAACGCCTACAGCCTAGCTATCTAGGGCTCAAGAATATGTCAAATCCCTTTTCAACATCGGTGAACCAATCAAAGACAAAGATTTGGTCATGTTAGCTATCTCTGGTCTTCGTGAAGAATACAATGGACTGAAGTCAAACCTTTTGGGTCGTGAAAAACCCATCACTTTTAATGAACTACCAGGTTTACTTATTGACCTTGATTTTATGATTCACAAAAATCAGCCCACACCACCATCATCCCAATCATTCATGGCAGCAACCAGCACCCATCTTAGCAACCCTATTGCTGGTTCCGAGGTCCACACAACAGCTAACCAGGCTCATCTCCTTGTTGTCCAACAATTAGCCTCACAACTCGGATATCACCTCACACCATCGGCTCCCTCACAAGCTTTCTATAGCTCTCGATCTACTCAAAACAATAGGGGGCGTGGTTACAATAATAATCGTGCCGTGGACGCAGTTCCAACAATTGAACTGGTGGCAACCGAAGTCAGTTTGAATGGGCCTCTAACACAAACACGGTTTATGGTTCATGCAACCGATGTGGTATTGGACACATCCCATCTCTTTGTCCAAACAGGATCCATCAACAGTTCATACACGACCCTCTGCAACTTTGCTGACCATCGGTCTACTACATCCACAACTTGGCTCCCAGACACTGGCGCTAATAGCCATGTCACACCAGATCTTGCAAGCTTAGGTACATCAGAAGCATATCATGGTGATGATGCTCTTCATGTTGGCAACGGTATGGGTTTACCTATTTTTCACATCGGTTCCACTCATATTTTCTCACCTCACAAAACTCTTTCGTTATCTAACATTCTTCATGTTACACAAATTCAACGTAACTTGTTATCTGTGCAAAAATTTTGTCTTGATAATCATGTCTTCTTTGAATTTCACCCTTTTTTCTTTTGTGTGAAGGATATATCTACACACACCACACTACTCACGAGTTCAAGTAAAGATGGTCTCTACTCTCTTGTCCTTCCACAACTTCAGTCTATTCGCAAGTCCGCCTTTTCTGCCACGTGTGCTTCTTCAGCTGTATGGCATCAACATCTGGGACATCCGCATCATGAGCTTTTAAGAACTATGTTATCCAAATATTTACTTCCAGTTTCTGATAAAACTTATAATAATGTTTGAACTTCTTGTCAATTGGGAAAATCTACAAAACTTTCTTTGCATAATTCTTCGTTTCATAGAAATCATATTTTGGATTTGGTATATTGTGATGTTTGGGGTCCCGCGCCCGTTTTATCATCTGATGGTAATCCTTATTTTATGTTATGTGTTGATCATCATTCAAAATACATGTGGATTTTTCATTTGAAACAAAAGTCTGATGTGTATTCGGTTTTCAAACAATTTATTTCCATGGTCCAATGACAACTTAATACAAAACTTTAAAATGTTCAAACTGATTGGGGTGGCGAGTTTCGCAATCTTTCCAACTTTTTTACCTCGCTCGGTATCATTCATCGTCGGTTTTGTCCCCACACGAGTGAGCAAAATGGCATAGTCGAACACTGAAATCGTCATATGGTTGAAACGGGTCTTTCCCTTCTTGCTCAATCGTTTTTCCCACAACGTTTTTGGCATTTTGCATTTGACACAGCTGTCTATCTCATTAACCGCATGTCATCTCGTTCCAATTCTAGCAAGTCACCATTTGAAACGGTCCACGACCATCCACCAGATTATACTTTTTTACGTGTTTTTGGGTGTCAGTGTTTCCCGTATCTTCTACTGTATAATCCCCATAAAATGGATTTTCGGTCGATGCCATGTATTTTTCTCGGTTAAAGCCCTGTTCACCATGGATATCGTTGTTTAGATCCTACAACTGATCGCCTCTATATCGCTCGCCATGTGCGGTTCAATGAAAACTACTTTCCTTTCCAGCCACAACCATCACCTAAACCTTCAGTTACCAACTCTACTCCATATACCGCCTTTGTTCCATCTCCACCACCCCCGACAACCGAAACAACATCACAATCCAACCCATCTATCACCCATATAGCCGTCTTACAATCAGCCAACTCTAGCCCGTCGACCACCACTTTGGCTACCGACCAACCAGCAAACTCTAGCCCACCGACCCCACCTGTACCCACCCACCAAACACCGTTACAAAACCCACTGCCAACACTAAACTCTAATTCAATTCCGACACCACCACCTCCGCCTCCACCACCACCTTCCCGTACTCGTCCACCTAATCTTCGGCCCAATCCGAAACAACGTGTCCGATTCGATCCATCTGCCTTTCACACCATCAACTCACCACCCGACACCGAACCCGCTACCTTTACCACTGCCAAAAAATACGTTGAATGGCGTCACGCCATGGCTGAAGAGTACTCAGCCCTTGTTTGTAAGCTTCACAAGTCTTCATTGATAAGACAAGAACTACTCATGTTTGTAAGCTTCACAAGTCTCTTTATGGCTAAAAACAAGCTTCCCGGGCTTGGTTTACTCGTCTCTCGACTGCCTTACAATGGCTAGGATTCATGGGTTCTAAAACAGATCCTTCTCTTTTTATATACAACTATCGTGGTACGCATATCTATTTTCTAGTTTATGTGGATGACATAATTGTGACTGGGAACAACTCGGATGCCATTAACAAGATTGTTGCTAAACTTAGTGCCGAATTTGCTCTTAAAGACCTCGGTGACCTCGATTATTTTTTGGGAGTGGAAATTGTTAAACAAGGTTCAGATATCATTCTCTCACAAAAGATATACATTCTGGAACTTTTACAACGAGCTGGTCTATCCACAGCTAAACCGGCTCCTTCCCCGATGAGCACATATGTTCCGTTATCTTTAGACGACAGCTCCTTGTTTTCTAATCCGGTCAAGTACAGACAGTTAGTTGGAGCACTGCATTATGTTACTTTGTCCAAGCCAGATATCACATTCACTGTTAATCGCGTACATCAGTTCATGCATGCTCCTACTGAGAACCATTGGTCAATGGTTAAGTGTATTCTCTGATATCTTCTCGGTACTTGTGCTTATGGTCTCCTTATTCGGCATGCTTCTGGATCTACTCTTCATTCATTCGTTGATGCCCATTGGAATTATCTTCAGGCTTACTCTGATGCTGACTGGGCAGGGTGTCCAGTTGATCGACGCTCCACGGGGGGTGTTGCTGTTTACCTAGGTTGTAATCTTATTTCTTGGACGGCTCGCAAACAACATACCGTTTCTGGGTCATCTACCGAATCAGAATACAAAGCTATAGCTGACATTGTCGATGAACTTACATGGCTTGAAGCCTTATTACGTGAGCTTGGTATTTCTGCTAAGTCTGCTCCTACACTTTGGTGCGACAATCTTGGTGCTATTTATCTCTCGGCTAACCCGGTTTTTCATGCCCGAACGAAACATGTTGAAGTAGATTTTCATTTTGTCCGGGAAAAAGTTGCTCGAGGGGGGTTACGTGTACAATTCATCTCAACTCGTGATTAGATTGCTGACATCTTCACTAAGCCATTGCCGACAGATTGATTTTTGTTTTTAAGATCCAAGTTGCAGATCGTTTCCCGGCCTCAGCTTGCGGGGGAATATTAGACATATTAAATTAGATATTACAATAATTATAGTAGAGGGATCTAATTGTAATATAGTCTAGTATATAAACAATCATGTACAGAACATTATCATTCAATAATACAAGATCACAATTACATACGTTTAACTATGATGGTGTGTGTATGCACTATATATGTGTGTAGGAATTTGTTCGATTGTGTAGGGTATGCTCTTTTTCTGTGTGGGATATCCTACAATTCTATTTGTCAAGTATGATGGCGTGTGTAGGTATTATATATGTATATACACACATGTGTGTATTAATATGTTGACATTGGAATTTTATTGATCCAGATTATTGAATATGAGGAAAAATTTGATCCAAGTTATTTTAAAAAGTTAAAAGGGTATTCAAAAAATATATAAAAGTTAAGGGATATTTAAAAAATATATAAAAAATAAAACTGTCAGAGTGACCATATAACACACATCGAAATTTAAAAAAAATCATTAAACCGGAAAAATTAGAATTTAAAACTAGCAAATTCGGAATTTTAAAACTGTTTTTTCTTTTATAAAAATGACGATATATAATTAATAATTAAAAAATAAATACAACAATTAAACTAAACTGGAAATATTGGAATTTTCAAAAACATTTTTTCGAATAAAAAAGAGTTGAATCGTATTATTTTTTATATTGTTGATGTCGGTTAGCTTTTGAAATTTGGGAAAACAATTTACCATGATGAAAAACAACTATTAAGTAGTTAAGTTTAAAAAAATATTGATATGTAACTTTCCACAATACTTTCCATTATAATTATCAGTTTCCAAAACTATAAACCTTGAATAGGTTACTAATTTACCCTTACATTTATATAAACAAAATAAAAAGAAAAACATATGATTGGTTAGAATGATTTCTTGCATTTCTCGCAAAACTTTATTTCTCTCATGAACTTAAAGATATATATATATATATATATATATATAGGGGTGAGTTATTGTACAATAATGATTTATCGTACATTACGTACGCGACACTGCTGGTCATCGATTTCAATTTCACGCGGTAGTAATTTGGTAAATAACCCAAACAGTAGTTCGCGATCAAATTCATCGATTTAAAATCGATTCCGATCCAAATTCAGAACTCCTTAATCTATCTCATCCAATTTCTAAACTCTAATCACAACTTACAGTATGAAATCTCAAAAGTCAAAACCCAAAATTGAAAAGACCGTCACTGAACATTAAAAATCTTCAAATTGATCAAAAATTGATGATTTAATCAATCGAATTGATGTGTAAGAGGCTTTAGAATCATCAATCGATTATGAAAATACAAATTAACACACTTAATTGAGCTCTGATTAGGGTTCATGTTTAAACGTTCTGCTCAAAGTTTAAACGTTCTGACCAAAATAAACACCAAAATAATTATTTAATCAATCGAATTGATGTGTAGAAGCATTTAGATTCATCAGTCAATTATGGAATTGCATAAATAACACACACAATCGAGCTCTGATTAGGGTTCAAAATATTATGTTTAAACGTTCTGAAACAAAACTGAATACCTTTAAACGTTCTGACCAAAAAAGAACATCTTTAAACGTTCTAATACATTCAACGTAGTTCTTGGTGTTCAAAAAAATTGAACATCTTTAAACATTCTAATACGTTCTAAGAAGTTCAGGTTGTTTAATAAAAGTTTAGAAGTTCTGATAAAGTTTAGAAGTTCTAAGAAGTTCTGGGTGTTCAAAAAAGTTTAGAAGTTCTGATAAAGTATAGAAGTTCTAAGAAGTTCTGGGTGTTCAAAAAAGTTTATAAGTTCTGATAAAAAGTTTAGAAGTTCTAAGAAGTTCTAAAACTAACAAAAAAAAAATTAAACAAATGTAAACATGAAATTGAACACTGAAATCACTTCATATAATCTCATAATCATCAAACAATCATCAATCGACTGTTAATTTGATCATTGATTCGACAATTTTGAACCACGCATTTAATTAAATGATATGAAATATGTGGCTGAAATTAAATTTAATTAAAAAAATGAAGCAGGAGAGAGAATAAGTATTTTTTATAATTACACAAGTTTAAACGTTAGTTACACATATGTAAAAAGTTGATTTGGTGTGTAAAAACATACCGTAATTTTTTGTACATCACTTACACTTAAGTATTACACATGTGTAAAAAAAATTCGAAGAAAGAAATTTGTTACGCTGAGTTCTTTCGAGTTCTTAAAACTCAAAGTGGTTCTCAAAAGAAATCAATCATATATATATATATATATATATATATATATATATATATATATATATGATCAGGATCATGAGAGAACCTTTTGAAATTGAGAACTTTGAGAACCATTTTAGATCACAAGAAACCTAGAAATAAAAAAAATCATAAAATAAAAAAAAACACAAAAATGTAAAAAAGTAAAAAACCAAAATTCTTATTTTAACATCCCGGTTTCATAAAAAAATAAAAAAAACTCGGTTTAGCTAAATTATATACACATATGTATAATATATACATATATGTACATTTACATGTTTTTTATACACATGTGTATAATTTAATATAAGTGATACTGTACATATGTGTATATTACGTAACTAAAGATTAAATAAAATTATACATATGTGTATAATACGACTTTTTTTTTATTTTTTTTAATGAAACCGGAATGAAATATAAGAATTTTGGTTTTTTTACTTTTTTAAAAATTTTGTTATTTTTTGTTATATAATTTTTTTAAAGATGTTTTTAGTGGCCCAAATGGTTCTCAAAGTTCTCAATTTGCAAAGGGTTCTCTTAGGATCCTTACCCTATATATATATATATATATATATATATATAGAAAAGGGTTCAAATAAAACGCAATTGTTTTGTGAGAAGTGTAAGAAGGCTTTAAAATCAAGCACACCAGTAAAATATGACACTATACCATGTAAATAGGAAACTATACAGTATTTAGAAACTACTAATCTCAACCACTAGATCCTAGATCCAAGGGCCAAGATATATTCTTATTCTTCTCACAAAACTATTGTTTTTTACGTTAACCCTACCCTATATATATACATATATAAGAAGTTATTGTGATGGGTATGTCTAAAAAGTGTAAAATGTAATTCGGTGCGTTTGATACGCTGATCTAATGGTCGATATGGAAAGTGTGTTTATTGTGCGGTGTGTTTTATTAGATCTAATGGTGAAAGCACACTTTCTACACTTTTTATGAAAAATCTACTTCTTATTACAACATATATATATATATATATATATATATGTATGTATATATATATATATATATATATTGGTATTGGATCATTTCAGAAATTTTTTTACAGCGAGAAGTGAAGGTGTAACTCCATTAATCCCTAATTTCATTCTCTTTCTTACCTACACAACATTCAAATCTACCTACACAAATACAAACGGACCGAGCCACATTCAAACCTACATACCTACACACATACAAACATATATACAAAAATGCGTACCTACACACGTACATACGCACCTACACAATAAGAAAATAGAGTGAAATTAGGGATTAATGGAGTTACACATTCACTTCTCGCACTTCTCGATGTAATATCAATTCTTTCAAGATCCATCCCCTATATCTATACTATATATAATACACCAAACAAGGGTAAATTAAGACACCCATTTTTAAGTAATTTACAACTTTTATTGCTTAAGGTACATCTTACATAGCATTCAAGACAAGGACAAACTTGTCCATTGAAAAATAGGTCTTAAAATAGTTACAACATTGCCCCTTCAACTTTACTCAAGTTTTGTAAATTTAAGAAAATAATTACTACTTTGAACCTTTATCTTTACCCATATATTCCTTTTTATTTTAAATGTAAATAACTTCTCACCAACGATTTGCCAGCGGCTATAATTTTTTCATACGTTAATACCTTTTATAAAAAAATGCACCATAAAAATGAGTATTTTATTGTCTTTAATTTGGGTATGATATTGCTATAACTTTTCAAATAAAAAAATTAACATATTACGTATGGGTGTTCACAATTAGGTTTTTAACGGTTTTCCAAGTAATATCGTGAGCCAAATCGTTGGTTCGATTTTTTTGTTATTGAGAACCGAAACTAAACCTTTGAAACTTTAAACTGAATCTTTACTAATGGTTTGATTGCACGCATTGAGCTTCAATAATAACTCGACCTTCTGGTCCGGTTTTATATGACCAATTTTTTGTATAAACCGTAAAACAAACGTTTGCTATGGTTTAAACATTCGGAAAACCGGCTGACCAAATGTCACACCCTCAAAATCCACTAACGGAGTTTTACCGTCAGAGGGTGTGAACTGGCAGGATCGGAATCATCAGTTATAATCAAACCATAAAAACGTTTAAATGCAAATAAGTGCGGAAGCGTAAAAACCTTAATTCAAAAGCTGCGTCACGCAGGACGACTTAAAACCAAAGATAACTGTTAAAAATAAGTTTGCAGAATAAAAGTGTTTTCATTTAATGCATGATCCTAAACCGCGCGCCCGCCTCGGCTACCTGAGAATAACATACTAAAAGTGTCAACACAAGGTTGGTGAGTTCACAAGTTATATAAGATAAATCGTTTAGCGTTTTGCGTAACCTCGTTACGGCGTTTCAGTGTTGCGTAACCACGTTACGGCGTTTAAGTGTTGCGTAACCACGTTACGGCGTTTAAGTGTTTTGCATTACCAGATAGTGTTACGTCAAATTATATATCGATAGGTAGCTAATCTATACAACAAGTATCGCTAAGTGGTTCGAGACCGAAGCTGACTGTTTATCAAGTGCCCGTCACCAGGTCAACCCAGACCATGGTAAGTGTTAGCCAAAATTACACCCACTCAACCTCCAGTTGAGCTTAGCGTCGGGTGGGGTTTGTCAAACCCAGTAGTACTACTCAACAGTGACTCGCTATTCCAAATATTAACCGGTTCGATGTGTGGGACTTCAAATGTTACGTTTGCCGCTTAGCCTTTACAAGTGATATATAATTTATAACAAAATCTTAAATATGCGTTTATCTCAGAAAATGCGTTTATCGGAGTATGTTATCTCCCCCAAATGAAAAACGTTTGAAAACAGTTCAAAGAGCGGGGTAAGTGAAACTCACTGTTTGCGAAGAATATCCCGATATAGATCACCAAGTGATGCGCGTCGTAGAAACTCTCTAGCGTTCTAAATAACAAAGAGATTTTCTAAGTATCGGTACGTTTAACGAGTCTCTAGACTCGGCACATAATACCTATGCACGTAACAGATTTCGTGTTTCGTTTGTGAATCGTGTGTGACTTAAACAAGTACAATTGTGATACGATACATGAGTGAGCAATTACTTTCGTGTCACGTACTAATAACATACTTTACTAGCAATTATCCCCGTAAGGGCATTTTGGTCAACAAACAAAATTAACTAACCATTATTCCCCATAAGGGCAATTTGGTCAATTCATGTCAATCAATTAGCAACTATTCCCCGCAAGGGTATTTTGGTCAAAACATAACAAATATATAAAAACTATCATATTTCATGCATTTTTACACAACTCAGCAGTTAGTTTCATTATGACAGAATTTCTACTTGAAAGATTGTACTATTTCACCGATCATAACGTCTCAATTAATTCACCAAAAATCACCACAGAAGCATACATATCTTAGGTTTCCAGAACATATTTTATCTTATTTTTATTCCACATATTTTTCTTATAATGACAAAAACATTACAGCAAACTCATATCAGTCAGATTCATGCGCAACAGAATGTTATTTGCAATTCCCGTTAAACGAAAAATCCAATAAATGCAAGACCACTTGGGTTTGGTTCCTAACTCAATGAGTCAACTTCCAGAAGTGGAACCAACCCAATTGGCCTCGTGGTTCATGAGATATAACATTTACAACTTAACCTAACAGCAGGTCTAACATCTCAGCTTTGCACCACGTTTTTGTAAAATAATAAAAGTACA
The DNA here is from genome assembly GCF_021521415.1 of Bidens hawaiensis. NCBI lineage: Eukaryota > Viridiplantae > Streptophyta > Magnoliopsida > Asterales > Asteraceae > Bidens > Bidens hawaiensis. Next base: position 210,710 of record NW_027491530.1, read on the forward strand.
CTTCTACTTGTCCAAAAATTACAAACTTATACTTCATGGAAACTAGACTCAACCTAGTTTACTGCAGTACCCACAATCTCAACCAATTTTCACGTTTACACTTCGTTACAGTCATTTAAACATCGTATACACATTCTGCCCAGATTCTGTTCACATCAAAACTTAACAATTTCACTAGCCATGGATCACAAATAAATCATATAACATGCTAGACACTATTACTATCCATGCATCTCAATTACACCATACATACAAGATTAGGGTTTGTGTTTTAACTCAAATCAAAGACAACAATGAATCATGCAACAACATCAATCTAGTTATCAATTCATTATCCAAATAACAACAATCATATTAACCATATACATGAACAAAATCGGCTGCCTAGGGTTTGTACTTAACCCATTAAACATCAAAATTAAACAACAAGAAGGTAAAGGATGATCAATTATACCTTCCTAGCACCTAGTTCTTGGATTAATCACTTGATTTGATGTGTATATGTGTGTGTTCTTGTGGACGGCAGCCGTGGAGAACAAAGGGAGGGCCGATCGGGGTTTGTGGTGTGGGGGAAAAGAAAAGAAAATAAGTTAGGGTTTGTAGTTAAGGTTATATTTATAATTATACAAGTTACACTCTAGTCCCTCTACTTCCAAGTGTTACGTCTCTAGCCTAACTAATTGGTTCTTGTTTCTTGTTTAACATTCCACATAACATAATCAAGTAACACACATATATCTAACACATAATTATCACATAATTATTGTTTTGACGTTTTTCGTTCATTTATCAATCGTTTGCGTCAACTCGTTTGCGTTTCGGTGCAAATCCCGAAAGACTACACATGTAGTAAGTGTTAAGCGTCATTTAAACCCTAGTTTAAATGTAATGAAGTGTGCGTTATAGATTTAACGATCTTAAAGTTTGAATTGACGGAGTTGAGTTAACGGAGTTAACCTGAAATTGACGATTGTCACATCATTCCCATGTTAAAGAATTTTCGTCCCGAAAATTTGAGTCAAGTCGTGATGAGAGTCTGAAAGAGTAAAAAAATTTTCAGTTTGTCATATCATCCCCTAGTAGAAAGAAATTTCGTCCCGAAATTTAATTCATACCTCCGGTGATGTTTGACGGTTTGCCGAGTTTCGCGGTTTTCTGTGTTTGGTTAGCCCTTCAAAAAGGTGAGGATACTTTTTCATCATTTGATCCTCGCGTTCCCACGTGAACTCCGGTCCACGTCTCGAGTTCCAACGAACCTTAACGATTGGAATTTTGCTGTGTTTGAGCGTTTTGGTTTCCCAATCTAAAACCTCGACTGGTTCTTCAATGAAACGTAACTGTTCATCAATTTGTAGTTCCTCCAAAGGGACTACTTGGGATTCATCAGATAGACATTTCTTCAAATTTGATATGTGGAATACTTCGTGTACGCCACTGAGTTCTGTTGGTAGGTCCAGTCGGTACGCCACCGGACCAATGCGCTCAGTTATCCGGTACGGACCAACATACCGTGGGTTGAGTTTGTTTCGCTTTCCAAAGCGAACCACACCTTTCCAAGGTGAGACTTTGAGTAACACCCGATCGTTCACTTGAAATTCGAGAGGTTTTCGGCGCTTGTCGGCGTAACTCTTTTGGCGATCTCGTGCTGCTGCCATGCGATTTCGGATTTGAACAATCTTTTCCGAGGTTTCGAGTACCAGTTCCGGACCAGTGATTTGGCTGTCACCCACCTCTGCCCAGCAGAGTGGTGATCGACACTTCCGTCCGTACAGCGCTTCAAACGGCGCTGCCTTAATACTTGCGTGGTAGCTGTTATTATACGAAAACTCTACCAAGGGTAAGTGGGGTTCCCAACTTTTTCCGAAATCTAAAACGCATGCACGCAACATATCCTCCAGGGTCTGAATAGTCCGTTCACTTTGCCCATCCGTCTGAGGATGGTATGCTGTACTCATATCGAGACGGGTGCCCAGTGCGCTTTGCAGCGACTTCCAAAAGTGCGAGGTGAAACGAGAATCTCGATCGGAAATGATCGAGACAGGCACTCCGTGTCTAGACACCACTTCTTTCATGTATACGCGAGTCAGTCTTTCCATTTTGTCCGTTTCTTTAATTGCTAGGAAGTGTGCCGATTTAGTCAACCGGTCAACGATCACCCAGATGGTATCGCATCCCGTCGGTGTCTTAGGCAAACCCGTAATAAAGTCCATTGAGATGTGCTCCCATTTCAACATTGGGAGTTCCGGTTGTTGAAGTAGACCAGATGGTTTCTGGTATTCTATCTTGACTCTGGCACAAGTCAAGCATTTGCTCACGTAGGTGGCAATGTCGGCTTTCATGTTCGGCCACCAGTAAAGTGCCTTTAAATCATGATACATTTTATCTGAGCCAGGGTGGATAGAATATCGGGACTTATGAGCTTCGTCCATCACTAGGGTTCTCAACTCTCCGTATCGTGGAACCCAAATCCGGTTCTCAAAATATCGGGCCCCGTCTGATCTGGTTTCAAGTTGCTTGTTCATGCCCCGCATGAGTTCCGACGAAAGATTATCATCTTTCAAAGCTTCCAGTTGCGCATCGCGAATCTGATCGGGTAAGCTGGCATGAATCGTGAGTTGCAATGCTCTCACCCGTCTGGGTTTATCTGTTTCCTTTCTGCTGAGGGCGTCGACCACCACATTGGCCTTGCCAGGGTGGTACTTGATGGCACAATCGTAATCTTTAAGCAGCTCGACCCAACGACGCTGTCGCATGTTCAGCTCCTTCTGATCGTAGATATGTTGGAGACTCTTGTGGTCAGTGTAAATGGTAAACTTGGTACCGTACAAGTAATGCCTCCATATTTTAAGAGCAAACACCACAGCTCCGAGTTCCAAATCATGGGTCGTGTAGTTCTTCTCGTGAACCCGTAGTTGTCTTGAGGCGTAGGCTATAACCTTCTCGAGTTGCATCAGCACACAACCGAGACCTTGTATAGATGCGTCACAGTGTACCTCAAAATTTTCCGTTCCCTCGGGGAGGGCTAAAATAGGGGCGCTACAAAGCTTGGTTTTCAACAGTTGAAAAGCGGATTCTTGCGCGTCACCCCAGTTGTACTTAGTGCCCTTGTGGGTCAAAGCGGTGAGGGGTTGAGCAATTTTTGAAAATCCCTCGATGAAACGCCGGTAGTAGCCGGCCAGTCCTAGGAATTGTCGCACCTCAGTCGGAGTCTTAGGTGCTTCCCAGTTTTTGATGGCCTCTACCTTACCGGGATCGACATGTATACCATTCTCGTTGATCACATGTCCTAAAAAGTGAACCTCGCGAAGCCAAAATTCACATTTCGAGAGTTTAGCATACAGTTGTTCCTTCTTCAATAGTTCCAGAATTACCCTTAGGTGCTCTTCGTGGTCAGTCTCGTTCTTGGAGTAGACGAGAATATCATCGATGAAAACAATCACAAACTTGTCGAGGTACGCCTTGCATACTCGATTCATGAGATCCATAAATACGGCTGGCGCGTTGGTTAGGCCAAAAGGCATAACCGAAAACTCGTAGTGACCATACCGTGTTCTGAAAGCCGTCTTTGAGATATCTTCTTCGCGCACTCTCAGCTGGTGGTAACCGGATCGTAGATCAATCTTCGAGTAGTAACTCGATCCTTGAAGCTGGTCAAACAAATCATCAATTCGGGGTAAAGGATAACGGTTCTTGACCGTCACCTTGTTCAACTCCCGGTAGTCGATGCACATTCGGAAAGTCCCGTCTTTCTTTCGGACAAACAAGACAGGGGCTCCCCATGGCGATGAGCTAGGTCGGATAAAACCCTTATCCAACAAATCTTGCAACTAGGTGGACAACTCCTGAAGTTCCGCCGGTGCGAGCCGATACGGGGCTCGTGCTATGGGTGCTGCACCGGGTGTCAACTCGATTTGGAATTCGACTTGACGAATAGGAGGGAGTCCGGGCAAATCCTCTGGGAAAACTTCCGGAAAGTCTCGCACAACCGGTATGTCTTCAATTCGTTTCTCCTCCGCGGGTTTCTCAACAATCTGCGCCAAAATTGCCGGATGACCCTTTCGTAGATACTTCTGTGCCTTCAAAAGGGTAATGAAGCTGGTGGTTATGCCGCTTCTCTCGCCTCGGACCGAAATGATCTCGCCGGAAGGGGTGGTAATATGGACTATCTTATCATGGCATATAATCTCCGCTCGGTTCTCGGATAACCAGTCCATGCCGACAACGACATCGAAACTACTAAGCGTAAAAGGAATAAGGTCGATATCAAAGACATGACCTGACAGTTTCAACTTACATCCCGCAAGTATATGAGTTGTTACTACAGTTTTACCGTTAGCTAATTCGACAGGAAACTTAGCGTCTAACGGGGTTGGAGTAAGGTCTAAAAGTTGGCTAAAGGCTTTCGACACAAAACTCCTATCAGCTCCAGTGTCAAATAAAACAGAAGCAAAACAATCGTTTACAGGGAACTTACCAGACACCACATGCGGATCATTGCGGGCTTGACCCGATCCAATCACAAACGCTCTTCCTTTGCCATTGCCTCCACCATTACTGCCACTTCCATTACCCCCGTTATTGTCATTCTGTTTCAGCTTGGGGCAATCCTTCCGGAAATGACCTTCCTGCCCACATTCAAAGCATCCCTTAGTTGTCATCGGTGGCTTAGGAGCACCCTTTGCCGCAAGGTCTCCTCTACATTCTTTCGCTTGGTGACCTATCTTTCCGCATCTTTGACACTTAACACGGTCACACTGGCAAACATGATGAAAGTTGCACCTGTTGCACTTTGGATATTTCCCAGCATATCCGCTCGAAACCTGCCCGCTACCGTTGTGGTTGGTGTTGTTGTTGTGATTCTGAGTGTTAAAGCTCCGAGTAAATTCGGGCTTACGGTAGTGGTGTTGCGGTGGGAGGTTCGAGGATGAAGATCTGGTGTTGTCAAACTTTCTCTTCCCGCTGTTCGGGTTGCTGTTACTGTTACTGTTGCTGACGTGGTCATTACTCGGGTTGTCACGGGCTTTAGTGGTCGAACCCCTAGGTGGTAACGCACCTTGGGTCACAGCCTGATCCGTCAGTTTGTGAGCTAAACGGATCGCTTGTTGGATCGTGGCTGGTCGGGAAGACGTCACCATGCCCTGAATTTGCGGTGCTAAACCATCAATGTACATTTCTATTCTCTTGCTCGGCGGATCCACCATCCGCGGACACATCACAGCCAACTCGTGCGAACGAGTGGTGTAGGCTTCGATTTCCGAACCCATCATCTTCAACGACCAAAACTCCGACTCTAACTTCGAAATTTCTTCCCTCGGACAGTACTCCTCTCGCATCATGCTCTTGAACTCCTCCCAGTTCATCGCGTTAGCCAGTTCCAACCCAAGGATCTGGACGTTTGAATTCCACCAAGTGAGGGCGGAATCCTCAAATGTCCAAGCAGCGAATTTGACCCTACTGGCAGGGGGACAATTACACATCTCAAAAGCCGACTCGGCCTTCTCAGCCCAACGCAGGAAGCCTATAGCTCCCTCAGTGCCCTTAAACATACTGGGCTTGCAGTCTAGGTAGTTCTTGAAGGTACACGTTCCACTCGGACCTCCAGTTTGATTCTGAACGTGTGCGGCTAAAGCGGCCGCCACATGGTCATTCAGCAAAGTTTGGAGTTCAGCTGCAGTCATGCTGATGTTACCACGTCCTCGTCCAGCGTTTCTTCCGGCCATTTCCTAGAATCACAGTATAAAATGTTAAACATGAATTTTTCCTTCATATACAACACACCATACATGTAAAAAAAAATAGGTAAGAAAGAAAATAAGAAACAACATCACATCACAACCACATATTAGTCTAAATAAAAATTCATGATTAAAACCATTGTATTCGCTACAAAGTATTTCCAATCAATCCTTAAAATCATAGAAAATAATAGTTCGGATGGAGACAACCCCTCCATCTAAGTGTCATCATCACTAGATGTCGTCATCTGAGGACACCTCCGAGTGTGCCTCCTCCTCAGCCGGTTCTTCCTCCGGTTCTTCTTCGGGTTCCTCCTCGGGATCTTCCTCGGGATCTTCCTCGGGATCTTCCTCAAGCTCCTCTTCGGGATCTTCTTCAGGTTCTACTTCAGGCTCTGCCTCGGGCTCGGCCTCAGGCTCTGCCTCAGGTTCGGCTGCGTTCTGAGCAAGTTGCATTTGTAAGACATCGCAACGCTCTAACGCTATCTCAGTTCGGGTCCTTGCTTCTTGGAGTTGCTCTTGCAAGTCTATCATCTCAGCTTGCATCTTCATCATAACCTTCGTTTGTTGCTCACTAGTCTCTTGCATATCTTTCATTGCCGCTGCCATGCGGGCAATCTCCTCCTGAGTCTCGGTTCCGTCTTTAAACAGTCTGGCAACATTTTCTCTCGTGTAGCGCATGTAACCCACATCACGCCCCAAACAAGAAACAACAGCTGCGAGAACTCGCTCCACAGGTTCGGTTATGGGTGGTAGAGTGTTGGGATAAGCAGGGTGGTTCGAGTGAGGCAACGGGGGAACTTGTTCGCGATAGACCATACGTCTGATCATGTTAGGGTACCAATCCCAGCTAACGTCGTTTTCGTAAAGGCCTCCGGATAGGCGGTACCTCTTCGGTGCGGGAGCTTCGAGTTCCGGGACTACGCGGGGTGGCGAGGCGGTAGGTAACTGAGGTTCCTTCCCGTGAGCATGCGTCATCGAATCGGATGATGATGAGGGTGGCGTCGACATTCCTACAGGTAAGCCGTGTATGCGCGCGTATGAGTGAAAGAGATAAAGAGATAAGATTACCAGACTACACAAACCTATGCAGTGCGTATCATTATAACTAATGGGTCGTCACGGTTATAGTCTAGTATGCATGCAGCTTCTAGTTCGCTATAACCAATGGCTCTGATACCAATCTGTCACACCCTCAAAATCCACTAACGGAGTTTTACCGTCAGAGGGTGTGAACTGGCAGGATCGGAATCATCAGTTATAATCAAACCATAAAAACGTTTAAATGCAAATAAGTGCGGAAGCGTAAAAACCTTAATTCAAAAGCTGCGTCACGCAGGACGACTTAAAACCAAAGATAACTGTTAAAAATAAGTTTGCAGAATAAAAGTGTTTTCATTTAATGCATGCTCCTAAACCGCGCGCCCGCCTCGGCTACCTGAGAATAACATACTAAAAGTGTCAACACAAGGTTGGTGAGTTCACAAGTTATATAAGATAAATCGTTTAGCGTTTTGCATAACCTCGTTACGGCGTTTCAGTGTTGCGTAACCACGTTACGGCGTTTAAGTGTTGCGTAACCACGTTACGGCGTTTAAGTGTTGCGTAACCACGTTACGGCGTTTAAGTGTTTTGCATTACCAGATAGTGTTACGTCAAATTATATATCGATAGGTAGCTAATCTATACAACAAGTATCGCTAAGTGGTTCAAGACCGAAGCTGACTGTTTATCAAGTGCCCGTCACCAGGTCAACCCAGACCATGGTAAGTGTTAGCCAAAATTACACCCACTCAACCTCCAGTTGAGCTTAGCGTCGGGTGGGGTTTGTCAAACCCAGTAGTACTACTCAACAGTGACTCGCTATTCCAAATATTAACCGGTTCGATGTGTGGGACTTCAAATGTTACGTTTGCCGCTTAGCCTTTACAAGTGATATATAATTTATAACAAAATCTTAAATATGCGTTTATCTCAGAAAATGCGTTTATCGGAGTATGTTATCTCCCCCAAATGAAAAACGTTTGAAAACAGTTCAAAGAGCGGGGTAAGTGAAACTCACTGTTTGCGAAGAATATCCCGATATAGATCACCAAGTGATGCGCGTCGTAGAAACTCTCTAGCGTTCTAAATAACAAAGAGATTTTCTAAGTATCGGTACGTTTAACGAGTCTCTAGACTCGGCACATAATACCTATGCACGTAACAGATTTCGTGTTTCGTTTGTGAATCGTGTGTGACTTAAACAAGTACAATTGTGATACGATACATGAGTGAGCAATTACTTTCGTGTCACGTACTAATAACATACTTTACTAGCAATTATCCCCGTAAGGGCATTTTGGTCAACAAACAAAATTAACTAACCATTATTCCCCATAAGGGCAATTTGGTCAATTCATGTCAATCAATTAGCAACTATTCCCCGCAAGGGTATTTTGGTCAAAACATAACAAATATATAAAAACTATCATATTTCATGCATTTTTACACAACTCAGCAGTTAGTTTCATTATGACAGAATTTCTACTTGAAAGATTGTACTATTTCACCGATCATAACGTCTCAATTAATTCACCAAAAATCACCACAGAAGCATACATATCTTAGGTTTCCAGAACATATTTTATCTTATTTTTATTCCACATATTTTTCTTATAATGACCAAAACATTACAGCAAACTCATATCAGTCAGATTCATGCGCAACAGAATGTTATTTGCAATTCCTGTTAAACGAAAAATCCAATAAATGCAAGACCACTTGGGTTTGGTTCCTAACTCAATGAGTCAACTTCCAGAAGTGGAACCAACCCAATTGGCCTCGTGGTTCATGAGATATAACATTTACAACTTAACCTAACAGCAGGTCTAACATCTCAGCTTTGCACCACGTTTTTGTAAAATAATAAAAGTACACTTCTACTTGTCCAAAAATTACAAACTTATACTTCATGGAAACTAGACTCAACCTAGTTTACTGCAGTACCCACAATCTCAACCAATTTTCACGTTTACACTTCGTTACAGTCATTTAAACATCGTATACACATTCTGCCCAGATTCTGTTCACATCAAAACTTAACAATTTCACTAGCCATGGATCACAAATAAATCATATAACATGCTAGACACTATTACTATCCATGCATCTCAATTACACCATACATACAAGATTAGGGTTTGTGTTTTAACTCAAATCAAAGACAACAATGAATCATGCAACAACATCAATCTAGTTATCAATTCATTATCCAAATAACAACAATCATATTAACCATATACATGAACAAAATCGGCTGCCTAGGGTTTGTACTTAACCCATTAAACATCAAAATTAAACAACAAGAAGGTAAAGGATGATCAATTATACCTTCCTAGCACCTAGTTCTTGGATTAATCACTTGATTTGATGTGTATATGTGTGTGTTCTTGTGGACGGCAGCCGTGGAGAACAAAGGGAGGGCCGATCGGGGTTTGTGGTGTGGGGGAAAAGAAAAGAAAATAAGTTAGGGTTTGTAGTTAAGGTTATATTTATAATTATACAAGTTACACTCTAGTCCCTCTACTTCCAAGTGTTACGTCTCTAGCCTAACTAATTGGTTCTTGTTTCTTGTTTAACATTCCACATAACATAATCAAGTAACACACATATATCTAACACATAATTATCACATAATTATTGTTTTGACGTTTTTCGTTCATTTATCAATCGTTTGCGTCAACTCGTTTGCGTTTCGGTGCAAATCCCGAAAGACTACACATGTAGTAAGTGTTAAGCGTCATTTAAACCCTAGTTTAAATGTAATGAAGTGTGCGTTATAGATTTAACGATCTTAAAGTTTGAATTGACGGAGTTGAGTTAACGGAGTTAACCTGAAATTGACGATTGTCACACCAAAGGTGATGATTGGTTCAAACGTTGTTCGTTAATTGTTACATGATTACTATGATTTTCGTTACCCGCCGCATCGCGCTGGCATCCGTCTAGTATATATATATATATATATATATATATATATATATATATATATATATATATAGTCATGAATATGTGATTATGTGTTATAATACTAAGGGTTTATTACATTTTACGGATAATAAAATGATACTTTATCTTTTTGAATAAAAATCGACGCAATACACCATATCTAATAGTTTATTCTTTTCCTTTTTTTCTTTTTCTAGTAATTTTCTTTTGAAGAACGTTATTTCCGCTATGATGAGATTGTAAGAATAAATATATGGATATGTATATTTATGTGTGACCTACATGATCATTTATATTATAATAGATCAAACTTAATTAAATTATACCTTATTATTATATTAGCTAGGTAACTGTTGATGGACCAAATTACCTTTTTTTGCTAATCAAGGGTTTTCCCCTTGGATGTATATAAATATGGAGAGACTAATTAACATCATACAACTTAACCCTAAACCCTCACATCAAATTCGTGAGCCTCTCTCTCCCTCTATTATTCGGTTTTCTCAAGAACCCTAATCCCCATCACTAATATACATCCTAAAGGGGAACTCGACCAAGCTGACTGTCATGTGGCCTGGATCATTCTCATCAGCCGTGGCCTCTCTCTCTGCTGTGACGGGTATATTTTAGTTATAGGTTTATCATAATATCCAAGTTTTATATTACATACATGAAGAACTGATCAACATGTGGTATCAGAGCGATGTTGATTAATCAGTTCTTCATGCCTTCCATTAACTCATGATCTAAATCGGAAGACATGGACTGAAACCTGATAAACCCTAAGTTAATTTAATTTTATTATTAGCTCAGATCTATGATTTTGAAATATGATAATATTGAACACTGGTCACTATATTCACTTGTTTGCATTCGACGGATTGAATTTGTGCTATTAAAGTAATTATTTCCAGTTAAATGAAATAAATATTTATTCTAATTTTTAAAGTTATTCGATTTATTAAAAAAAGGGAAATTATGACTAAAAGGAAATAAGCATTCAGAGACCAATAATTGGATAATTAACAACCAAAGTTAGTGGCCGATGATGTTTTCCGACTTCATAACAATTTTTTTTTTGTTAAAATAATATGTATTTTGGTTCAAATTTGGATCTTGATTGTGTTAATTAGATAAAAAAATCTCCAAATATATATTCAAAATTTGAATAATTAATATAAATACAAATTTCGAAAATAACAAACTTTTGGAGATGAATTTGATCTCTGAAAATTTTGAACCAAAATCTTATTGCCTTATTTAGTTTTCAGCTAAAACCGAGATCTCATTTGAACCGAAATCTCATAAATTCCGAGATCTAATATTATAACCAGAAAACTAATTTCCCGAAAACATATAAAGAGCTTAACTTGAATGAATGATGATGTACACTTCTGCCCAAAGGTGATCTGATACATCTAACATATCATTCAAGTATAAATACAAGCTGTAATACAAGCTGTGTTAGTTTAGCTTAAACATGATTTAAATGTATCACTTCTGCCCAAAGGTGATGCGATACATCTATATCAAAGCAAAACTAACTCGTGCATGATTAAAATGGTTGTCTCACTTCTGCCCAAAGGTAATGTGTTACAATTGTTTTGCACATATACTTAAGTAAAATTTAATTCTGCCCAAAGGTGATTTATCTTTTATTTAAGTAGAATTTTACTAATTATATAGCCTGTTAATTTGATGTTAATAATAGACATATCACATCTTCAATAAAATAAAATGATTCTCACATTAATGATCCTTCATTAATCTAATAATCATAAAATTTAATCTGTCTTACTTTAATATCCTATTACATTACTCACTATAATTTTCTTCCTATAAATTAATATCTCATTCAAATCATTCACTATAATCTCAAACCTAATATGTTTTGCTTCGTAAAGAGTTTAATTAACTTTTAGCTCTTATCGTTTTTGATTATCCCTCAAGACATGACCATCACTTTGCTCCTTCTAATTATAGTAATAAAGAAGAAATCTAGAGCATGACAAATGAGATGAATCAAACATAATGTCTCTTATGATAATCAATAAACTCATGCTATCAAATAGAGTTATTCTAGATTTAGTTTTCCTTAAAACTAATCTAATATATAGAAAATAACCACAATAACCCTTAAGATGCGTGCATTCCTTCTAAATTCTAACTATAAGGTTAAATGGCATTAATGAATACGTCATAATATACAGTTTCATGGACCATAAAATTAAGGGCTCACACATGAAAATAAGTACAATTTTCTAGTACATTATATACTAAAATTTTCAATAGTACAAGTTGATGCCTTAAGAATCAACTATAACACTCAAAAGTACCAAAAGAAAATGAGTGTGTTGATCAGCGACATATGTACAAGAATGGAAATGTATGGTACTAGAAAGTAAGATTTTATTCAACTCACTTCCATTAAATAAAAGCTAAAAGAGGATAATACTAAAGTTCATGGACATAATACAAATATTACTTTCGGCTTTAAGTTCTCTAAGGAGAAGTCTCACTGCAAATATGTCATTAAATTATGCATAAGCAACAAGACTATCCATAATTTAAAAGAACAACTGGCTAAATTGATAGTTGTATATTATGATATTTAATCCTAATATTTCCATTAACACATGATTGGTTGAGTCTAGTTCTATATGTTTACCCAAAAATCAACAAATAACTAACATGAGTGTTAGTGGCAAATTTAAATGTTAAGGTTATTAGAACCATGATAAACTGTCTTCATATTACGCTTTATGATACCTTAAATATTCTGGAGATTAATCAGAATTTAGTATCAATACTTAAGCTACATTATGACAGTTATAAGGTTTGCATAGCCAACATAAAGTCACAATTACCTTAAACTCTCATATATTTGTTATCAATATTTGGATTGAAACATTTATAAAATACAACTAGATGATACTATATACTTTCACAACTTTTGTTATCATGCAAATAAAAATTTAACAAAAGACAAATGAGACATTAAAAATTCATCCATTAAAACCAAATTTAATGAGAAATCATGACATGATTAATGAGGCTGATTTTTAATATAATCTCATTCTTATTGATTTTAAATCATGTGTTAGATGCCCTAAACATTTTTTGGCTTAAGAAATATGGGTCCACTAGAAGTTATAGTTCACTTACATTAGTGGAACTTATTCAAACGGAATATTCAGACATAATTATTTTATCATTTAAATGGCTATTTACTTGTATATAATCTGTCTTCTATCATTCATGTTCTTAAAGAGATCCATTCATATATACTTAATATGATTTCTTCTAAATATGTCCCTAATTTTCTTATGACACATAAAGAAAATCAAATTAAGTCTAACGTATGTATGACAAATTCCCACATAACATACATCATTGAAACTTCTCATGTAGTTTTCCCAGAGATATCGAATATTAGTGGGAGCCTTAAGTGTCTCAATCATAACTTACAAGATTTTCAAGAGGTGGGGGGGTGAAAAATTGATATTATCTTAATTACACATCTTGTACAAGACACGGTTCCATCACAACACTATTCCATCAAAACTTATCTCTGTAGAATTTACTACTAATCTTACAAAAGTTTCGGTGTTTCTTAAATGTGGGCATACTCCAATTTCTTATTGAAATAATCCTCACAATAGAAACTACGACGACTTACATCATTAACTTGTTTTTCTATTAGAATTTATTGGTCTTTAAATATTGACCCTAAGCATGCAAATTTTCCTAAAGGCTTCTAAGGTCAGTGGGAGCAGTAAAAGTCCTTATAATGACTTGTAAGAAGTATAAGAGGCGGGGGGAAGAGAGTCATTAAATTTTACTCTATATTTAAACTCCAATTGCACCTCTTGTACACCATACTGCACCAACTCTTACATACTTAGAATCCTAAAAATGATAGCAACCTAACCTAGAGCTCCATGAAACCTAGACTTTTAAAATTACCCAATAATCAACTCAGGAGGCCATCTAGGTTTTAAAACCTACTAACACTGATGATTATGTAACCTCCCTAACTAAAGTTGGAATGGATGTTGGAAAGTTTAATGATCTTACCCCTTATAATTAAACCATTAGCATCAATCATAATTGACTCCATAAGTCAAGCTAACGTTTTGAGATTTGGTTGAATCACCTAAAAGTGTTCATAACTAAACTAAATTCCAATACGAAATGCTAAGTCAATAAGAAGCACGATTAATTGTTAAAGGTTATATTCAAGGATAAACCAATTATCAAAGAATCTTCTTACCTATATTACAAAAGATTTCTTTAAGGAACATTATTGTTCTAGTAGCTTATAATAGTTAAGAGCTACATTAGATGAACATTAAAACAACTTTTCCTAACAATCGGCTTACATATTTATATGTTCAAAAACAACCTAAAAGTTATAAACTAAAGGTCAAAGAACATTTTTTTCATAAGTCAATAAAATCCATATATGGGTTAATGCAAACATCAAAATATGATGGAATCTTTATACAATTATTTTCATCAAAAACAAGTGGATTAATGTACCTACCTCAAGATAAGTGGGAGCAACTAAAACCAAACTTGTCCTTATATAGATGACATTCTTCTGACAAGTATATGTTACATGAGTCAAAGGATTTTTCACACATACTTTGATATTATAGATCTCAGAGATATTCCTTACACATGTAACAAACAGTATTGCTCTACTTTAGAGGATAATAGGATCACATAGATTATTTACTTATGCTTCATCAAGTAGAAGCCTTATATAAGTTCAAGTCCTCGTTTAGATATTGTTCAAATTGGAACACACTAGATATGTCTAAATTAATGTGAAGCATTTAAAGAGTATTAAAATATCTTTAAAAGAAACGAAAGACTATAATTTAGAAGAAGAAGTGAGAATTCAAACCGGTTGATTACTCTAAAACTTTGTTATATTCAAATATAACATAATGTAATTTTCGGGATATATTCTTATGTCAGCAGATAAATCTATCTCATGGAGGAGTCGTAATGAACTGATAACAACAAACAAAATTTTAATGGCATAATATGTTGGTTAAATAACAACGCAATTGTCAATAAATTTTGTTGAAAATTTATCATTGCACTCACAAGTTATTAACTCCATATAAATTATATATTGAAGACTTATTATGATAAAGTCAGCTACCATGTTTTCTCAAACAGTAACAGTTCAAGAGGTACTGCATTAAATTTGGATTTGAAATACATTAATCGTTTATGAACGAATTGAGGAAACTACATTTTCATATCGAATGCATTCATGATATGCTTAAGGATCCTATAACCAAAGGTCTGTCACCCATAAGTCTTATGAAAGCACTTATAATAAAGACGGGATTATTAATGACCATGTAACTGTATATCGTTAAATGAATGACTAATTATTAACTTTCCTCATCAATTTTGATTTTGTATGTCTCTTAATATGTTCTGCATGCGTAATAACATATAGACAAAATTAGTATACAAATCAAATATTTGAAGGGATTACTTATAAAATTTTGATCATAACTACTTAGGTTTTAAACAAGAACTGCATTATGATTAATGGGGGTCTTGAGCTGATGTTCAATTCAATGACTGTATTTCCCTTCTCCAGTTTAAGTTTAAAGCTAAAATGAGTGTTAAAATCTGCAGACTAATCTAATGCTCATAATAAATGATTATTTGGCCAAGTGGGAGAATGTAAGAATAAATATATGGATATGTATATTTATGTGTGGCCTACATGATCATTTATATTATAATAGATTAAAGTTAATTAAATTATACCTTATTATTATATTAGCTAGGTAATTGTTGATGGACCAAATTACCCTTTCTTGCTAATCAAGGGTTTCCCCTTGGATGTATATAATTATGGAGAGACTAATTAACATCATACAACTTAACCCTAAACCCTCACATCAAATGCGTGAGCCTCTCTCTCCCTCTATTATTCGGTTTCTCAAGAACCCTAATCCCCATCACTAATATACATCCTAAAGGGGAACTCGACCAAGCTGACTATCATGTCGTCTGGATCATTCTCATCAGCCGTGGCCTCTCTCTCTGCTGTTACAGGTATGTTTTAGTTATAGGTTTATCATAATATCCATGTTTTCTATTACATACATGAAGAACTGATCAACAGAGATTTCAACCATTTCTCAGTTATTGGACGATTCAGGATTGACTTTGAAATTTAGACAACCGTGAGGCTAAAATTTTTATCACAACACACCATTTAAAGCGATGTTTTAATATAACTACATGCCATGCAAGTTTCAAGTGTGAGTCACGAGATATATTAGATAAGTTTAAACCTCACGAGTCACGACCAAATTACCCTTCTCACGACCAAATTACTCTTACTTGGACATGTCACATGTGGTTGAAACTGAATGAAAGCGTGCACAATATCATATTACCTTTAATAGTCTCTTAGGAGATAAATCTTTAAAGGCATATGGGTGCCCTTAGCATTGAAGGGTATTGCTCTTACACAAGGACATGTGTCCTTATTTAAATATGGGCCCAAAGTTAAAAAAAAAAGTTTTATGTAAATGTCATGTGTAATGGAGAGGTGATGATGTGAAAATTAAAAAGGATAAAGATATTTGTATAGTTAGAGTTGAAATTAAGGTTTTTAAGAATTTGTTTATGTGGTAAATGATGTGGCCGTTAAGGGCATCTAAGAGTGCACCTAACATTGAAAGATAGGTCAAAAATGTTTCCAATAAATTCATTCAGCGATCTTCCTCATTTTTTGTCCACTATTCAAAGTTAAAACCTACACGACTTATGGTGTTTGACTGTTTGTTGGTGGTTTTACGCTTCCTTTTTTTTTGGAACGACCAACTAAGTAATGTCGGATACTCCGTACGCGGCCCCTATTGGCTAAAGGTAGCCCGAGCCGGCCACGTGTCTGGACGGACGGAGCCCCCTAACGGTCCACCTATTGAGGGATTCCCCGGATAAAACCCGACCTTCACGCCAGCCAAACGACACGACAGCGAGAAGCCGATAAAATCGGGTGAGATCAGGACTCGAACCCTGGCAAGTCAGGGTCATCCCTCATATCTCCCATATAAATTGGTGATAATAAGTTTGAATCTTTTACCTCTTATTAGTAACTAGGTTATTAACCCGTGTACGACACGGCTGGACATATTTAAATTTTCGAACAAATACATGTCATTTGAAAGGACAACATAAGTTGTTATTGTAGGTTATTTATATTTGGTGTTTACAGATATATTAAAGACATGAAAATTATAAATATTACAAAGGAAACAACAATAACACAACTTACTCAACTGGATATGAAGACTATCGGCTAACTTGAATCGACATAGATGATCAGAAATTCATTTATGTAAAAGTATCTAACTCACCAATATATTTCTATAATACTAACCCATGTTACACATGGGTTGAAAACATAGAAACAACCATATAAATATAGACAACCATAAAATTTCATAACTAACATATTAAACCAACACAAATATTTAACATAAGTTTGTAACCAAAATATTAAACATTTAGATTGTGTACATAAAAACTTAATACTTACACAAACTTACTATACACCTAAATTAAAAAACCAAACGAAGACATGAACATGTTATCATCATATTAGCTCACCATCAACTTATTCGATGTTTAATATACATGGGTGAAAAAACGTATCAACAAACCTAATAAATATACATAACATATTCAAGCAACACAAATATGATACACAAGTTTTTTACCAAAAAGTTAAACATTTAGATTGTCTAGATATTAAAAGTTCAAAGTTAAAATAACTTAATGTACACCGAACCAAAAAAACATTCACAAAGACTAACCTTGTTCTTTCATATTAACCCACCATCAAGTTCTTCAACATTCTATCAAAAGAAACTAATTTTGCTTCACCACCTGGAAAAAAAAACAATAGCATCCTAATTAAATATACACATATATTTAAAAATTATAACATATTTAATAATAGGATAATACATGTGTTACACATAGGTGGAACATATTTAAAAATATAATATATACATAACTTCATATAAATTTAATGAAATGCAAATGTTGTATCTATAAATAAATGATAATTTTACATGAATTATAAAACATCGTAACTTATTTGAATCAAATACAAAAAAATACAAAGACTAACAAATAGTTACCGTGAAAATGTTGCATTTATAAATAAATGATAATATTGCCCGGTCATACTGTAATATTAAACACAAAATAGTTACCGGACGGCAAATAACTTCATTATTACCATAGAAAGCAAACGAATAGAAACAAAGATGTTTTGTGGTTACATTAGTTACTTGCTAATTCAAACCAAAAATAATAATGATAATAATAATTTGCAATGTGAATTCAAACATATATATTTAGAATTGGTTATCGGAAATATGCGGGTTTTATTTAAGGCATAAATCTTGAAATTTAAACATTATTTACTTTTACACATAAATAAAATATAAAGTTTGATGATATTGGAAACTATAAAATCATATATATGTATCTATTATAATTTTAAAGAAATGTAGATGTCAAATTAAAATAAAAGATCATTTTACATTAATTACAAGACGTAGCATTGTTATTTTAATTCAAATACAAAAATATACAAAGACAATCAAAAATAAATGAAAATTTAAAGCATGTTTATAAATTATACCATGAGTACAAATAACACATGTTAATTAAAACATAATACTCTAATGAAATTAACATAAAAATGTATTGTCTTATACACATTTTGCATAACTAATTTGTATAAACAGTGTGTGTGTGTGTGTATAATTAATGAGTATCATAGTTTTTTATGATACCGGTTTTTGTAATCTTCAATTTCAAACAAATAATTATAGATAAACACACGACTGACAGCTGAGCCATAGGAATTTGAGACATAAACTTTCTCTACGAATGAAAAATATAATCAAAGTTAAAAATTATTATATGTAGTACGTAAACATTTGAAAAATCTGAAAAAAAGAAGTCCGTTTTAAGAATTATTGAAAAAGTAAAACGTCATATTGTGTTATAAATGCCCTTCAAAATTGATTTTAAAGAAAGGTCATAACTCATAACTAATAAACTAATTAGTGGTCAATATATATTGGAAAAGCTTAAAATCAAACGATTTACATATAAGGAAAGTATAAATGGTTTTGAAGTTGGCAAAATATAGTATCATTAATTGTGATTATATCATTTTGGTCAAATGATAGTTAATTGTTATAATATTTTAAATCATTTTTAAAATACAAAAATTATTGTAACAATATTATTAGTGTGAATTAAATAAATTAGAGTTTAAATGATTTAATTTGACTTCCATAACTACCCGGATGTTTTGGAAAGCGTTAATAGTCAAAACCATTAGATTTATAACTATTTTGGAAATCATTAGTATTTAAATAATTTGATTTTTGGTAATATGATCATAATATAATGTTAATTGTGTTAATAATAAACGGTTTTGAAAAAATATCCAACAAATAATATGGAAAATGACAACAGCTGATTTATAAAGTATAAAATTTTTTAACTTTCGTTGAGATTGGTGAAATAATGTTTGCTAATATTAAAAATAAATAATGATGATTAGTACCTTCTTTAACAATCAATTTCATTATATATTTATTTTTTTCAATTTTTATACATTAATTTTGACATTTATGTCTAATTAACAATTTGTCAAATATATAAGATTAAAAATTTGTTGAGATTGAAGACATTAATATTGATAGTTGGGATTAGAAACTATAAAAAATATTTTAAAGTTGTCATTTTCCATATTTAATATGATCTAAATTTGTTATACTTAAGACTAAATTGATGGCCAAATTTCGTAACTTATTAAAGAATCTGAATTAATTTTCATAATCAACTGCATTAAATATATTTTTAGAACTCAAAATTCAAAAAACTTTCCATTTTTTAAGTTCACTAATTAAATAATATATAGTTAAAATAAATAAAAGGTAAAGGTAAAGTTTGATGAGATTGAAAACAATAAACATCTTTTAAAATTTTCAAATTGCGTATTTAATATGGTATAAATTTGTTATGCTTAATAGACGGTTATATTAATAAAATACATTTAATATTAATAGGAAATAGTATTTAGATAATATAAAATTTTAAAACACCATAGAAACTTCACTTAATACAAGAAACTTTTAAGTAGAATTTGATCAATAATAAAAATCATGGAAATGTGGAAATAAATGAAATCATGGAAACTTTATTATTGTATTTACGTAATCATGAAAATATATTAAATATAATTTGACCAATAATGAAAATCATGAAAATATATTAAATTGGATTTGACAGAGATATGTTTTAACAAATGGTGAAATTCAAACTTTATAACATATTTTTGTAAATTTCATATAAATTATGAGAATTGAATTTTGATATATATATATATATATATATATATATATGACATTTGAAGGGGGAAATCGGTTTCTAAAATGCCATATTAAATGTGTATAAATCTAAATGTAATGTAAGATAATATTGGAAAGTATAATAACGTTTTAAATTGCGTTGACATTGGTAAATTAATTGGACTTTGACCAACAATAATATAAGATTGATTATCTTACTATAGATAATTTAATGTCTTATAGAATAATCAACTAAATTTCATTTCCGAATTATATAATAATCAATTGAATTACATAAATTGTGGAAAATAAATAAATACATAAATACTAACAGTAATATACATCAATATTAAACAAAAATAAAAGGCATCTTATCAAACAATCCTCAATCCATGAAATTAATTAGCTATATCAAGTTGGGGACAATAACCTGAAATGACAAAATTAAAAAATTAATATCACATAATTAATAAATTACAAATTATGGAAGATTTGAATCATGTGAAAAAATGTAAAATTGATGTTAGAATTTACAACCGGAAAATTTGAATCGCGTTACCGGAAAACGAAATAGTGAAGATCTCCATTGAATATTCAATTTTGATATATAACTTAAAGAAATTATATGAAAAAATCATATAATTATTAATGCAAATACAAACAAAAACATAAAACAAAAATAATTGCAATTGATATAAAACATCATGCTCGGGAAATGCAAGACTTTCGTACATAGGCTTGAATTCTATTACTCTGAAACAATAATATTAACATTAGTAAAAAATTGTATGAATGATATAGAAAAATTAATGAATGTGTAAGAATACCATTTCGTCTTGCACAATCATTTTGATCGACCAATCCTCCTCGGGCTTTGAATTGTCCTTCAGACGCCAAAGTTTCAAAATACGCACCTTCAGAACACACTCACTGTTAAAAACATCCAATTGGTTCAACATGGTGATGTTTGTTGGTTCCATTTTCCTAGTGGTAAAAATTAAAATAAACAAAAAAATTAATGTATTACAAATAACAGTTTTAAGCCAAATACTAAATAACAAAATGGACGATATAACACAAGACAAAATAGAAACCTTAGAAACAAAGACAATCGTTTTTGCTAAGATGGTGGGATAGTGTAAGAATTGTGGTGTGAAAGTGAAGTATTTATACGGATTGAATTTTAGGATAAAGGAATATAGAAGGAATGTATATAGGGATTTAATTTAAAACAAAAAATTAAGGAATTTCAATAAACTTAAAGTATGGACGAAAATTAGGGAATGAGGATTAATTGATTTTCCAAAATTTGAATTACTCAAATGTAATGTGGTCAAATTAGATTATAATATTATAAATACAAATGAATTAAATTCATCTTTAAATCTAGACTATATTTAATCATAAGGAATGTAACTTATTAATATAGAAATATAAGTTAGTAATTTATGTATTTACATTAATATAATAAATCATCAATTATATTACCGTATATCTAAATATCTAATGTATAAAAATACTGTATATATAATATATAAAATTATAATAAATTAGGATATATTTAAATACTAAATCATATGATTGAAATTTAAAAAATACTCAACATAATATAACTAATAAGCATTTAAATAATTAAGTAATTGATATTAGTTGTGGAAAAATAAGTTGCTAATTTTTATTTATTTATTAACATAAGACAATTTTAATATATTTGAGCAGTAATTATGAATTACAATATTATCAATTACAATACTTACAATGTATTTAACATATTTAAAGTTAGAATCAACCTCATATATTTAAATCATTAGTCGCTCAATTTGGAAGCAGTCAATGGTCAAAATCCGTATTTATAGAAATTACAATAATTAAGTGAATTAGAGAAATTACAATGAATTACAATATTATCAATGACAATGCTTAATTAAATCCTTAGTCAAATGATACACGATAATTAAGTGAATTATAGAAATTCCGTAATTAAAGAATTCCTTAATGAAATGGAGGATTCATTCCTAATTTACAGAAATTGATTAGGAATTTGAATTTATACTCTAATGGTTCAAATTTGAATGAGTCAATAAGTGAAATTCATAAATATTCAAAAATATAAGATTAGAACCAATTATACTAAATCGGTCAATTTCATAAATTTTCATAAATATAAGATCAGAACCAATTATACTAAAGTGAAATCCGTAATCTCTGTATATCGAATCCTATTGATAAAATATCAATTAATTATCTATTATATAAAATACATCAAACCCCGTGGGAAACCTAAATTCGTGAACGAAATCAATAATAATTAAAAAAATAAATTAGTTTTAGTATGTTATAATATAAATCGTAATTAATTATAATTATTAAAGATTATAATTATTAAACATTAAAGATTAAAGATTAAATGAAAGATGAAACATAATCATTAAAGAGAATTGATTCTATCTTATAATAATTTATTTTTGATTTATTTTATTAAAATGGAAATTAGACAAGTGATACATATACATGAAAAGTCTAAGCAACAACCAATACGAAGGGGGAAATTGAGTTAAAGCCTATTGGTTTAATAGTATAGTTAGATTTAGGGAATACAATTAGGGAGTTTTGAATAACCAAACAATGATAACTCATCACTCATATTAATTAAATTATAATTGATGTTTACTTATATTGGTAGTAATAAATATAGTAATTTTGATAATGTAATTAGGGATTTCTCTGTAACCGAACAATAATAACTCATATCAATTAAATTATAATTGATGTTTATAAAATTAGACACATTAAGTTGACTTTCAATTTAAATTTAAATTCGTAATAAGTTGTTAGGTTGTAATAATGATATGAATCAATACAAATCAATCACAACACATCTAAAAATAAACCAAAGTATGATCAAAAAAATAAACCAAAGTATGATCAATTCAAAATTTAAACTGTAATCAGTGTTTAGGATCTTTTATATTCAATCCTATAGATGCAATTTCAATTTCAATTAAACATACATTATACATTAAACATTAAACATATAGTATAAAACATTAACTGAAAACATTAAACATATATTTAAACATACTAACCTAAGTTACTAATCTAAAATACAAATAAATTTTTTTTAACATATACTGTAATTGAAATTTGGAATCAATTAAACATAGGAATTAAACAGAGCAATCGATGAAACATATCAATTAACAATTAAACATTAAACATACTAACCTAAATTAGTAATCTAAAATAATAAATCGTTTAACCATACAAACCTGATGGTTTAGTGACCCGAAAAAACGGCGATTGACGGGGAAAACGGCCATGGATGTGAAGACATGAGTAATAGTATACTTCTAGATGCTGAGCAGATACATCGTTATGGATCTACTGAAATCAATTACCGGATCTAATCAAATCAATCCTTGTCTTCAAATAATGGAGCCTTAATTTACCGTCGATCAAACTAATTTAGGCAAACTCCAAGGTCGATTACAATTGCAGGATCTAATGAAATCATTATCGGATCGATGTAAAATAATGACAAAGTGAAAGAGAGATTTAGGTGATTAGGTTAAAAGGAATTGAATATTACACGACTCATAAGGAAACCGGGTATTGTAATATTGGAATATTGGAATTGTCATTATATTGTTATTCTTAAAGTTGAATGGTTACATTAATTATTGGTAATTGAAATTATTTTTGATTTATTTAATTGTTAAGAAAATTAGAGAAGCTCATTATATATTTGGAAACAAAAAAAGTAGACCAATAGAAAAGGGTTATGTGGACCTAATCTCAATTACTTTAATAGTATAGTAAAAAGTGAGCGTTCTACCGTATGTTTTCTAATTGCTAGTGTTGAGGGGAGACAATATGAATGTCGTTAGCTTTTTCGAAAAAATGGATCATAGGAAATCTCAATGTGTTATTATCATAATAATTATATAAAAAAAAACTCTTGTTACATACGGAAAAAAAAGTATTAAACGATGAATATTAAACTAATTAAAATTTATTGTTGACATAGATTATCTTCGGTTTTATTTGAATATTTAACATAATTAATCAATTTAAATTTAAACATATTTTAAAATAGGATGACGGTATAGCTTGTTGCCTGTCCACTCATTCTTTTTATAGTTGAATCATTTTATTATTTGTCAGTATTTGTGAGTGTTTACTTAAAAAAAACTTCTAATTTAATCAACCGTTTAGCCTAATTTTCATTTCTCATAGACTTGGACGAAATAAAAAAAATTATCAATTGGTTGTTATCACATATAATTTAGAACCTTTGACTGAACGTCAGAACATATATAACTTAATAATAAGAAACACTACTAACGTTGATTTACTTTCGTTTTGTTTCAATATTAAAACAACAAAAATGATTGAACTATATAACACAAATACTTTGAATATCATTTAAAGTTTTTCTATAAATTTATCATTAATATATTTTGGATTTTTATATTTGATTAATAAGTATAATTTAGACATATACTGAACTTCACACTTTATTTGGTTATAAATATATGACCCTCTATGAAAGCAATAATAGAGACATACAAATGAATAGTGACAGAGTGTGGGGTCAAAATTTATTAATCAAAATTTGGAAGACCGATAAGTGCATGTTAGCCTCTATGATTTGGGGTCAGTGGACATTTGAACATGCTAATGTCGTCCAGACTAATATCAACTAATCATCTGAATCTTCATGCCGGCAAAAGACGCCTGCCAATATATCATATTTATTTGTCATTAATTTTGTTTTAATAATTTCTATATACGAGATATCTTAAGGCCTTCTTATCATGAGTAAGCAGGAAATTAAAAGGGTTTCACTAATGAAGGTTTCATCGACGGGTGGTTCTTCGATGATGAGTATGATAGATCACCAAGAGATAAATCAAAATAAAATGATAATTACCTAACTATGAAATACTTTGAATAAAAAGGATGATTACCCGACTAGGAACAAAATAATAAATTTTGAAATTTGGTTGGTGACCTATCGAAAATCACGTACAACAGTACAAAACAAAATAATACTTTCTTAATATAACCAACACTGGGTAGAAATATTAATCTAACATATTCGAGTTTGGATCCTTGTTTCTCCAAAGTGAAAATACTTTAAAAGGTATATGAAGAGCATGACAAGCAAGCATGGGGGTATATTTAGCCTGACCCATAGATTACATACTACAACCGTTAACTTTAATATATATTAAAATGGAAGATTAAATGTTTTATCAAATGATGAGTCAATAATATCAAATGAATGTGGGTGTCTGAATTTAATTTTAGAAATGTTACATGTTTCTTTAGTCCCAACACAAAACTGTGCGATTATTTTGTAATTACATATATAATTTCGGGTTAACAACTTCTGAAAAAGAATATTTGTATTCCGTCGAAAGTTATAACTATATCTACAACATATTGTATAAAAAATGTTTAGTCTATTAATGATATCAAGAAGCATGAAAATTTGTTTTTAATCTCATAGCGAACAAACTTGTAAATTGAATACTAGGTTTAAAAGACGTACACGTTAGTCTGTCTAAGAAAATGCTACAGTCATTGTGACCAAACTTAAACAAACAAATATTAACGGACATAAAACGGACGCAAACGATAATGTTATCGAACGTTCACAAACAAAACTAAACAAACATGACCTGTGTTCGAGTTCGTACAACTAGTTAGTCGAATGAAATTCTTTTTTCATACTCGTACATTTATTAAACGAACAAATAGAATAAGTCAAAAGACAAGGGAAGAGATAACAACATAATGTATAGTAGTTTCGATGGATGTTAACCAATCCATATCATGTACACTCCTCGCTTTTCGACCGATAGCTTGCTTTCAGTATAATCGTCCATCTAAGTTGGTAGAGATTACTATTACAGCGTCTCACTAAGTAAGGAGTGATCTTCACGTCATGTCTCACTAAGTGTGTTATGATCACTCATTCATCATCTCACGAAGCCGGTAGTGATCAGACATTCATATTGTTACTATGCAATAGTGATCATCATTTTAACATCTCACTAATTTGATAGTGATCATCCCTTTACCATCTCATTAAGTGGGCACTGATCACCCTTTCAACGTAGATATTATTAAGTGGGCAGTGATCATCCTTACGACAACTCACTAAGTGGTTAGTGATCACCCCTTCAGCGTTTCACCAAGTGAGTAATGAACTAATGATCACCATCATAACATCTCATTAAGCATGATGATCATCCTTACAACCTCTCATTAATCAAGTAATGTTCACTCTTACAATATCTCCATAGTCTTTATCGGGTTTATATCTCTCAAATCTATATGAGTGTTGAGTGTGAAAATTGTATTTGAAACTACACACTCTCAACTAGACATGAGTATTCATGAATAAAATTATTTTAATCAAACTCTCAAACATTACTTCTCTTTGCATCTATGTGATCTCTATCATTACGGAACGTAGAGATTTTAGAATTTGATGAAAATATGGAGATTTTATTGTAGAAAAAGGAAGTAATTTATGGGGAATGACTTGCATAAAAGCTAAAACGAGAGAGAAAACTACAGCACGTATGAAGTCGGACGATCAATCGTGTTATGTTTGGTACTCCACGATTATTGCATGGTCGATCCATGCATCCACCGTGCTCCTTCTGCCTAATTTTATCTTACAAATATAAGTAGGTCGTGATGTATCCAAAAATCAAGTTTTACCATCTTTGCAAGAACTCATTCATTGAAAAGAAAAAATAAAATAAAATAAAGACATTTATTAGGCTTTTGTCTTTACCAGTAGCGTTTTTCCTTGCAAGAATTAGTTGTCTTTTGTCTCTCTCCTTCCAATGGTTTTATGTATATTTTGAATAAATTACTCTGTTTGACTTGGTCTAACTTTGAAACCATTTATATTCCCCTAAATTATTATTTGTCTTAATAATGTTTTTATAAAATCTCTTAGGTTTAATAAATTAATTGGGCGAAGCATAAAACCTTGCCTTGTGTGTTTATGCTCGTGAGGGAATGTCATGTTTAATTTTGGTACCATATATATATCTACGTTCTTGATTTTCTGTTGTTGAGTATTTCACCGATTCTTGAGATTTGTCTAGAAATGATGTATTTGCTCCATGACCATACCAGGGACTATGAGACACCTCCTTTGTGTAGAATTCTGATGGTTTATACATGGTCCGACCGTGAATCGAGCATACGCTTATCGTTCACCTTTCAATCTTTTACTTATTGTATTTGAGGCTTGATATTCTTGAATTTAAGATTCATGTTAATGACCCATAGAGCTCGTGTTGATTCTTGATCTTTGACTTGTGTATGATCCGCCAAATTAATCGAGATATTTTGTGGACATGTGTATGCATCAACAATCTCTTAAACAACATCAAAATAAACATTTTGTAAAATACATTAAATATATCGTAAGTCAATAATTCGTCATAACTATAAAAGTTAATTGGAATATAGAATAAATAAATAATTCACTATCAATTTCCTAAACCGAATAAAATCTCAACGAAATCTTTGTATAAAAGACAAACAATTAATTGCATGAACCGTATACATAAATTAATATGGAATTATAATATTAAAACTCGTAAAGTCATAATGGTATTTGGAAGCAAGTTGATAATTAATTAGAAAGAGAAATTTAGATCTACAAATAATTGGTGTTTTGTGATCACAATGCCAGAGTTTGGAAGATAAGTCACAAAGACATGGGAAAAACAAGCAAATGGATCAAGAACTTGCTGGCCGGAAAAAAAGACAAACAAACCGTCCATGAAAGCCCAACACCACCCATTTCCGGTGCACCATCAACACCTAAGGAGAAGCGTAGATGGAGCTTCCGGCGGTCGTCTGCCTCCGCCGCCACCAGTAACTCTATAGACTTGATATCTACCGTACCACCCTCATCTGTGCATGAACATGATAATTATGAGCAGAAGAAGCTTTCTATGGAAGTAGCCATTGCCAATGCAACCGCTGCGAATGCAGCGGCTCTAGCGGCAGCATCCATCGTCAGGCATGCTGTCGCTACAAAAATTCAATCGGTTTTTCGGTCTTACTTAGCAAGAAAGGCTTTGGTTGCTTTGAAAGGACTAGTGAAGCTACAAGCGTTGGTGAGGGGTCACTTGGTGCGGAAACGGGCTACCGCGACGTTGCGGTGTATGCAGGCGTTGGTGTCGGTTCAAGCCCGAGCTTGTGCGCGACGAAGGGGTAGTAATGATGAAGTCACCAGTTATTATGGTTGGCCAGAGTCAGAATTTTATCATGGTATCAGAGATCAGGACGTGTCAGAAGAACACGTCAAGATAGTTGAAATGGACACTAGAAGTACAAGAAAAAGCCACTCTAAAGAACGAGTGTTGATACCCGTCTCACCCGCACCTTCGGAACCGAGCCCGAGGGATTATGGCGCCATTTTGAGGACTTTTCGTATGTGACCGCTCAAACTAGCCCGGCTTCGAAGCCCAAATACGACGAGTCGGTTTACGAGTTCCCAAGTTATATGGCGAACACAATCATCAAGGGCAAAAGTGAGGTCCCACAGCGCACCAAAGCAGCGACCGGCTGATTTTAAAAGGGCATATGAGAGGCAGTTTTCGAGTGTAACGAGGCGACGCCCATCTATAGAAGGGCGGAATGTCCCAAGGGCTGTTAGGATGCAGCGGTCGTCTTCAAACACGGGTGTGGGTGCTCAAAACTATCACTACCCGTGGTCGGTAAAGCTCGACAAGTCAACGGTTTTTCTTGTTGGAAGCGAGTGCGGGTCAACGAGTACCGTGCTAACGAACGTTAATTACTGCCAATCGCTTGTTGGTTTTGATATTCATTATCGAAACGAATACTGATTGATCATCGGGAGGTGCCGTCATACTTATTATATCCTGTTTATTTATATGATTTTCAGCAATTTTAAACTTTGTTTTTTTTTCTTTTACAAATGGATCATGCGGATCTTTTAGCACTTAAAAGGCCCCGTTTCCTCTTATTTTTACGTGAATATTTAGAGTGCATTTTTTTTTCATTTACAAAATGTATTAATTCGTTTCAGTGTCCTATTTTCTCTCTTTCTTAAGTTTGATTATCTTGTACGTATTATGTGGAACCATATTACCCGGTTCTCCAAATTCTCGATATATTATTTGTGTGACATGTCATATTTAACTTAAATGTTTGTAAACTAATTTTTCAACGATAACCAGTTACAGTTAACAAGGTCACAGTCACATGAATGTTGTTTCACGGGCGAATTGGTGAAAATATAGGCCTAATCAACGGGGTGTCTGAAACAATTAGCACCAAGTTCTACGGTTGCACTTTAAATCCAAAATTGAGTACATATAATGCAGTCATGCAGTATTATTACCAATTACTATTATGATATTTATAAAATAGATATATTAGTCTTTTATAAAATACAAGTGCGTGTCACCTAAGTTAATGTAGTTGAGCATATGGAAGGGACTGTGATATTTAATTTGATCTAGACATGCACCATTAATTAGTATTTTCGATAAGAGACAGTTTCACATAAACAAGATTCATCACTTTGACCCTTTTAGTAATGATGTAACTCTTTTATTCTTAAACCATCTGAGTTACCAAGTCTCACTATATCGAATTTATTTTTATATACGAAATATCAATTAATGCTCCATATACTTTCACCCATGCTGCCATGCATATAATTTGAACAAATTGCAAGCATTTGCCCAAACTTAAGTTTCTATTATTGCTTTGGGTTACTCAACTGTCACAATTCTAAAGTCATACCAATCAAGTCATTTCACCTTTACCCTTCAATGCATTGTCAAAGAGTATTAATTTTGACTGTTGAGCGACAATGTAGATTAGTTCAAAGTTAAGTTCTTTTCCCTGATATGTGACACCCCGCCCATACTTGGCTCCGAAGTAGTGGAATCTTGTTGAATTATTAAAGTCATCAAGTTCGTACATCCCAAAATATATAGTACAAACTACATCATTTTGTGCCAATCTTCAAATCTTCAACATATAGCTTGCCCAACACTCTTTAATCCACAACTCTTGCCATTGTTACTAAGCAATGAACTGTCTTGGTATTCATGCTAATCTTAGCATAACAAATTCTTTTAGCATAACAAATTCAGACATTCTTATCAAGTAAAATGATTTAAGACACAACTTTAAACAAACACATGTACATTGTATAAATGAACTTCTAAATGACAATCAAGATTTCACTTACAATACTACCCACATCATTGTTC
Source organism: Bidens hawaiensis (assembly GCF_021521415.1). NCBI lineage: Eukaryota > Viridiplantae > Streptophyta > Magnoliopsida > Asterales > Asteraceae > Bidens > Bidens hawaiensis. The sequence continues at coordinate 241,157 of NW_027491530.1, forward strand.
TATACCGAGGTAGCATTAACCTCTAAGTGATCATCACCACTGACTACACCGGAAATTCCAGCCCACCGTCCATCCCTCATTCGTCTTCCGTATAGGATATCAGCCTAGCTTTGTAACATACCCCATTGCAAGACATAATGAGGATTTTGTTTCACTATAAAGCATTAAAAATCTTCTAACGGTCAAAAACATATATTGACCATTTTCTTTCTTGATACCACAGCCGCAAAACATTTTCTCTTTTCAACAGGGCCGGCTCTATTAACTAAGCAAGTAAAACTAGAGCTTTAGGCCCCTAAAATTTTGAGACCTCGTTTTAAAAAATAAGAAAACAAAATTATAAATACAACGTATATTATATAATGTTTACTATAGTCAGCATGTATTCTTGCTGTTGTGGAGTGGTAAAAGCAGTGAGCTGTGTATGTGAATGGTCACTTTCGAATCCCTGTGCTCTACGATTTTTTGTTTTTACATGTAAATTCCAATATAAAGTCTCTTTTAGGCCCAAGACATATCTAATTTCATTAATTTTCTAACTCTTGCTTTCAATGCTATTCTACTGTGGTGTTATCTTCCATTTTTCCCATGCCATACTCATGCTCATGCATTTCTTTTCTTTTAATTTTGTACTAATTAAGATATTTTTTTATCCATGTTATCGAAGAAAACTTAAGTTGGAAATTTTATAAGCAAATTACTTATAGTTTGTAGTTAGACGTGAAAAAATCTATCTATATTGTTGTGTATAGCTAACGTATCAAATTTTGTTAAAAATAAAGACAATGCAAAAGGCCCATTATTTTTACTTCGCTTTAGGCCACCTAAACCGTTGGGCCGCCACTTCTTTTCAAATGTCTCCTTTGGTGCACTAATGTGTCAAACATTTTAAAGCCATTCCATGGCATATAGTAATGCCAAATTATTTGAGAAATAAAAGACAAAACAAAACCATTCAGCATTAACCATGGCAAGACATTTGAAAACCATTTTGCATGTCAAAATCATTTCTCTTGCAAAATTCTTTTTAAATAAAAGGTAATTCCACAACCAAAGTAATTATTTGACAATTAAGCATTTAAACATAGACTCTTCAACAAGCATGCATACCGACCTAAAATGCAGTAAAACGACTTCATAGAACTCGCCTTGGGGGGAGAGGGGCACCCTCGGTTATCACGAAATCGGTAACCGACCACGAGCGGTAAGACTGCCGCTGTGGCTTTATGCTCAATATTGGGTACCAATTTTGAGTGATAACGAGCCGTGCAATGTGGTCAAATATGACCGTTGGCATGGTCAATATGACCGTTTTCTTTTCTTTTTTAATAATAATAGAAATATTAACTCCCTTTAAATATGTAACATCTCACTATAATTTTTCCAACTCATTTCAAACGTTCATCATCTCTTCTTCTCACCATACTCAACATTCTCAAACAAATTTCCTAGTTATTTATTTTCTACCAATATGAATTTTACGGGCGACGGGATCGGGTGTTCGTTCCTCCAATCGACTCCGATGATGTTCTTTCGAACGATAGCAGTTTGATTTTTTCCAATAATATGATAGGCCAACTCGAAGACAAAGACACGGTCAACACGGCTACATCTAAAAAACGAATCATGTAGCTGATCGTGAACAAGGTCAAGACGTACTCATGGACGATTATTTTGTCGATGACCCGAAATGCAACGAAGATATTTTTCGTCAAAGGTTCCATATGTCGAAGCAGTTGTATTTAAAAATTGTGAAGGATATAGAAGAGAATTATGAATGGTTTCAAGAGGGCTATGACGAGAAACTGTTTTATGTCGTTAAAAAAATTAACTTCGGCCGTTAAACAACTAGCAATTGGTAATCCTCCGGAAGAATACGACAAGTATCTATGTATGTCCTAAAGGACTTCACGTAAATGTTTTGAATTTTCTTTAATGCAATTATTGAGTTATACGACACATAGTACTTGTATAGGCCGACTAGCCACGACATTGCGCTTTTGCGCCAAGCATACAAAGAAAGACATTACCTCCCCAAGATGTTGGGTAGCCTAGATTGTACACATCTCAGTTGGAGAGCTTCTCCCATCGAGTTGCGCGGCCAATATATGAGATGTGATAACAAATACCTTACGGTTATGGTTGAAGCGGTAGCCTCACTAGATTTATGGTTTCGGCATTCTTTTTTCCTTGTCCGCTTGAGTCAAAACGATTCTACAACACTCTCAGCTTTTTCTCACCAAAAGGAATGGAACCACTCCTAAGTGTATGTTTCATGTTAACGAACGATTATACAAACAAGGATACTACCTTACCGATGGGATATACCCCGCTTGGTCGACTTTGTGAAAGCCTTTTCGTTCCCAATTGAGACTCCAGAAAAGAGGCTCAAGAATCGGTAAGAAAAGATGTGGAGCGAGCGTTCAGTGTTCTAAGAAGGAAATGGGGTATTCTTATGTGACCAATGCAGGCCAGGACGTTTCAGAAACTTAGGATTGTTTGCTATACATGCGTTCTATTGCACAACATGATCATAAGGGACGACGGATATGCAATATCACCGGCATACATACCGGATCCACCGGTCCAACCCGTTCTTGATGATAATGTCCTTGGAGAGTTGATGAATGATGAAGCACATTTCCGACTTCGAACATATCTAGTAGCACATTTGAGAAAACGCTAATACGATCCAAGATCTAGCCGCTAACATCAATACATCAATACAATAAACACGAGATCGATACGTTAAATACTATTCATTACGTTAATGGTAGAATACATACATTATGGAGGACAATAAGTTATGGAGAGAATCCGACATGGTAACGGTATGGATTAACTTAAGACCCGAATCTCTCACTTTTATTCAATGAATAGGATAAACCTATTTATAGGCATGGACCCCATTCGTTATACAACACTAACGAATGGGGTGATCCTTTTCATGAATGGTGTCCCATACATTAACTTAATCTAATTCGTTATGCTTCCATAACAAATGGGGATTAACATAACGAGTAAGCCTCCATTCGCTATACAGTCCAAAGCGAATGGGCTTATACCATAACGAATAGACCTCATTCGCTATATAATCCATAGCGAATGAGCCATTTTACATTAAATAAACAGACTAGACAATCTCTAACTTATTTGATCACTATCGTATACTTTAACCTTTAATACTTTAACTGCAAATCACCAGTCACAAATCATGCACAAGCAGACTCCCCCTTGATTGATAATTCTCGGGCTTGTGCAGACGGACAAATCTTTAAGTCTTTTAAGCAAACGAATAACTTGTAGCCTCTCATATTAGATCTCCCCCTCAAAGTGAGCAACTCTTGGAGATCATCATGATCATCCACTGGCGTATGATATGGTTCAATCTTTCAACAATCAGCAACAAGTCATTAGCTATCCGTCAGCACTAGTAAAGAAAACATATCTTTACATTTAACCTCGTCACACATCTTCATGTTAGTGCACGGTTTTGCGTCTAGAGTCTTTGTATTTATCGTTAATGTTTATTTGATGATTAATGTAATATTTAATGTTTATTTTAAACTAGTTCGTTAAGTTTAAGTCTAGTTCGCTAAGGATGTTAGCGAACTAAGACTAGTTCGTTAAGGTTAAGTCTAGTTCGCTAGGGATGTTAGTGAACTAAGACATTATTATGTATTCCCTCCTGATTCGTTAGGGGATGTTAACGAATCAGGGGGTGGTTCGTTAAGTTAAATTATGTAACGAAGGGGAAGCTGGTTCGCTAGGGTATGTTAGCGAACCAGGTCGCCTTCTATATATAGTGAACAACTGTTCACTTGTAAAGTGGGGAGTTTTTGAGAGATATAACATTATTCAGAAAAGTTTTAAAGTATTTTTTACTCTCTCTCTCAAGCTTCACATTAACGTTATTACACATACATAACATTAAATCAAGGTTAATTATGAGCTAGATCTATAAACGTATTGATAGTATAGATTCGGATCTAAGATCTGTAGATTGTTATTGATACGGGTTACAACACTTCATGAACAACCTGATCATTCAACATCTTTCACTTCGGTTTTCCGTCTCTTGATAACGTTTATCCCAAATTAGCTCTTTGAATCTCTTTTACATCTCATTCGCAAAGATGCACTAATGTTTGGGCATATGATTCAGAGTTCCAACCTCTATTATTAATAAACCCCGAATGATCAAATTCTTCAATCCAATGACAAGACTCGTATATTCTTCAGTAAGGTCAATCCGTTTGAGAATCTTCTCCCTCAACAGAAGTAATCCCCCGTATCCTCGTAGCCAACATAGTCAGGATCAAAGTCCCTTAAGAAGTAAACGAATAGACACTCGTATCCCACATAGTCAGGTTTCAATCTCAAACAAACCAATCAGCAATCGAAGAACAATTGCAGTTTTGAACTTAGTCAAACATAGCTTTGCAATCATGAATTACCACCCGAATTGCACTACATTTTCAAGACACCCTTGCAAACGTAGGAAGATACAAGCCAAATAAACTCAAATGAAAATTTTATCTCCCTCTTTTCTTGACAAATTCAGCAAGGCCTTAAACAATCTTCAAAACTCACAAACAAACTCATCCTTATATTACTCGTGGTCTCCCTATTGGCCAGTCGAGACGCGTAAAACGTCGTCCGAAAAATATGTTACCAAATTTACAAGAAGAGTACCCAATACATTAGAAATGTCCCAGAAAAATTTGTTAAAAAAATTTGTTCTAAAATAATTTTATTTTTTTCTTTTTTTTTTACCTTAAACCAATGACGAATGAGCTCAAAGAACAAATGAGGCTTCATTCGTCATCCCATACGTTATCCTAATCACTATTTGTTAACCAGTCATTCATACGTTAAAATAATGTCCTCATAAGTTATCAATGTGTCTATATTCATTATCCTTGAACGAATAGACCACATTCGTTATAAATAAACTTCATCATTCGTTATAGCAGTTGTACGAATGACCTCATACGTTAAGAAATCCACATTTGCATGATCCAATAACGAATGAACTCACATTCGTTATAAATTAACCAGACTTCATTCGTTATAAATATTCACATTCGTTAGAACAGTAACACGAATGAGTCCACATTCGTTATAAATAACCCGGTACACATCCGTTAAGATCCATAACGAATGACCTTCTTATACTAACGAATGGCCTCCATTCGTTAAGTTCCCGTAACGATGGCTATAGTTCCATAGCGAATGGGTTGTTGGATCTGTAACTGTTCACCGGAAAAACGATTTTTGCCGGAAAAAACAGTTACATCACCGGATAATACTGTTACATCGCCTGAATCTGCACCTTCAAGCTTCATCCATGGCAGATTCATTAAAACATCATAATTAATCGTGAAATTCACACCGAATACGCGAATTTTCATCACGATCTAGAATCTAACATCAATTTAACTTAACAACAACTAAATCGTCATAAATCCGATCAAACAGTGACTTGCTCTTCAATGGTGAATCCCTCAATTCACCATAACTAACCACCAAACTGCACAGGAAGCTTCTTATTACCTCAACGAATACGAATCTAACATCAATTTCATCAATAACACACTAATAGGATCCAAATCTGATAAAATTATACCATAACCTGATGAACATGAAGAACACCATATTGACCGGGTTTATACCTGAGCAGCCGTCTGATCTGATACCAATTGAGAAAACACTAATACGATCCAAGATCTAGCCTCTAACATCGATACATCAATACGATAAACACGGGATCGATACGTTAAATACTATTCATTACGCTAATGGTAGAATACGTACATTATGGAGGACAATAAATTATGGAGAGAATCCGGCATGGTAATGGTATAGATTAACTTAAGACCCGGATCTATCATTTTTATTTAATGAATAGGATAAGCCTATTTATAGGCTAGAACCCCATTCGTTATACAACATTAACGAATGGGGTGATCCTTTTCATGAATGGCGTCCCATACATTAACTTAATCTCATTCGTTATCCTTCCATAACGATTGGGGATTAACTTAACGATTAAGCCTCCATTCGCTATACAGTCCATAGCGAATGGTCTTATACCTTAACGAATAGTTAGTCTATAACGAATGGACCTCATTCGCTATACAATCCATAGCGAATGGGCCATTTTACATTAAATAAACAGGCTAGACAATCTCTAACTAATTCGATTGATATGGACACCAAAACTGTGCACTAACAACATCTTAAAACATTTGATCTCCTGCATCTCTTTGAGGATGAGGAACTCGAATAATAGTAGTTTTTTATTTATGTTATTATTTTTTAAGTTTTTTTTTATTATAATTATGTACTTATTTATTTTAAATAAAAGTTATTAATTTAATGAAATTAGTTTTTTTCTAACGAAAAAAGTTTTGGGGTAGTTGATTCTTGGAGTGCCCTCATATGATTAGGTGAATTAGGATAGTGGAAGATAAAATGACATGACATTATGGATTTGTGGGTATTAGGTTACCATAGTGGAGCACCCCTCTCCCCTTTAGCCCATGCTAGGCTTGTGATCACACCTACGTTATTATGATGTCCTATAACTAAGACACCCTAACATTGTTTCTATTAAACAATGGTTATTGCAATATGTATTGAAAAGGATTGTTGTTTTCTAATCAATAATTGGTTACAATATATAACAAGATGAAGCTTGAATTAATGAGACAAATCCTCTAATAATAAATACAATTAATATAAACAATCTTCTAATAATCGGACTTGGATTGAGGCGTGATTTTCGATTGGTATAATGCACAAAAGATTTGAATTATTCTCTCTTTATTTTATCACATTAATATGCCCCCCCCCACAAGATTGACGGTCTCGCAGTTAGTCCAATATTGGTCATAAGAGTATGAAATCATGAATGTGGAGTGGGTTTTGTAAGAGAATCGGCCAACTAATCATCTCATGCAATGTGAGTGACCCGAATATATTGGTCAGATACGTTTTTACTACAAAATTAAAATCAAGTGCTAGGTGCTTCATATGGGAGTGAAAATGGGATTCGCATAATATTGTGTGGTACTAAGGTTGTCACAAAAAATGGTAGGAATAATGGTGGATTTGAATCCATGTTCATGTAAGAAAGATTTCCCATAGAATTTCTATAGTTGTAGATGCAACAACTCGGAATTCAACTTATGTTAAGGATCAGGCAATAGTGGGTTGTCTTTTGGAGCTCCATGCTATGGGTTAGATCCGAGATAGAAAATATAACCAGTTTTGTTGCTGTAATTGTCTTGTCACCTACCCAAATTGCATTTGTAAAGGCATGGAGTTGTAATGGTGATTTATGATGGAGTAGAATATCCTTGTTTATTGACCCGTGGAGATACCGCAATAGACGTTTGAGGCCATTCCAATGAGTAGTGGTTGACGATTGCATAAATTTTGATAACTTTAACCGTGAATTCTACGTCAAATCGTGTAAGAGAAAGGTATTGTAGAGCACCGACTAATTTTCTATATTTCATGGGTGGTGGAATTGGTGTGCCAAAATGCAGTGTGATTGGCTCGGAGCATGTAATTGGTGAGGTCATCAACTTGCATTCACTCATATTGGCTCATTGGAGGATATCATGGATATATTTGGTTTGGGAGAGAAGCATACCATGGGAATGCAGAAGAACCTCGAAACCAAGAAAGTATAATAGTGTGCCGATATCTAAAAAGGAGAATTTGGTTGCGGGAGAGGAGATTGGAGTTGATGATTTTAGAATTTGGTCCGGTAATGATGATGACATAAACGTATATCAAGATATAGACGGGAGAAGAACTAGAAGTGTGCATAAATAAGGAAGGATCCAAATGGTGGATTGAAAACCTTTGAGGCGGAGGTAAGATTTTAGTTTTTCGTACCAAGCACGTGATTCTTGTCGAAGCCCATATATGGCTTTGCTTAATTTGCATATATGAGATGGGAAGGATAGGTTTACGATGCCAGGAGGTTGAGCCATGTATACGTTTTCGGATAATGTGCCTTGTAGAAAGGCATTATTAATAAGGAGTTGGCGAAGACTCCAATTTTGTGATGCGGCTAAAGAAAGAATCATGCGAAGAGTGGTGGATTTTACTACCATGCTAAACATTTCAGCATAGTTGATTCCCAGGCATTGGTGAAAACCTTTTACTACAAGGCGAGGCGTTAGACGGTCAATGGAACCATCAGGTTTATAGTTGGTGCGAAAACCTATTTAGAGCCAACAAGGTTTGATGCATAGTTGGAAGGTACAAGGGTCCAAGTGATATTTTTTATTTGGGCCTCGTATCCTTTGCTCATATAATTTATCCAAAGAGGATTCTTTAAGGCTTGGGTAATGGTTGAGGGTTTAGTAATTGGACCATTTATGGCGATGTATAGTTGAAAGGTAGGATTTGATAACATGGGTTGGATTTGCTTATATGAGTTTGAGCAATGGGGTTCACTGGATATGGTGGTAGTATTGTTTGTGGTATCTAATTCATGGTGAGTGTTGTTTGAGTGTGGGATTTTGGTAACAGTAAGTTGAGGCGTGGGGAAATAGTGTTGAGTATTTTGGTCAATGAATGGAACAATGGTAGCCGAAATGGGAGGGATGAAATTGTGATTTGTGTTTGATGTGGTATTAAAATCTTGTGTAAGACCCCGGTCCCGGTGCCCTACTTTAACGTTGGATTTACTCATAAAAACAGTTCTAAATATCATAGTGAATTAAAAATTTTCGCGGAATATAAAACTTCAACCATTCAATAAAAAATATTCAAAACTTGTCTTTAAACATAACATAAAACATCATGACAATTCTTCTTCAGATGCCAGCCTCTTTAGTTCATGCCATGTGTCTCTCTCAAGACAACTCCCTTAATCTATTTATCTGCGTGCATACTAAACTGAGTGAGTTCTAGTTGATCAGGCAACATACATTTCATACACTTACTTACATATACGCATCCGAAGATACATATTATATACTTGACCTATTTACCTTTCTTTCGTACATTCATACTTTCATACATACATTCTTTATACTTCCATACATACATTCTTTATTACTTTCATACTACATACATAGCTATCTTTACCATCTCAGATATTAGTAGGGTCAGGTCCCTTCCGTCTCAGATATTATTAGGGTCTGGTCCATTTTGTTTTATATATTATTAGGGTCTGGTCCCTTCTATCTCAGATATTAGTAGGGTCAGATCTCTTCTATCTCAAATAATATTAGGGTATGATCCCTTCTATCTTAGATATTATAGAGTATGGTCCCTTCTTTCTATACAACCATACATTTCTTTATATATACATTTTATTATATACTTTCATACATACTCTTAACCTCATACATGTATCAATCATACACATTCATATATCATACACTTACCACTTAATGTAAGTGTATTAAATCACATCGGGTATGCACACAACCCTGAAAACATAACAAGGAAACGGGGCTAGAAACTCACCTGTGTCCTATGCTTCTCAGAGTTAACTGTAAAACCCTTCCTTAGCTGTGCACGGCTAACTGTGTAATAATTATACGTATCAATTAATTACCTCTAATTATATCATCTAATAGTTACATCATTCTAATCGAATCACCATTCTAATCGAATCACAATTCTAACCGAATCGCAATTCTAATCGAATAACAGTTTCTAATCGCATGACAGTTCTAATCGAATGACTATTCTGTTCAAATGACAGATTCTAATCGAATGACCATTCTAATCGAATGACAGATTCTAATCGAATCGAATTTGATTCGATTCGACTACTTTGCCCATTCGATTCGATTACTTTGCCCAATCGATTCAATTACTTTGCCCATTCGATTCGATTACTTTGCCCACTCGATTCGATTAGTTTGTTCATTCGATTTGATTACTTTCCGTTTGAACCTGATTTTATTTCCATCATTTTCCATCCTTCTTTTCGACTTGTTTTGCCCATATTGCTTAATAAATGAGCCTTGGACTTTAACCATATTGTTTCCTTGCACTAACTTGGTTCAAACGTTACCCGTTTGTCCCCTTTCATTCCAAACAAATTGTTTATGTTCAGGTTTACATTTTCACATAATAAGGTTTGATTTACTATCCTACCAAGTTTCATGCAAAACCGACTTCGTCTACCCGTCCTTTTTACGAACCGAACCAACTAACCCGTTTAGTAGCACGTTCATTACTTTATCAATAATCGTGGCCCGTTCTATCATCCTACCAATTTTCGTGCAAATCCATACACGAAAAGTAAACTTTTTTTAACAAAAACATACCTTTGAGGTTTATGTTCGAAATCACTTGAATAGACCAAAACCATAACAAACAAACTCGGAATTGAGTGATTCAAGTGGCCACGGAACCGTCTCACCCCGATATACTCACTCATCAGCTCGTCGTCACCAGAAAATGTCGCTACAGTCGCCGGCAAATTCAATTTCGAGCTGCTACAGTTTTGCTGATAAACACTGCATTTCCCGATCTCTGATCGAAAATCCGATCGGTGGTAATCTTCATTTATATGCCATGAACACTCAGTAAAAATTTGAGACCGATCCGACGGTTAAATCTTCATAAATCGTTGTCTTTCTGGGTGGTTTTTCTCAGAAACATGAATTTTGATAAAGAAGGAGTTTGGAGGCTAAGATGGTAACGAATGAGATGGTGGCTACATTTATAGGAAGAGGGTAGGGTTTCATGTTTAACTTTTCATCTAATGAAATTTATCCCCCTCATACTTTAGATAATTACATTTATCTTCTATAATTTAGTTAAACTCAAATTATTTAAAAAAAAACCGACAAAACTTGGGATGTTACATCTTGGCCGAATTAGGGAGTGGTAATTGAGCTGGTTGTTGTAGTGGGTTGGTAGTTATATTGGATGTAATTTTGGGGCGAGACAGGGAAGTGAGTCGTGGAGGATAAAGTGAAGCTATTTTATTGTAGTGGGCTTGGTGTGCTAATAATAGAAACAAGTGGAGACGAAGAGGATGAAGGGTTGGATTCTTAGATAATGGGGATAACAATTGGAAGCCATTCCAAGGCATTGAGTGTGGAGACTTGTGTGGCGGTAAGTTCTTCATATGTGAATTGGTTTTCAATAAATTGAATGTGTCTTGAAATGTAGATAATTAGAAACGTGATCAGGTGCATAGTAAGCACCTTGGGAAGGGGAAATTCCTACAAAAATACACCATATAGATTATATATATATATATATATATATATATATATATATATATATATATATATATATATATATATATATATATATATATGGGGGGAGGTAGTATATTCGTAACCAATGTTTCAGACCCGGCCCGGACGTTGACACGGACGCCTTGGGCGGACCGGTGTTTGACTCGAATGGCGTCATAATATATGAGTGTGTGTATATATATATATATATATATGAACATATATATAATTTATAGAGTTAGTATCAAATGAGAACTCTTATTTTTGTTGATAACTTAAAGAACTCATCACAACCCTTAGATCATAATGGCATCATTGTAAATAGATAAACTTTGTTAGACATTTTGATAAATAAAATAGGGTATTAGGAGATATCCAATTTTTTAGAAATTGTCGTCTCTCTCCATCCTAAATAAATTCCTAATTTGTTGCATCACCTAATAATTTAGTATATCTAAATGATAGCCATTTTAATGTGTTTCTCAAGCAGATAATAAAGAGTTTAAAATGATATTTTACAAAACATTTATGTGTGTAAAACCTGTCGTTGGATTAATCTTAAAAAACCCTTCTTTACACATATGCAAAAATTTACGTATATGTAAATAAATGGTTTAGTTACATATATGTAAAACAATGTTAAACATATATAAAATAAGGTTACATTGATGTGTATATATGTAGATAGATAAAAATAAAAAGCAATTAAAAAAAATAACATATTTGTATATTTAGCAAATATACAATTAACAAATTACAAATTTATATATTAAGTAAACTCTGAAAAACTTACATATGTGTAAGGCCCCGTTACCGGTGCCCTACTTTGGAAGTTGGATTTACTCATAAACACAGTTCTAAATATTAGAGTTAATTAAAACATTCGCGAAACATTAAAAACTTTCATAAACATTACAATCAAATCCATAACTTTGTCTTTAACGAACATATTGTCTTTCGAATCAAAAACATAAATTAAAATGTCTTAGGTCTTCAGATGCCAGACTCTTATTCTTCTGCCATGTGCCCCTACTCAAGCCAGCTGTCTCATTCTACTCACCTGCGTGCATACTAAAAGTCAGCTACGCTGTCTGAATTCTAGTTAATCATACCACATACAACACATCCGTAACTACATACTTTCGTACATACTTCATACTTTCATACTTACATAACCGTACCATACGTTTTAAAGAGAATTACGCCCTACAAGATTCACATATATTATTAGGGTATGCAGCCCTTTAACCTTCGCATATATTATTAGAGTGTGCAACCATTTATCCTTCGCATATATTGTTAGGGTATGCAACCCTTTAACCTTCGCATATATTATTAGGGTATACAACCCTTTATCCTTGCCTTACCTTTCTTTATCATATCCATGCATTTAATACCATACATATCATAGTCGTACATACTTATTCACATACACATATCATACATACTACACTATACTTGCCTTAACAATACATGCAATACCCGAAGGTCGTTCACGTACTGTCAAGCATAACTATCAAAATCGTCATTAAGACATACACTTACCATTTAAGATAAGTGTATTAACATTCACATCGAGTATGCACACAGCCCCGAAAACATAACAAGAAAATGCGGCTAGAAACTCACCTGAACACAGTTACGTTCACCGTTAATTGTTATTCCTTTCTTGAGCTGTGCACGGCTAACTGTATAACAATTACACGTATCAATTAACTATCATTATCTATATTGTGTTTCTAGTTCAATTATAACCCACAACGAACGGGGGTCCCGGGGAAGCGCCCCTGGCAGCGGGGTCTTCCTAGTTCGTCATCCGATCATAACGAATTAAGCCTAATTCGTTACTTTCATAATCTAGTTCGTTAACTGATTCGTCATCTGATCATCGCCTGATTAGTCATTCCAATTCGTTATCTGAACTAGCCCCGATTCGTTACCTTATTCTTAACGAATTGGCGAGTAACGAATCACCTTATTCGTTATCTGGTTCGTTACTGATTCGTGATTTGGTTCGCTGTCTAGTTCGTTATTTGGGCATAACGAATGGGTGAACTGATTCATTGTTTAGACATAACAAATTGGCGAACTGATTCGTTATCTTGCCTTAACGAATTGGTTAGTTGATGTTACCTTACACCAATCTTATCCAGACTTTGACCCTGATGTCAAAGTCAAAATCGGTATGAACACATAACACTCAACACCCGTCAGATCTGCAATAAACCTTCGTTTCTTAACAAAACAACACGATTTTGGTGTCAATGAACTTGTCTATACATCGCCTACAAACACTAACCCATTAATCATCCAAACATTCGTGTTTACGTGGTGCGATTCGCTCACATACATACAGGTTTTTCATATTAACAATTAACCTATTAAACTGTAATAATTTTCAGTAAGTTTAGCTTCGTTGGATTCGTTTTTACCATACTAACACAAATCTTTGACTTCTAGACTAAATCCGAACTTAAACGAACAAGTTCTCGATATAAACGTACCTTAAATGAGTAGGTTTACGAACACGGTCTAGTCTTGAAGTTGTTCACGACGATCTACCACCAACAAGCTCGGGTTTTCGCCTTCGGATCTTGGCTCGGGTTATAGGATAGTGTTAGTGTGTGTTTTTGATGGTGTAGGCTATGGTGTAGAGATGGATGAAAATGGAAAGGTTTAGGGTTTAAGGTGTATTTATACTCACTTAGTCCATGGACCTAAGGCCCATTCCATCTTATATTCCATCTTCTAAAGTCCAAGCCCAACTGTGTACAGTTTATTATCTAAACCGATAAACGACACAATATAAAATAAACGAAATTTATTTTATTATTATAACTAAAAGTAGGATGTTACAAGTCTTCCCTCCTTAAAGAGGTTTCGTCCCCGAAACCTAACTATTACATAGACAAATTCGGGTAAAACTTGCGCATCTCATCCTCAGCTTCCAAAGTAGCATATGAACCCTTGTGATGCTTCCATATCACTTTCACTAAAGGTATAACCTTGTGACAGAGTTGCTTTTTCTTGCGGTCAACTATCTCAATCGGTTTCTCGATGTAATTTAACTGTTCACAACCTAAATATCCATTAATGGCACGTGAGACGTGTCATCAGCTAGACATTTTTTTCAGATGAGAAACATGGAAGGTTGAATGAATTCTTTCTAACTCTTCTAGCAAATCCAGCTAAAAGGCCACTTCACCTACACGATCTATAATCTTAAATGGTTCAATGTACCTCGGACTCAACTTCCCCCTGTTTCTAAAATGGATAATTTCTTTCCAAGGCGAAACCTTAGGCATCACATTGTCACCAACGTTAAACTCAATCGGTCGTCGCCGCTTATCAGCATAAGACTTTTTGTCTGTCTTGAGCAGCTTTCATTCTTGCTTTAATCTAATCGAACTTTGAAGACGTTTATTGAACCACTTCTAAAGATCCCATCTCCTTCTGACCAATCTCTCCCCAACATACCAGGGTTCTACATCGTCTACCGTAAAGCTTCTCAAATGGTGGCATACCAATACTTGAATGGTATCTGTTGTTATAGAAAAACTCTGCTAGATGCTGATGATCATCCCAACTTCCTCCAAAATCTAGAACGCAAGCACGTAGCATATCCTCAAGGGTTTGGATCGTCCTTTCAGACTGTCCATCTGTTTGAGGATGATACGCCGTACTGATGTTCAATCTTGTTCCCATGGATCATGGAACTTCTTCCAAAACCTCGAAGTAAATCGGGTATCTCTATCGGACACGATTGATAACGGTACACCATGCTTAGATACAACCTCTTTGACAAACAAACTTGCTAACGTTTCTGACGAGATAGCCTCTCGCATAGGCAGAAAGTGAGCACTTTTGGTCAAACGGTCCACAATCACCCAGATGGTATCATGATGCTTAGCTGTACGAGGTAGCTTAGTTATGAAATCCATAGTGATGCGTTCCCATTTCCATTCAGGTATCTCTAGCAGTTGCATCTTCCCATAAGGCTTATGGTGCTCTACTTTGACTTGTAAACAAGTTAAGCATTTACTGACATAACCTACTACATCATTCTTCATTCCCGGCCACCAATAGTCTCTTTTCAAATCTTGGTACATCTTAGTAGCTCCTGGATGAATCGAATATCTTGACTTATGGGCTTCATCTAAGATTCGACCTCTGAGATCTCCATGGCGTGGAATACACATACGGTCAAACCTAGTCTCAACACCATGAGTGTTTTCCATTAGCTCGTCTTGTTGACCAAAAATCCTTTCTTTCTTCACTAGCCCTTCATCTACCAACACCTCTGACTGTACTATGATGATTTCTTCGAAAAGACATGAGTTCATAATCAACTGGTATAACTTCACTGTTGCGATGACTTCCTCATTCTTACGACTTAGCGCGTTGGCAACCACATTATCTTTACCAGGATAGTACTTACGCTGTGTTCTAGAGTTTTTTTAAATAAAAAGAAGAGAAAAGGAGAGAAATGAGGAGAAGAGGTTTTTAATGTATTTATATTTCTTTCCAAATTGGAAAGACATAGAGAGGAGAGAAGAGATAAGGCCACATTCTTATCTCAATTCCAATTTTACCCATCAACAACAATATGGCGGGATTAATTCCTGTAACCCGTCAAGTTTTCAACTAAACTTCTATCATATCTCAAATCTCTTTCTCCTAACTGTTGTTAACCATTTTCTTTATTTCTCAAGTGCATATGTGCTTCCATCATTGTTGAACCTGCCCTCTGATTGTTTTCATAGGTAACATATTTCTTTCTTTTATATTAAACATCCATCTCTATTGCACCATCTATGGCCGTATCATATTTTTTTACAAGTGTTATATAAAATCGAAACATTGAAAACGCAAATTTAGATCAAAACCAAACCAGCATCTGTTGTTGAAGAAACACTAAGTGACCCGGGGCAGATTACGGATAATCTGGGGGTTAAGTAATGTTTCCCATGAGGATGAGGTCCAGCAAAGAAGGTTGTTCTTCAGGTGACCTGCAAAATAGACACCGTAAGCTCGTCACTGAGAAGGGGGGGTTCCTCCTTGTGACCACCCTCCGGCGTGAGAATCAGACTAGATTGCTCTGAATATAAGTGTATATTAAGAGATTGCTAGAGAAGATAAGATAATGAGATATCAGATGATGTCCTTACCATTCCAAGGTGTTGGAGTATTTATAGCCGAAGGTAGGTTTCCTAGAAGGTACAGCCGGCTGAATAGTATTCCTGTTCTACCAACAGTGGGCTACGCACAAGCCATGCTGGTTGGTGGATAGGCTGCGGCCGACAGTGACAAGGTCGGCTGTATACTGTTCCTTTACTGCCGGCTATGCACTGTTCCACCAACTGTAGGCTGCGCACGTCCCATAGTAAGGGTTGGTGAGTAGGCAGCGGCTAGTAGTGACAAACAGTACTAGAGGGTGCTCCTCCTCGTACTGTTGTCGGTGAGCTGTCACCCTGTGATTGGTTCATGGGTTGCTCTGGTCAGATCGTCTGTTTTGCCCATACCTTGGTAGGTATAGTACAAAAGATCTTCCAGAAGCATACGGACTGGCTCATTTGGGCGGGAGTATTCCCGCCTTGCTCATTCCTTCAGGTGACTACTGAAGTAGCAAGGGTTAATGCCTTGTGCGTGTAGCCTTGCTATCAGTGCGGGTAGCCTTCCCTGATGGCTTGTATCCGCAATTGCGGGAGCAAGCGGGTACTTCACCATTGGGAGGCTTTCCATGCGGGTACAGCTGGCATACTGCGCGTAAGGTCTTCTCTGAGCATGGTGGGCCCTGCGGAAGCAGTTGGTCGTTGCGCAGACGTCCCTGTTCAAGGTGAGTCTTGCGGGTCCAACTGGGCTCTGCTGGGACCTACCTCTTCAAGTCCCCCCAGTCCAATGTTCTTCTCATGAATTATTAATAAGTGAGGTGAACTTTTGGACTAGCAAGGGGTTTTGAAAAGGGTTTTTAGTTTTAAGGTGTTCCGTGGGGATTCTTCCCGCGGTTTTCCTAATGTCACGCAGAAATTCCTGATTTTTCTGCTTGATCTTTGGGTATGAAGCGGGTAGGTCTGTAACCTCCTCGCAAGTCAGGAGCGTTGAGTCCTACTTGTGTGGATTCTCCATGGGGTTTTGGTAGTTTTCAACATAGTGATCAATTATGTTAAAACCACCAATTCCATCTTGGAGTTTCAAACAATATAGTTCTCGACGTTCCCGCCATGCAGGGATGTTATTCCCGTTTCCGCAAGCATGGCCCAGAAGATCCTTCTTGGTTTGAATTCCCTGCGGAGTGCTAAGTATGTGAAGGGTTTTGCCTTGACACTGTACCCGCACTCGTCTTACGGTTACTTTACTTCCAAGGTATTCCTGGCGTCAATTTCCTGCGGGTGCTAAGTATGTGAAGGGTTTTGCCTTAACACTTTACTCGCACCTGTCTTATAGTTACTTGGTTGCCAAGGTAAGGGGTATTTTCCCGCTTTTGAATCTTTTTGAAATTTTGAAATTCGAAGAGTTGGTGAAAGGATAAGAACAGTCCAAACTATTGAAACGTCGTCCGACGGTTTCTTCTGACAGTGTCAGGACGTGCAGGAAGTTATGACGACGTGACAATATATGGTCATTCCAGGCGCTTTTTCAGGCGCGTGGGCGCGAATTTTCGGGCGCGTGACCGCGAGATTACTGGCACGCGTCCTTTCAACAGCTGTTGCCAGCTTGCTTTTTGCCACGTGTCATAGTTTCATTGCACCTGCGATTTCTCTCTCTTTCGCATTAAATTCATCGCATTAATTGCGATTAGTATATAAAGGGGGAGAGGGTCCTTTGTAATCCGCACTTTCACTTTTCTCTTCATCTTCGAAACGATTTCCGGCGAATACTCACCTTTTCAGTCGAGCATTCTCTTGAAATCGTTCTCTTTTTCATACCTGCAAGATGTCTTCTCACGATCTTGAGGCTACAGCCCAGGAGGCTGGGGTGTACGCCGATGACAAGAGTACTGCTGGCGAGTGCCAGTGTGCTTTGCCTGTCGATCTATATCAGTACATCGTCAGGAAGTTCATGCTCGAGTCTCTCGAGCCTGAGTTTCTTGAACCTCATCAGACGGTGTATGATGCCCCCAGAGGCAAGATCGGGGTATATGCTGCATTCTTTGTCTATGGGAATCTTAGGTTCCCGTTGACAAAGTTTGTGTACCGTGTCCTAAAGAGGCACAGTGTACACCTGACCGAGGTGCACCCGATGGCGATCGCGAAGATTCGCCACTTCGAGTGGGTATGCCGGATTCTGGGCATTGAGCCCTTCGTCGACCGCCTGATGACCTTCTACTCTTGGAGGTGCATCCAGGGGTGGTATACTCTGATAACCCGGATCAAGGGTTTGAAGATTTGCGCAACCGAGCGCAGTCTTCGTTGATGGAAGCGGGAGTTCTTTTTTATCTCCGCTCGCGCCATCCCCCTTGCCATGAAGTTCAAGAATGGGCAAGCACTCCCCAGCCTTCACGCCTCCAACTACCAGGAGGCGGAATGGTTTTCAAAGATATCCCGAGTCCAATCTCCGGTTTACCGCTTTGCGGAGTCCGGGATGGTGATGCTCGGGATGAGCCGGGTGTTGAAGGATGCGGAGGCGCAAAAGATCCCGATCGTCCTTGAATACGGTTTGAACTCTGTCCCTTACGGTATGCTCTGTCTTCTTTGTTTATATATGTTTGTCTTCTAACTGTTGTCTTTTATTTCAGAGGGGAACGACTTGCAGTCGCTCCTGTATCCGCGGGAGGCTGATAGTCCCGCTCGGATGGGTACTCGTGCTCTAGATGAGAACGAGTTGCCCATCCTTGCACAGACGGCGGATCGGTTCGTGGAGGTCTACCCGCCAGGCCACGAGATCCTGAGCGCCAGGCGGCCAAGTAAGGCGTTATTCAACCCTCGACCCCTCAATGTTGAAACCTCTGCTGGAATTCCTCTAATCCTGTGTTCTGATGAGGAATCCGCAGATGGTCCTTCGTTGGTGCGGAAGAAGAAGGCTGCCGGCGGGAAAGGGAAGGCGAATGTGGCCTCCACTGCCGATCCGGTGCCTCGGTCTGATTCAGAGACCGAGAGCGAGGAGGTGGCGGGGAACCCCGGTGGTGATAAGACCACTGCTCCGAGGCTGTGACGACTGTCACCTCCGGAGAGCCCAGGAAGACAACGGTGAGCGGCGTGAAGAGGCCGGCTCCATCGGGTTCATCCCCGCCTGTCCGCACTTTCAGGCTCAAGAAAACCCGTAAGTACAAACTTTTTTTTTAACTTCATAGCATTCCATCATTAATACTTATCTTCTTTGTGCAGGCGTGGATGCTACCGCATTCCGGGGTGAAGCGGGGAGGAGTACCTCCGGACCCATGACGGTAGGCTTGGTCAGCCTACCTGAGGCGACGACCCAGGCGGCTGCGGCTGCGCCTGCGCCTGCTTCTGCTGGTTCAGTTGCTCACTCCGTTGAGCCAACTGTTCCAGCTGTGATGACATCACCGCCGGCTGTCAGTGCCATATTTACCGCATCTTTCACTGAGCCGGCGGTTACTTTTTCTGCGGACTCCGCAGCGGCGACCACGGTTGTGAGTTCACCTACAGTGAGTTCACCTCCGTTGGTTTCTACTACCGCGGCGGCCTTCACCATGCCTCCTCCGTCATCGGCAACGACGGCCGATCCTTCAGGTATGTATGGGGCTTCTCGCCAACCTCTGCCTCCTTCCCATCTACCTGATCTCTTGGATGGATTTCCCTTGGGTTCAGGTGATGGGTTTGGCGGTTATCGGCCTGTTGTTGACCCTACAGGTGCGTAGGGTTCATTTGGCCTTCTTTTTTTTTTTTTTTTTTTTTTTTTCTTATATCATCTTTTCCTAACTGCCTTTTGTTTTTTTGCAGTGTCGGATTCCAATGAAGTGTATGTTCCACGATGGAATATCCGCCAAGGAACAACCCTTCGCACCCCTGTGGAGTGCGTGGAGTGGGCTCGTCACGCAGCTCCCAGTGGTGCGTTGGGGGAAGCCATGGCTAGCTACCAGGAGGGTAGGCTAACCAATGAGCTTCGGGTTCTCCTGGCCCGGACGCAGCCGCGCGTCGAGCTGCTTTGTCGTGAAAACGACAAGTTAAAAGCAGCTCGCATCCAAGAAGCAGCTCAGGCGCGGGCTGTCCGGGAGGAGAATAGGAGGCTCTCCGCGGGTGCTGCGGAGAAGGAGAAGGCGTTCAAGGCCCTTGAAGTTGAAGTTCAGGCCCGTCTCGAGGCCCGTTCCAAGGCTGCCCAAGCTGTTAACGAACAGCTTCGGCTGGCTAAGGAAACTGCTCGGAACGCAACTGAAAGGGCCACCAAGGCTGAAGCTGTTGCTGAGCCTCTACGCCTCGAGAATGAGGAACTTAAAGCTAAACTAGAGGCGCTCCAACAGGCTCATGATGCCTTGGCGATGGAAGACGCGAAGAAGCTTCAGGAGATCCTGGACCAGAGGGGGGTGCTTGACCAGACTGAGCGGAAGCTAAAGGGTGTTGAAGAGGCTGCGGCTAAAGAAGTGTTGCTTGCCAACCTCAACAAAAATGAAGCCGAACGCGCCCGTACCCAAGCTCAAGCTGCCCTCCAGGAAGCTCTGGTTACCAAAGAATGGCTTCTTCGAGAAGCGTTGTCTCAGGTAAGCTTAACTTCATAATGTCTTTACGCTTTTCTTTTAAATAGAAAAGGTTTTGATACTTGTATTTTTTCTTTTTTGTAGGTTGTGCATCGGGTCTTCACAGAGACGTCTTATGACGATGCTATGAGCGCAGCCTTCAACGCTTCTCATGAGGATGGGGAAAAGGCCAGCTTCCTGCTTGGTCTAGGGTTCGTTGAGAAAGGCATCCCGCCTTCCAACTTCCCTTTGTATGATGTGGATACTGAAGCTGTTTATGACCAAGCAGTGAACCAGTATGCCGCCTTCCCGCATCCGGTGGTGGAGAAGGTGAACGAAGTCGCTGCTGCTGATGATGGGCTAGCTATCCTTAAAGCTTTCCTTGAACCACCACGCTCTACTGATGGAGCGGATCCAAGTGGAAGTGGTCCTGAAGCTTGATCCTGAAGATCCCTTTCCACCATTAGCGTAGATTTTTGTTTTTGTATAGCTTCTTTTGTATGCGGGTATGCACCCAGCAATCTTTGTAATATTTGAATTTTGATGGAATAAAGATTGTGTTAATTCCTTGCCTTGTTTATTTTACGCATGTTTTGATTTAACTTAGCAATTTCTTTAGTACTTAGATAAGTTAACTTTTTAACGTGGCAAATTATAAGTTTGTCTCGCTTCCTCTTTCATGATTGTGCGGGTAAGACCGTCACTTACACTTAGTAGGATGGCTTAACTTTACTTATATCTGACCTGCGTGGAAGTTTTCCTCATCTTTTCCTTTGAAATTTTCTAAGTGTTTAGAATAAGTTAACCTTTGAACGTGGTAGATAATAGGTTTAAGTTTTGCCTCCTTGTTTGTGATTGTGCGGGTAAGACCGTCACTTGCACTTAGGATGCCTAAACTTTGCCTACATCTGACCTGCGTGTAGGTTTTCCTTTTGAAATTTTTACCGTTTTGTGTTTATGCGGGTTTTGCCGCCTTCCACAAGTAACGACTTACTTCTTCCCATATTTATGCGGTGAATACCGGCACATCAGTGTGGGAAGTTCATAAGTATAAAGGTAAGGCTATCAACACATTGTGAAAGGAGAATCATTTCCATTAGAAGTGGCTCTAGGCCTTTTCTTTACAAGTTTGGAATTGATCTACATATAACATTTGCGTAATTGAGCTCCATTCCATGTTCTTGAGATGGGAGTGCCATCGAGCCTTTCGAGCCGGTACGCGTCCTTTCCCAGAACTTCTTTGATAATGTATGGCCCTTCCCAGACCGGGGCCAGTTTTCCTGGGCGTTGTTGGTTCGAAGCCTCGTTGTTACGCAGTATGTAGTCTCCTATATTGAAGTTGCAGAGTTTTACCCGCGTGTTGTAGTACTTTTGCATTTGTCGCTTGTAGTTCTCTTCACGCACTGCGGCTAAGTCTCTGCGTTCCTCGGTTAGCATAAGGTCTAACCGTCTTTCCGCATCATTGTCTTCTGGCTGAATCAAGACCCTTGGTGAGGGTAAACCAATTTCGACCGGGACCATGGCTTCAGTGCCATAAGTGAGACTGAACGGGGTTTCTCCCGTACTGGCCTTTTTCAGCGTTCTGTTTGCCCAAAGGACGTGCGGAAGCTCGTCCACCCAGCCGGATCTGTGTTCCAAGAGTCTTTTCTTTATGCCTTCGACGATGCTCTTATTTGCTCTTTCTACCTCACCATTACCCTGCGGGTGCGCCACTGAGGTAAAAGTGTGGGTGATTTGAAGTTCTTCCAGCCAATTTTGTAGCTTCTTGTCAGCAAAGTTGGTGCCGTTATCGCTCACCAAATTCTGTGGAAGTCCAAAACGACAAATAATAAATTCCCAAATAAATTTTTTGATATGTTTCGCGGTTGTTTGGGCTAAGGGTTTTGCTTCTATCCACTTGGTGAAGTAGTCGATGGCTACCACTAGGAACTGAACATTTCCTGCTGCTGTAGGAAATGGGCCTGTCACATCGATGGCCCACTTCTGAAATGGCCATGCAGAGGTGACTGGAACAAGTTCATTCTTCGGGCGATGCGTGTTGGGTGCGTAGAGCTGACAAGACCTGCACTTTCTGATGTGTGCCAGCGCATCTGTATGCATCCCCGGCCAAAAGTATCCCGCGTTGTTTAGCTTAGCTACAACAGCGCGTGGACCTGCGTGTACTCCACAGATGCCTTCGTGTACTTCCCTTAGGAGGTAGTCAGCATCTTGGTTGTCCACACATCTTAACAGTGGGCCAAGAAAGTTACGTCTGTATAGGATGTCATCGATGAGTTGATAATTCAGTGCTTTACAGCGTAGTTTTCTTGCCTGTGTTTTTGAATCTGGTAGTGTACCTGCCGCAAGGTATTTTATTATTGGTGTCATCCACGTTTCTGTGCCGGTTTGGATGACACAAATTTCCTTGTGCGGGACCGAAGGTGCCTCGAGGAGTTCAATGCGGATGTCCTTTCCCAAGTGGGTGAAGGCTAATGATGCAAGCTTGCTTAACGCATCCGCAGATTTGTTTTCACTACGCTTGACGTGTATGACTTTGCAATCGTTAAAATCGCGCATAAGGGTTTTTGCCTGTGCGAGGTACAGGGCCATTGTGTCGTTCACGGCCGTGTACGTCCCGTTGATTTGATTGGCTACTAACATGGAATCCACGTGGGCTTCCAAGTGTTTCACTCCCATCTTACGCGCAATTCTCAGCCCGGCCAAGAATGCTTCATACTCGGCTTCAATATTCGTACTTGGAAAATCCAGTCGAATAGCGTAAGTGTATTCTTGGCCTGCTGGGTTGGTTAGTTTCAGCCCTGCGCCTGAACCCTCGTTACTGGCTGCTCCATCAGTGTAGAGTCGCCAGACATCATTGATGTCCTGTGCTGGAGAGGGTTGAGCCTCTTCCTGGCACTCTTTTTCCCGCGATGCAGGCACTTCCGCAATAAAGTCGGCCAAAACCTGGCCTTTTATGGCTGGTCTTGGTTTATACTTTATCGCGTATTCCCCCAACTCAATTGCCCATTTGGCTAGGCGTCCCGATAACTCAGGTTTGCTTAGAACGTTTGCAAGTTTGAAGTTGGAGAGAATGGTGATTGGGTGACCCTGGAAATATCGTCTTAACCTGCGTGAAGCGTGTATAAGTGCTAAGACTAATTTTTCGAGGGTAGAGTACCGGGTTCTACGTCTGTTAGGATACGGCTGACATAATAGATTGGCATCTGGGTGCCTTTCCGTTCAACTAGCAGGACCGCCCCGGTTGCTCTATCTGTTGCGGAAAGGTATAGGATTAACCCCTCCCCCGCTTCTGGTGCCGTGAGCGTTGGGAGTTCGATCAAGCGTGACCGAATCTCCTGAAAAGCTGCTTCCGCTTCTGGTGTCCAGCGGAAGTGCGTTTTCTTTAAACAGTTTCTCAACGTTGACACGAAAGGAAACGACTTATCCGCGTGGTTTGCCAAAAAGCGATTAAGTGCGACTAGTCTTCCATTCAGTGTCTGAGCCTGTTTGATGGTAGTAGGTGATTCCATTTTGATAATGGCTTCGACCTTTTCAGGGTTCGCTCTGAAGCCATCTTTAGTGACGATGACCCCCAAGAACTTCCCTTCTTCCATTCCAAAGGCACACTTGCTCGGGTTGAGCTTCATGTTTATCTTCCTGAGCTTGTTGAAAGTTTCTTCGATGTCTTTCAACATCGCTTCTGCGTCAGGGCTTTTGATGACCAAGTCATCCATGTAGACTTCCAAGTTCCTCCCAATTTGGGCATGAAACTGGTTGTCCATCAGGCGTTGGTATGTGGACCCGGCATTCTTAAGTCCAAATGGCATCATTTGATAACAAAATGTACCATCGGGCGTCCGAAAAGCGGTTTTGTCCTGATCACCAACGGCCATGTGGATTTGATGGTATCCCTTATACGCATCCAGGAAGCATTTAAGGCGAAACGGTGCTAACGAATCCACCTTAAGATCAATTTCGGGTAACGGATAACAATCTTTGGGGCATGCTTTGTTTAAGTCCTTGAAATCTATACACATGCGCCATTGTTTGTTATTCTTCGGTACCATAACCGGATTTGCAACCCATGTTTGATATCTGCTAACGCGTACGATGCCTGCGTCAAGGAGTTCCTTGACTTGGGTTCTACACGCGTTAGTTTGTTCTGGCCCCATTACTCTGCGCTTTTGTACGACTGGCGTAACAGCCGGATCGCATTTGAGCTTATGCTCTGCCTTACTTCGGGGTACACCAGTCATGTCAGCTGGTGTCCACGCGAAGATGTCAGCGTTTTTCTGTAGTAAGCGTTTGAGTACGGTGCGTGTGGGATCAACAACTGTTGGGCCAATGGTAACGGCCTGGTCAGGGTATTTGCCGTTGAAGGCCCATCTTTCCGGTTCGGTGATGTTTGGTTTAGCCATCTTTGGTTTGGGTTTAGATGAGACAGATGCGATGCATACCTGGGGAATGCCGGTGATCATCGCTACACCCTCAGCAGTTGGCCATCCCATCATGCCGTGGACTGAAGATACCACGGCGTTGAATCTTGCCATCCCGTCTCTTCCGAAGAGAATGTCGTATGTGTGGTGTGGCTTCCTCATCACGACAAAATCCACGTCTTCAGTGCGTGAGTGATTCCCGTCCGTAAGAGTGACGGGGAAAGATAGGATACCCAGGGGGGTGTTGGTGCTGCCGTCGAACCCTTCCATCGAGGCGTAGATCGTTTACAGGCGTTCCTTGTCTTCGTCATCTAGCTTGTCGAAGAACTGCCTGTACATCACAGTTGTTGAGGCGCCGTTATCAGCAAGAGTGCGGGAAGTGATGTAGTGCCCCAGCTGGCTTTTGATGACAATAGGGCCTTCTTTGCTGGGTCCTCCTGGCACTCGCGGGAAGCGCACCTCAGCTTCCTTCCACGCGCATGGTTCTGTCGCTCGCCTTTTTCTTCCTCTGATGTTGCCATGAACCATGTTGATGCTGATGTCAACGGGCTTTCGTCCGTTGCCCCTGTACCGGTTATCATTCCTTCCTCCCTTCTTGATTGATGCCACAAGGTGTGCAAGTCTTCCATCCTTGACGAATGTTTCAACAATATCTTTCAAGGATGTACACTCCTCCGTACTATGACCTTTTGTCCCGTGGAAATCACAGGATTTGCCTTGATCTGCATTAGGTCGCTGCCGGATCATCGGAGCTTTTGGCCATGAGAGTTTTTCGGTAGCAAATATCTCCATGACGCTTTTGTTGAGTGGCGTCCACCGGTGTTTTCGGCTTGAAGGGTGTGTGTTATCCCTTCCGCCAACAAGAAGGCGAGAGCTGGATGAGGTGTCAAAGTTTACCCTTGACTGCCAAATACCTAGCTTCCTCTTTTTGTTCTGCCGGGCGATCCGAACATTGTTTTCTCTGGTCCTTTGCGTGTAGAGGTGTGTACTCTGGGGAAGATCCCTTCCCAGTTGCTTCTCCGTCTCGGCAAAGCTCTTGGCCGCCGTCATGATGGCATCCCATGTGGACGGCATGCCGTCCTTACCCGTCAATGTGCGGATAAGCTCTGGGTATTCGGCGCCCTGGATGAAAGCGGCTGCGAACAAGATCTTCACTTATGTTGCCCAGACTCAGCTTTTTGGAGTTGAAGCGAGTGATGAAGTCTAGTAAAGATTCATCCTCCTCTCTAACGCAGTTGAGGATCGTCCACTGTTCTTCAGTATATTTCCTCTGTTGGCTGAAGTGTTGGCTGAACTTGTTCTGAAAGTCTGCCCAATCATAGATGTGGTGGGCCGGGTAAACGATCGAACCATGCCCTGGCCGCTCCAACCAGAGTCATCTGGAACATATAACACCACGTGGGTTCCGTCCAGTTACTGACGAATGCCCCCGCAATGAATATGTTCAAGTGGTCATCTGGGGATAGACCATCATAAGTGCCGATGTTGGACATTTGTTTGGCACTTCTCGGGGCGATTGCTTCCGCAATGTCCCTTGCAAACTTGGACTTTCCCGCATTTGCAGCAGTTGGTCTAAAGGTTTTGGAGAAGTCACGTGGGTTTCTCCCCGCGTTCGTTGGTTTAAAGGTTTCTCCAAAATTCCTTGCCGGCTGGAAGTCCGTTTCCTTACGCTTCCCTTTTGCCTTATGGCGAGGGTTTGCGTCGGTATCGGATTCTTCCAGCTCATCGTCCGAGTACTCGCACTCACTGTTCATGTTGAGATGTTGGCGAGTACTGCCGAATTCGTCAGCCTGTTGAAGTGAACGCAAGCGTTTATCCAACTCAGCTTGGAACTCTTTCTGACGTGCTTCGGCCCACGCCTTAACTTGATCGAGTGTTTGGCGAGGGACCCTCCGTTTCTCCAACTGGGCATCAGTGAACCCCAGTGAAATATTGTTTACTGCACTTGTCCCGGCTTGGGTAACCGGGGTAGTGTTTGTAAAATTTGTATAACCGCCGGTGTTCCCCCCAGTTGCTGGGGTTGTGGTTACCGGGGTTTCTTGGTCGCTTACTGGCCTTGGGACCGGAGTAACGTTAACCATTTCTTCAGAAATTTTGAAAAAACTAAGAATTAGTTCTAGCTTTTATGCACGGATGGCGCCAATGAAGAAACACTAAGTGACCCGGGGCAGATTACGGATAATCTGGGGGTTAAGTAATGTTTCCCACGAGGATGAGGTCCAGCAAAGAAGGTTGTTCTTCAGGTGACCTGCAAAACAGACACCGTAAGCTCGTCACTGAGAAGGGGGGGTTCCTCCTTGTGACCACCCTCCGGCGTGAGAATCAGACTAGATTGCTCTGAATATAAGTGTATATAAAGAGATTGCTAGAGAAGATAAGATAATGAGATATCAGATGATGTCCTTACCATTCCAAGGTGTTGGAGTATTTATAGCCGAAGGTAGGTTTCCTAGAAGGTACAGCCGGCTGAATAGTATTCCTGTTCTACCAACAGTGGGCTACGCACAAGCCATGCTGGTTGGTGGATAGGCTGCGGCCGACAGTGACAAGGTCGGCTGTATACTGTTCCTTTACTGCCGGCTATGCTCTGTTCCACCAACTGTAGGCTGCGCACGTCCCATAGTAAGGGTTGGTGAGTAGGCAGCGGCTAATAGTGACAAACAGTACTAGAGGGTGCTCCTCCTCGTACTGTTGTCGGTGAGCTGTCACCCTGTGATTGGTTCATGGGTTGCTCTGGTCAGATCGTCTGTTTTGCCCATACCTTGGTAGGTATAGTACAAAAGATCTTCCAGAAGCATACGGACTGGCTCGTTTGGGCGGGAGTATTCCCGCCTTGCTCATTCCTTCAGGTGACTACTGAAGTAGCAAGGGTTAATGCCTTGTGCGTGTAGCCTTGCTATCAGTGCGGGTAGCCTTCCCTGATGGCTTGTATCCGCAACTGCGGGAACAAGCGGGGGTACTTCACCATTGGGAGGCTTTCCCTGCGGGTACAGCTGGCGTACTGCGCGTAAGGTCTTCTCTGAGCATGGTGGTCGTTGCGCAGACGTCCCTCTTCAAGGTGAGTCTTGCGGGTCCAACTGGGCTCTGCTGGGACCTACCTCTTCAGTTGTGTTATAGTATCTAATTGCAATTTCAGTTCACTTTTCTGTAAATTTGGTTATTTTTTGGGGAATCATAATTGTTTATTACTGTGTGTTTGTATGCCACTGTGTTTATTTTTGAAATTATTACTCTACTATTTTGTTGTAAAAAAATATGGGTTCTATTTTGATATTGGCTAGCATATCACCATATACAAAAATTGTGAAATTAACGAGCTTCTTGTATATTTTATTTGTTTTTTAGTATGCTCTTATTTGTTGGTGTTAATTCTAGGCCAATAAATTACACACATGGAAAAACATTTTTATGTGTGGAGTTTTAAACTTGAATTTAATATGTGCTAGTAACTAGGGATGAGCGTGGGATGGTACTGGTACCGATCCCGAAATTCAAAATTTTTTGGTACCGGTAACGGTACCGAAAATACTGGTTCGGTACCGGTTTTTCGGTATAGTACCTATTTGGTACCGAATTTAAGAAAACAAATATGGTGATTTATTAAAAAACTGGTATCGAGTTCGTTTTTGGGGGTACCGGTCCCAACTAAACCAGTTCCCTATTAAAATAACATATTCAAACTTTGGCCCGTTTGACAATACATGTTATTTCTAAAATAAACAAAGGTAATAACTAACATTCAATTTGACATACTAGAGTAGGTTCAATATACTGTATATATATCATCAAACATACTAGATTACATTCAATACCTTCTGCAGGTTCATCGTCTTAAAAACATGAAAAACATAAGAGAATATAAATGGTTTTTTTTATGCCTGGTAAGATGAAATGCAGGCCTTTAGGCATGTGGCATCTGTTAGATCATGCCATGCTCCGGGATGAGACTGGTACTCGATCTTGGGAGGAAAACAACCTACACTCAACCTTAGGTAAAAGACACTAAAGTGAAACACAGTAACGAAATTACCAAAGCTAAAATCAAATAAAATCTCACTGCACCTCTTTGGGTTGTTTCCTAAATTACACCTTACCTTGATTCAACTATACTAGAAGCACTTTGGTTAATTTTTTTATTAACTCACCAGTCACCACAATCTTATATAAGCTCAAATGAATGTTTCATTATTTTTCTAAATACTCTTGTAAAAAAAAACTCACTACACATTATGTGGTCAGATCATGATCATCGTTGTCCTCGTCACCCTCACCTTCTGCTGCGTTGACATTATATAAATGGCAAACAGTTGATATAACATATGCAATCTCAACATGTTTAAACGGGCCAGTTTGACTTTCTATAAAGTATAAACTTGACTTTCTATAATGTCCTTTCCTCAAATGATATTTATTTTACTCCTACAAATGAATTGAACTGTTAGTTTTATAATGCCTTGAAACTCATATTTAAATCAGTTTGCGGGTAGAATTTCAATACGCCAAAACTTGAGAAAATTACCCGAATGACATCGCTAGATTAAACTTTGAACTTACCTAATCCAACTCACAAATCATAGGAAGCCTATGTAAACAGGAGGATGGAGGTGTGGTGGTGTATTGTTATGGATATAGATAACTTTTAAATTGGGACCTGTATACATAATTTCGGTACTAAATCGGTATTACCGAAAAAAACCGGTACCGGTCCCAATTTTCCCGATCCCGAATTTTAAAAATACTTGGTACCGGCACCGGTACCGAATTTAATCGGTTCGGGATTTTCGGTACTGGTACAGTACCGGTACTCGGTACCAAATGCTCATCCCTACTAGTAACAACACTGTTGAGAAATAAGAAAAAAGTTTGTTTCATAAAATGCATTAATTGTTCTCAACTTGTGCTTAACTGTTATAGTGTTGTGTTAGACATTCTTGTAATTTAACAAATATGACTCTTAGGCCATATCTATGTTGATTCATATATAGGAAGTTTGATGGATAATCAGACACGCAAAGTAGTTGAACTTGTTCGAGCCAGACAACTGCAAGCAGCTCACCTGATTTGCTTGTTGTTGGCTTTCGTTGCACTACTTAGACTGCCAGCCAAAAAGCATGCTAATTTACCTACTAGAGATGAAATTTTACAACGGCGATTTGTACGAGAAGAGATGTTACACAACCTTTTAAATGGCGGTAAATGTCGTGACCTTATCCGCATGAGTGAGAAAGCTTTTATGACATTGTGCGGTATCCTAAAGCGTGATGGTGAACTTCAACCTACTCAACGCATGTCTGTTGAAGAGCAAGTTGCAAGTTTTTTACACATTGTAGGTAACGATTTGAGAAATCGGTTTACCTCTTGGTTATACCGTTGTTCTGCATCAACAACTAGTCGGTGCCTCCATAGAGTTTTGCAGGCGATTATATCATTAGAAGGTCGTTATATCCAACAACCTAAAGGTGATATTGTACCAAAAGAAATTCAATAAAAAAAAGAGATTTTATCCTTTTTTAAGGATTGTATCGGTGCAATTGACGGAACACATGTACGTGTCAAAGTACCTAATAAGGATGCCCCTAGATATCGTGGTCGTAAGGGATACCCGACAATAAATGTACTGGTTGCTTGTACATTTGATATAAGGTTTACATACGTGTTAATTGGATGGGAGGGTATGGCATCCGACTCTAGAATTATAAAGAATGCATTTAGTAGAGATGATAAGTTAGTTATTCCTATGGGTAATTTCTTAAACTGAATTTAATTAATTGTGTAATTATTTATTGTAATACATATTACAACTTGTTTATAGGTAGATATTGTTTAGTAGACGCGGGTTTACCTCATACGAGTACCCTAATGACACCATATAGAGGTGCTAGGTATCATTTGAAAGAGTACTCCACTCGCACCCCTCATCATGCATCATTACGTAACGCAATTGAACGAGCATTTGGTGTCCTATAGAAGAGGTTTCCTATCATTAGAAGTACAACAGAACCATTTTACTCTCGCGAAACACAGTCTGACATCTTTTTGGCATGTTGTATTTTACACAACTTTTTACTTGAGGAAGACCGTGACAAAGATCTTGAATGAGGTCAAACAAGAGGTGTTACATGGATCACAAGAGGAAGTGTCACACCCAAACCTACGGCGGAAATGCCGGGGCGCGAACTGATTGTCACAGCTCTCAAGGTTACTATCATGCACAATATTTAAATGACAATATCTATTAATTGAATTCAATTATCAAATAAATCAAATACAAACAAGTACATAATTCATACAATAATACAAATTTTATATTTCTTGATTAAAATAATCTTCTAGCTAAATTCTTCACTAAGTCTTCACCAACCTGCATATGCGTATAAAATAAAGTTTTGTCAACAACACATGTTGAGTGAACAATACACCAATTTAGTTGTACATATAGTATATGTAACAAAATACGTAGCTGCAACAAGTCATATGAGAATAACAAAATAACCAAATGAGCAAGTATAACTGAAATGTCGAGAAGCACAAGGCTATAACGACTGGAGTATGATCATACTAGACTGAGATTATGTTGGACCTCTCCGAATGAGAAAGCATACAAAGCAAATAAGCACATAAACAAATAAGGTATAAGTTGTTAACACATAAGACAAAGTTGCAGTTTTCAGTATAAG
This sequence comes from Bidens hawaiensis, assembly GCF_021521415.1. Lineage (NCBI taxonomy): Eukaryota > Viridiplantae > Streptophyta > Magnoliopsida > Asterales > Asteraceae > Bidens > Bidens hawaiensis. The sequence goes on from NW_027491530.1 coordinate 273,114, forward strand.
TATATGTGAGAAATATATTTACGCATATGTCCCCAAAACGTGGAAAACAAGTAAAATAGGGGAATGTGGTACTCACCTCGATAGACGAACAAAATTGAATGGATAACACTAAAAATAACAAAAGCGGGTCACGCACGTTGACGACAAAGCCTAATAAGGAAAAAGAATACGAATATACGCTAAGTTAATGAAATAGATTGATTAAGAAAGCTCGATAAATATAATTATTATTAAGTCATATTATATAATTTTTTATTATATATAAAGTTATTATATGAATAACTACTAGTTTGCCAAATTATTAACAAAGAATACTAGTTTATTAATCCGCTTAAAAATATATTATAAATCTTTAAAAATATTTATTAGTTTGTTAAAATGTCTAATAAGTTTGTCCATTTATATATATATATTATATAACCAAAATATTAGTTTACGTGACATTGTATATTCGTATATATATGTACATACACGGGCAAAAGACGTGAGAAAATAAATATATATGTGATCGGTTTCTAGTAAAATAGTTTTATTTATTCATTATTAGTATTAATATATATTTAAATGGCTTAAAAAGAATTAAATCAAGGAAAATCCAACAAAAACGGGGTGCAGGGGTTCGAACTAGCGACCTCTGCCCCCATAGCTTGTATGATTAACCAACTGAGCTGCTAGTTAGTTGCGTTGTTATACAGTTTCCATTTGATATAAACACATGCAGAAACAACTCAGTTTTATTAAGAACCCTAACGATTGATTTGATCAAATTCGTTAACGATACTCAAATCAAATATGGGGGTTTTGACCAGCATGGAATCGCGGTTCTAAACATGTAAGCAATTACCTCTGAGAGTGATCGGAACTGGGTTAAATCGATGCTACAGTGGCCGGCGAAAATAAAGATAATAACAGATACTTGCTGGCTGTTAGGACGTAATTATGTTTAGGGTTATTGGTGGCAATGAAAAGAGGATACTACATGTCCGTTTAATTGAATTATGATATTCGTTTTCATGTATAATAGTTAACGGGTTGGCGTCATTGGTTATAATAAGAAATACGAATCCCTATTTGATTGATTAACAAAATTACGAGTGTCGGCAGGTCTCATAAGGAAAGATTAATAGATCCCGTGATTTGATTTCCAAGTTAAACGCTAAAATTAAGGTCCAAGAAACATAAATGGGTCACGGGTAAGGAAATGGATCGGGTAAACAGTTTTAAGGGTTTGGATTAATGGGTAATTTGATAATATAATAATATAATTACAGATTTGCAGTTAAGCCCCTACATTATGAAAATGGAAACACTAAAGGGTTAAAGTATGGTTTAGGGTAAGAATTGAATATAATCAAAAGTTATTTTACATATTAATTAAATAAAAAAATATTAGTAAAATAATTTTACTCGAATAACACGATATTTCTTGGTAAAATATCCCAAATATAAAAGTGAGTCGGGTTATGATTAATGGATATTAATAAAAAAAAAAAGTCTGAGTTGTTATAGTCTTCCATACTTTAGGGAATTTCGTCTCGAAATTAAAGGACACTATATATAAAAAAAATACATTTTAAAATGAAATTTAAAAGTTTATCATAACACAAAACTTTGAATAGTTAAGACAACGCTCCAAATTAAAATCCGATAAGGGCACTTATATATAGGATGTACCAGCGGCGTATCCACCATGTCCTTATCATCTTTACATTTGTACCGTTATTCCAACCATTTTCAATTCTATATTATGACACACAACTTTACGCTTCATGATTTCCATGCGAGGACTTCGATAATTATGTTCCGGACCATAATTATTGTTATCGTCGGATGGTCCACATGATTCGTCTCATTGTGTGGGTTTACAAAATGTTTGATTAAAACATAACTTTGAGTAAACAAAAATTATCAGGAGTCTTAATTTAGAACACTAGAAAGTCACCAATGTATAAAATAATTTCAAAAGTTTTAGTGAATTTTAATAAAGCAAAGAAATTTTAAAACAACTTTTAAACATAAAGATATAAGTATTTAAAGTTTAAGATGGGTAGCTTATAAATAGTTAAGGTTAATGAAGGTAAAGAAATAAGATAGAAGTAGGATTCAATAAACAATATATTAATCAAAAGAAACTTTATTTATTAAACAGAGGATAAATAGTCCAAATACGGAAATAATTCAAGGCCATAAAAAGGCGTTACAATACGTAATTAAGAAAAGACAAAAGAAATTAAGATAGATAAAGGGAACATCAAAAAGTCTTCACGGTCGTTGAGTAGTTTAATTGACGTGACTTGAAGCACTTTGAGAAGTTGCAGGAGTATGAGCAGTTGAGGTAGATTGATTCGGCACTGCTTGGAAAATTGAAGCTTGAACGGTTTGCAAGAGAGTTGTTTGGTGAAAATATGTCTGGTAAACTTGAGCTTGTGGTTGCGAGGTTTGGTAGTATTCGGTTAAGTAAGGTTGACCTTGATTGATGGTAAGCATGGGTCAAGTAGTAGTATAATCGTAGATTGGGCTTGATGATCTTGGGTAAGTTAAGGGCACGCATTACGGAGGTGATTTGGGTTTCCACAATGGGAGAAAGCAGGGGTATTAGGAACACCATGTTGAGCAAGAGAGGTAGGTTGTTGCGGAATAGCTTGTGTAGTAGGCGGGACACCACAAGTGTTAGCAAGATGACCATAACGGTTACATTGGGTGCAATGACGGCATAAGGATCCAACCGAGTAACGATAGTTACAAATGGAGCATCACGGAAAAGGACCGACGTAAGGTTTCTTGTTTGAGGAGTCTTGCGGGTGCGTAGGATTCGTTTAAGCAACGTTCTTAGGTTTCTTGTTGTGAGGATGATTGGAGGTAGATGGTTTTTTTAGTCACCAGCAGGGGAATTAGTTGGAAAAGTTGAATTGGTTGCATTAAAGTTCCGAATTTGGGTTACTATCCTAGGAATCAAAACAGATATCTCTTTGGCAATACAGGCAGCCACGGTAGTCGTGAGAATCAAACGACTGATGTCGAAGATAACATTGGTTTGTTGAATGAGACATTTTATAGGGACCAAAAATAAAGATTTATAAGATGAAGGATGAGATGAGGAAAATATCAGGATAATAAAATGTCTAATTATGTAGGTAACTTATAATGACATTGCCTTGAGAAGTAAAGGGAATTACGTCATGAGGATCAAAAGTAAAAGATTATAAGATGAGGGGGTACATAGCGTAAATAGTTGTTAAGTGATGTAGTCAATAAGATTAATGCGTTATGACTACATGAGGAGTTAAGTCAGTTTAAAAATTAAGATTATTAAGTTTACAATAAATTAACGAAATATAAATTGTGGGTGTTGGCCTCCCATGAGCTTTCCATGGCAATTTTAATGGCCCAACGAACTAACGAAAAAAAGCTGAGTTGGACAGCCCATGAGCATTACATGGCAATTCGATTGTCCCAACTAATTAACGAATTAACAATGCAATGAAGTTTGTCGGCCCAATGAGCGTTACACGACGTTTTAACCGACCAAACTAAATAACGAACTATCGAAATAAATATGGGTAGTCGGAGAATCTTGTGAATCACCACGTGGATTACTCCAACAAAAATACGAAATCAAGTTAAGAAATTGATAGTAGGAGTGCCCATGGGTTCCATGGATTTTTCACCCAACTAACCATTTAAATAATGGAACACAATAATCGGGAAAACCGAGTTTAGCCACGAATCACCGTGAATTCGGTTAAAATTTAACCTAAGGTGTCGGTCATATTGCATTTATGGGTCTCGCTCGGGTCCATAGGATTGAGTACTGGGGTCAGGTTATCACCCAGGTAAGGAATAGCGTCTTACAATTTCTCTTCCCCTTTCATTTATCGTAGGGTCATGCCACATAACCTAACCTTAAGGTGTACGAGTTAAAACAACAGGTGGGAATTCTTAAGAAATTTCCCGAAAATAAAAGCAATCTACTTTTTGAAAAGTTTTCTTTGAATGTTGAGGCATAGCCTTGGAGTTTGTGTGTGTGTGCATAACAATATAATAATTAATAAATAAATAATCATATAAGAAGCTATAAAAAATTTAAAATTAAACACATAAAGGTAAACAGATAGGCACATATAGGGTTCCTAAACATGTGTCTAAGGCAATTTCTAACGACCTATCTTAAACCTTCGGCTCTGATACCAATCTGTCACACCCCAACCTACGGCGGAAATGTCGGGGCGCGAATTGATTGTCACAGCTCTCAATGTTACTATCATGCACAATATTTAAATGACAATATCTATTAATTGAATTCAATTATCAAATAAATCAAATAAAACAAGTACATAATTCATACAACTATACAAATTTTATAATTCTTGTTAAAATATTCTTCTAGCTAAATTCTTCACTAAGTCTTCACCAATCTACATATACGTATAAAACAAAGTTTTGTCAACAACACATGTTGAGTGAGCAACACACCAATTTAGTTGTACATATAGTATATGTAACAAAATACGTAGCTGCAACAAGTCATATGAGAATAACAAAATAACCAAATGAGCAAGTATACCTGAGATGTCGAGAAGCACAAGGCTATAACGACTGGCGTATGATCATACTAGACTGAGATTATGTTGGACCTCTCCGCATGCGAAAGCATACAAAGCAAATAAGCACATAAACAAGTAAGGTATAAGTTGTTAACACATAAGACAAAGTTGCAGTTTTGAGTATAAGTATATGTGAGAAATATATTTACGCATATGTCCCCAAAACATGGAAAACAAGTAAAATAGGGGAATGTGGTACTCACCTCGATAGACGAACAAAATTGAATGGATAACACTAAAAATAACGAAAGCGGGTCCGCGCGTTGACGACACTGCCTAATAAGGAAAAAGAATATGAAGATACGCTAAGTTAATGAAATAGATCGATTAAGAAAGTTCGATAAATATAATTATTATTAAGTCATATTATATAATATTTTATTATATATAAAGTTATTATATGAATAACTACTAGTTTGCCAAATTATTAACAAAGTATACTAGTTTATTAATCCGCTTAAAAATATATTATAAATCTTTAAAAATATTTATTAGTTTGTTAAAATGTCTAATAAGTTTGTCCATTTATATATATATTATATAACCAAAATATTAGTTTACGTGACATTGTATATTCGTATATATATATGTACATACACGGGCAAAAGACGTGAGAACATAAATATATATGTGATCGGTTTCTAGTAAAATAGTTTTATTTATTCATTATTAGTATTAATATATATTTAAATGGCTTAAAAAGAATTAAATCAAGGAAAATTCAACAAAAACGGGGTGCAGGGGTTCGAACTAGCGACCTCTGCTTAGCTTGTATGATTAACCAACTGAGCTGCTAGTTACTTGCGTTGTTATACAGTTTCCATTAGATATAAACACATGCAGAAACAACTCAGTTTTATTAAGAACCCTAACGATTGATTTGATCAAATTCGTTAACAATACTCAAATCAAATATGGGGGTTTTGACCTGCATGGAATCGCGGTTCTAAACATGTAAGAAATTACCTCTGAGAGAGATCGGAACTGGGTTAAATCGATGCTACAGTGGCCGGCGCAAATAAAGATAAGAACAGATACTTGTAGGTTGTTACGACGTAATTAAGTTTAGGGTTATTGACGGCGATGAAAAGAGGATACTACATGTCCGTTTAATTGAATTATGATATTCGTTTTCATGTATAATAGTTAACGGGTTGGCGTCGATGGTTATAATAAGAAATTCGAATCCCTATTTGATTGATTAACAAAATTACGAGTGTCGGCAGGTCTCATAAGGAAAGATTAATAGATCCCGTGATTTGATTTCCATGTTAAACGCTAAAATTAAGGTCCAAGAACATAAACGGGTCACGGGTATGGAAATGGATCGGGTAAACGGTTTTTAAGGGTTTGGGTTAATGGGTAATTTGATAATATAATAATATAATTACAGATTTGCAGTTAAGCCCCTAATCAAAAGTTATTTTACATATTAATTAAATAAAAAATATTAATAAAACAATCTTACTCAAATAACACGATATTTCTTGGTAAAATATCCCGAATATAAAACTGAGTCGGGTTATGATTAATAGATATTAATAAAAAAGTATGAGTTGTTATAGGAAGAACGTCATAATATAAGAGATGTACGTGAGGGAAGTACCGAATATGAACAACTAAGGAACACAATTGCAACTAACATGTGGACTAACTACATGATGTATCCAAAAACTGAAATAGATATCGCAAAGTAGTTTTAGAAAAGTACTATTGAGTATATCATATTTATTTTGTATTGATTGTTATGGTTTTAGTTAATTGGTGATTTGGTTATTTTTTAATTACTTGTGTGTGCATATACTTATTCTATTTAGAATAAGCATCCATTTACATATGTGAAACTTTGTTATGTTACCATGTAGAAAGTCATAATGAGCAAACACGAAGCAACTGTAAAGAAGGAAACACTAAAGTGGACGGAAAATATGGATAACGCATTCATACAAGCTATGGTGACACAAAAAGATAATGGCAATAGGGTTAATGGAAATTTTACCTCAAATGCATACGACAATATAGTTGAGGAGCTGAGCACGAAGTTTAAAGTGAATGTTTCCAAAAACATTTGAAGAACCGATTAAAAACTTTGAAAGAACATTTTTCTAAATGGTACGATTTGTTTCGTGGAACATCATTGAGTGGATTCTCATGGAATTCAACTACTCAATTAATTGAAGCAGAGGATAAAGTCTGGGATAAATTAATACAGGTAATATTTAATTTAACTAAACATTTATATGGTTTTGAATCACCCCTACTTTAATTATATATATAAATATTTTGATTGTCGTTTATAAAAATAATTATCTTGATTTTGTTAAATAGTCAAATCCTGAATCTAAAGCGTTGAGGACGAAGAAAGTCTCAAGCTTTAATGAAATGCTAGAACTTTTTGCAAAGGACAGGGCATCTGGTGCACAAGCTGAGACTGCTAAAGAGAGAAATGCCGATTCCAAAAGAATGACAGCATTAACTTAGAAACTTTTCCAGAAGTGGATGATTTCTGTGCTGCAAATGATGTAATACTGGAAACCCAATTTGATAATGACGATGATATTCAACTGGTACATCCTACATATTTTCTAGCTGAGCAAACCTCAAGTGCAAAGAAATGCAAGACTAGAAAAAGGAAAGCTGAGCAAGAAAATGAAGATTTAGCCTCTATGATTATGAATAACATTGGTAGTGTGGCTAATGCTATATTAGAAGGCAATAAAATACTAGACAGGGTCCATCATCGCGAGTACACAGGGGAGGAAATTTACAATGCATTGGAACCAATGGGTTTGGAATCCATGAAATAAGGAGAGCTTTAAGGTACTTGGTGGCCAACCAAGCGGATGCACGGGCGTTATTTAGTTGTCCTCCTCAGATTCGGTTGGGCTTTCTAAGAGATATGATGGATTCGGGTAACTAAACGAGCTTCTGATGCGTTTATTTAGTTGAAGTTTTTCTTTTTTTTAGTAACTTACATTTATGACTATTTCTTTGTTGGGTATTTTACTATTTTTTTTATGGATCTTTGGATTGTTTATGATGCTAATTTATATTGGATTTTGAGATTGTTTATAGGATGTAAGTTCAGGCATGATGTAAGTTCACTTTGTTTGAAACCACTTATATCAAATATTGGCTTAAAGTTTAGTATTATTAGTATTAGTGATCATTCACATGTATATGGCATTGACACTAAAAGGATTTCTCATATAATCTATCACTGCTATATACCTTAGGCATAAGATGTGTTGAAGGGAAGTTTGGGAATTTATGTTAATATGGAAGTGCTTGAAATTGCAGGTCAAAATTAAAGTTAACATAGTGAAAAAGAAATTTGTCCAAAACAGCGTTTGACACAAAACTATAATGTATAATGTGTTTTGTGTGGTTAATCACGTCTTCTTTGGCCCGTTTACGGTACAAAACGAGCTTAAGCCGAGCTTAGGCCCGTTTAGTTTTTTCTCAAAATATTTTTTAAAAAAATGTATATAAATTAATTAATACTTAGTTAACAAGTCGAGCTCACTCTTGAGAAAACAACTCACGAGTCGAGCTCGAATTGTAGAAAAAGAGCTTGAAACGAGCCGACAAATTGTATATCATATTAAGAGTTGAAGAAGAATGTTGTTTTGGTAATTGGTTATTAGGTGTTTGTGTTTTGAGCTGCACTTAATATATTTTTGGAATTCATGACTCGCAAATTGTTTATGATGACTTGGAATTCATGTTCATGACATGAAATCAGAAGATAAATCATCTTCAACTGCATCTACTACATTGTAAGTCCTTGTTTAATTACTTCAATTTTTTATACAAATTACTTGTGGGTGAGTTTCAATCTTTATTACTACAGTGATCCTAGGTTGTTTGTTGAAACAAGCTGACATTTGCCAGCTAGGCATGGATCAAAGGAAAGTGAATGTTCTTTCTAGGGAGTACTGTGATGATATCAAGAGAAAAAACAAACTATCATACTGTCACATCGTAAGAGCCAATTGTTTAACTTTCTTTATTATATAAACATTTATATATATATATATATATATATATATATTTGTCATCGTTATTTGTTGCTTGGTGTTCGCGGACATGCTTCCAAGTTAATAAAATTGTTGCTGCTATATTTTTAGTTTGTTGTTGTGTGATATGGTTTTCAAGTTAAGCGACTGTTGAAGATTAAACAGTTGAGTTTATTTCAAACTCTAGCTCATGAATGTTGTTACATGTAATAATATTTAATTTAAGTAAAAGGGTATAATAGTAAAAGTGTAAATTTCTTTTCTATTCCTCTCCACTCGGGAACACAAAAAATATTTAATATCCTTTCATTTTCTCTTCTTTTCATTAAACTCAGGAACATGATATCATTTTTCTTATTTCCCTTTCTTTTCTATCCTAATTCCACTTCTTTTCTCTTCTCTTGTTAAATTAAACTCGGGAACAAAGTGTTAATGTCGCAGTCGTAATCCTTAATCAACTCCAACCATCTCCTCTGTCTCATGTTCAATTCCTTCTACTCGAAGAAGTACTTTAAACTCTTATGATCTGTGTAAATGGTACACTTAGTACCGTACAGATAATGTCTCCATTCATATTGAGAGCATGCACTACTGCTGCTAGCTCTAAATCATGCGTCAGATAAGTACTCTCATGGACTTTCAACTGTTTAGACGCGTAAGCTATCACATTTCATCGTTGCATCAACATGCAATCTAACCCACGATGCGAGGCATCAGTACAAACAACCAAATCCTCATCACCATCGGGTAAAGCAAGGATTGTAGCTTGCGTGAGTTTCTCCTTTAACTCCTGAAAAGCCTCTTCTTGAAACTTACCCCAACTGAATACTATCGACTTTCGGGTCATGCCGGTCAACGGTGCGGCTATCTTGGAGAAAACTTTGATGAATCTCCTATAGTAGCCAGCTAACCCTAGGAAGCTTCGTATATCAGTCGGATTCTGTGGAGTCTTCCAATTCGTTATTGCCTCAATCTTAGTTGGGTCCATGGTAATCCCTTTAGGATTGATCACGTGACCTAGAAATTGCACTTCTCTTAACTAGAACGCGCACTTCCAAAACTTAGCATACAACTTCTCTTTCTTCAGAGTCTCCAACACCTCTCTCAGATGCTCAGCATGTTCAGACTCGCTTTTTGAATAAATCAATATATCATCAATGAAGACGATAACTGACTTATCCAATGATGTGCGAAAACCTATATACAAATATTAATAACTAATTCTCGCAATTCAACACTAAGTCTTAAATTTATAAAACCAAACAATCCTAACTCAGCTTCACACAAACGGCAAGTGTACCGGTCGCGTAGCAGCACAGTCTAATGGAAGTCCGGATGTCGAACACAAAGATACGTGAGAACGGCTCAGAAAATTAACCCTAATCTAAGTCCTGCCTAAATAATATATTTATTTATTTTAATTATTTAAAACTACTTAACTTAACTAACTAAATTTAACTTAATGAAACTAACTAGAAAACTTAACGGCACTAACGAAGCTCTTAAATATGATGAAGGGAAACCACCTAGGTAAGGTATCTTAACGACTATCAACGACGCTCGGGTGACAACGAACACATAAAATCGGGTTCTAAAGGTTATCTAACTAGACAATTATAAGGGAAAATAGGTCCCCACGGTCCGTTTTACTAAAGACCCCTAAAAACGTCTAGAAAAAATGATAAACCACAGTTGATTTTCTAAGTACCCTAATGATTTATTACATGGTCCGTATCAAAATCACAAATTCCTTTAAGACCCGTAATCCTAACAAACCTCGGGGATAAGGGGTAATTCAATATTAAAGATTAAATAATTCGGCTTACAAATTAACCTAATTAACGGCTAGAAAACCGCACGTGGTCTCGCAACGGCTAACTAAATCGACTAGACCAAAGAGATAAACCAACTCCAAATGTCTTGGTCCAACTAAAAGGAGATGAACTATTGAGATAAACAACTTTAAATAATCAAACCCTATGGTGACGTCTACCACAAATAACCAAAAACACCAAGTAATTAGTCTAACATGCAATCCTAAACCAAACACGAAACTAATTCATGTAAAGATAAAATCACACGGGGTTTAATTAATATAATATTGAACAAACTCACTAGCAATCATAGAATAAAACCATAATAATATGAACTTGACACTAGAAAATCAATTATATGTTCGTTACTCAACCCAAAAACAATCGTCAACACATCGTCAATAAACCAAACCTAGGTAGTTCTAATAGTTTAGCCACTCATAATAATTATAATAATAGCCAAGTCAAAATATATAGTAGCCAAACTCATGTCTAATAATTCTCGAATGTAGAAAACAATGATTAATAAGTAAATCTTAATAATAGACAAACCGGAGTGCTCCTAACTCTTGTCTGGCTGTCGCTTTCAAATTTCTCCACCGCAGTAGGGTTCTCCACTAATAAGTTGGTCTGCTGCTCCAGGGGTTCCCCCTTCTTAATTGGATTTGGGTTTTTTATATTGAAACACCAAGAACAATCGTTTATTTACTGATGGCCCACTAAACTTTTTAACTCAGCCCATTATACTCCCACTAATTTCCACATTCTTATTCCTGGGACCATGAAAAAATAATCATAAAAGTGTCATAAGTAACAATTTATATATAGAGCACTTATAACTATTATTTATAACTTGCTCAGTTTAATACGACCCAATTGAATCAATTCATGTTTCAAGATGCCTTATGAGTTGTAATTCTCATTTATGATTTTCAAATGATTTTTAAATGTGATAAACGGCCAATTATGAGACATATTTTATGAACATCTACTATAATACTAAACTCCTTTTTAAATATCACCATTTACTTGTTTTGACAAATTATATTTATTATGAGAATTGTTATACTTGTTTTAGCTTGTTACATCTTGAAATAAATAAAATCTAATTATGAACCAATTAGGCGGATTATTTAATAAAAAACAACCTAAAAGCTATTCAAAAGTGCAGGGAATGATTATAATATTTATATATATTTTAGCACATATCATCCAACATCAGCGGACCACCCTATTCATCATGTCCATAAATGTTGCGGGAGCATTTGTTAGACCGAATGACATCACGAGGAACTCGTAGTGTCCATACCGCGTCCGAAACGCTGTCTTAGGGATGTCTGCCTCTTTCACCTTCAGCTGATGATAGCCTGATCTGAGATCTGTTCGTGAGAACCAACTTGAACCTTGCAGTTAGTCAAACAGATCATCGATCCTTGGCAAAGGATATCTATTCTTTACCGTAAGCTTGTTCAACTCACGATAATCAATGCACATTCTCATGCTTCCATCCTTCTTCTTAACAAATAGCACTGGTGCGCCCCACGGGGAAACACTTGGCCTAATGTAACCCATATCGAGGAGTTATTGCAGTTGGGACATCAGTTCTTTCATCTCGGATGGTGCTAGACGGTAAGGCGCTTTCGCGACGGGCTGGACTCCTGGTACTAAATCTATCTGGAATTCTATCTCTCGCTCCGGTGGCAACCCCGGAAGATTCTCAGGAAATACTTTTGGGTAGTCGCACACGATAGGAACATCTTTCATCTCTTTTCTCTCGGCCGTAGCGTTGACAACATACGCCAGGTAGGCACCGCACCCTTGCCTTAACAAACCCTCGGCTTTTATCATCGAAATGACATTAAGCCCAGAACTTTCCTTATCACCGTAAACCGTCACCGCACTACCATCCAAGGACTTTAACCTTATTATCCTACTCTTACACACTATCTGAGCTTCATACTCAGACAACCAACCATTCCCAAAACCACATAGAACTCTCCTAAGGTCATAACATACAAAGTAACAGGGAACTCCTATCTCTCTAAATCTATCTTAGAGTCCTTAACCATTCTCATTATTTTAACCGAGGTGTCACTAGCGGTTTCTACTATAAAAGTTTCAGACACTCGGCAACATTTCATTTTAGCTAGTTTACTAAATGGCTTGGCTACGAAACTTTTGTTCGCTCCTGAATCAAATAATACTGAAGCGACAATACCGTTTACTAGAAACGTACCTGTCACGACATCTGGAATCTGCTTGGCTTGCTCTTGGGTCAACATGTAGGCCCTGGTCTTTGGCCTTTATCAGGTCCCCGATTTCAGCTGGATCTTACTCAAATCATGCCATTACTCACACAGATTAATGTGTCGACAAGGGAGTTAATGACGGGTTGCTATATTTAGAAAGATTAATGTTTATTAAAGGCGGAATCAATAATAAACAGGGTGGTTGCAATACATAATCAAAGGTAACTAACACAAACAAGATTCACTCAAAAGATTTCCATTTATATAAAGTTCATCATACAAAGGGTAATCGATTTAGGGATTCTTGAAGGTTTATCCGTACTAAGACAGTCGTCACACACACAATATTCTATTCTTAATAAATGTGTCTGTCTGCCTTGTCCGTCTTGTTTTCTCTCCTTGGCGGCGTGCCCTAAAACATTCTATTTATAGGCCTGCCACCCTAGGTCAGCTGCCATTCCTTCTAGAAACCTCAAACGTACATACATATTTAAATTACAAAATCAGAAAATAGTCTAAGTGTAAAACAAGTCTTCCGGGTAGGCTTTGCATTAAACTTCACATTCCGAGTACGCTGTGTACTCTGCCATCCTCCAGGACTTGGTAACATAGAAGTGTGCTCGAAATCAGTTTCCGGGTAGACTTTAGTTGAAGAGTATTTTACCAAGTAAAATACTCACCGGGTAGACTTCAGTCTTCTTGACTTTGCCAGACTTTGCCCGACAAACCCTTACGGGTAACCTTGTTCTTCAATGGTCCATTTCAACTCTTTGCTATAAAATAACTTATTAGCAAAGTGTACTCGGGAGTAATGTTCCTTGCTTGAGTTGAACCTTGCCTGATATTACTTAGAGATATTCCTTTAGATCATCAAGCTTGTTCGGACCACCATTATTAATGAATACTTTGCCCGGTCTTCCAGGTACTTGGCTTCATGGACTTGGTTAGCCAAAAACTTACTCGGGAGTGAACCTTACTTGGATATGAAGAACAGACTTGCTTGATAAAGTGAACCTTGCTCGGATTTACATAGATTAGTGAACCTTGCCTGGCAATGCACTAATTTGCAAACCTTGCTCGGATATCCACTAATGAAGACTACTTGAAGATAACCTTGCCCGATAGACAAAATATCGTACCCGGCTAAGTAAAAGCTTGCTCGGATGTCTAAGGTGTGACCGGATGCATACTTAGGGAATTCTGAGGAGGTTGAGAAGATTCCAATCTTCCATGTACTTCATCTTGGTTAAATCTTTGACTCAACAATCTCCCCCTTAGGTCAATTGTTTGACTCAACAATCTCCCTTAGATTGGAACACCTCAGTTGACCCAAAACATTTGTAAGGTTACTTACACTTAGTCAAAAATACACATAAAATTCAAAGTCAAATTTACATATTCAAATAACATAAACAAATTACATATTCAAAAGTTGTCCGAAGACATTACATCACAAAGCCTAATCTAGGAATTTTGTCTTTTCCATTCATTGTAGGCAGCTTGTCTTCTCATTGCCATGACAGATGCAGCTCTTTCCCTAAAGATATTGAGAATTTGGTAGTGAATGTGCCCTTATGGAATCACCAAATCTCTTATATCCATCAAGTCTTCATTGTGCAAGTAGGTCAAATCTGCATCTTTCTTGATTATAGCCAGAACTTTTCCATCAGAATTTTTTAGTACATAGTGACCAGCATTTTCTTTGTATTCTATTTCAGCAATGATACCATTCCTTTGCACTGTGTAGTTGGGCCGTGTCATTCTTCTTTCAAGACTTATGCATGTGTTCATATTTGACAGTGGATTCCTATCTCTGACATTCATCACAAAATCTCTCTCAGCAATGTCCATTCTTTTCAATTTTTCTATCCTCTTTGACTTGTGTAGCTGAATCAATTTCCAACTTCTCTTTTGACTTAGGAATGGGAATCCCTTCTTAGCTTCATCCAGCAAGAACTTTGACAGATTATTCATCTGTCTTCTAGCCATCCTACTTCTGTTTCGGTAATCATACAAGTTGAGTCTGACCATTCTTTCTAGTTGTTCTTGAGTGTATTCATAAAAGTCACTCCTCACAACTATGTCTCTCAACGATCGACTTTCCATAATTACTTTCAGCGATTCAGTAACAGAATCAAAGTAGATTTCTCTTGGAAGGTCCATATTGAATTGTGGTCTTGTTGTCCTTTCTTGCGTAGATCTACTAGATTCACCTCTTTCCCCTTGTGGATACCTTATTGAAATTGGTGGCCTGAATGGAATGGACTTCTTTGGTTTGCAAGGCCCCAAATTAAAAGTTTTTATGTAGATTGAAGTTACCATCTCAGGTGGGAGGTTGGCCAATTCAACAATATCTTGTCCTGCCAGGTCTCTCAGAAGAAGCATCATCTTTTCTATACCAGGATTGTCAGACAATCCTGCAGGTATAAATCTTCCATCTATAAAGCTTCTGGGGTTCTCACCTTCTCTTAGAGCCTTCATCCACTCTACCTTCTGAATGTAGAAAAGTTCTTTTAAATCTTCCTTTTCCAAGACATTGAAGTCTGCTTCACTCATTCCCCTTTGATTTATCATAATGTTCCTCAAAATATTTATCATTTCTTCATTTTCCCAAGGAATTATTCTTTCATCTTCAGGTTCAGAATTTGGTTCCTTTGGGATGGATGTTTCAACAATGGGCACTTCTTCTGATTTTTCCTTTTCAGCCTGTTTCTTTAGTTTTTCCCTTAAAGTTTGAATTCTTCTCTTCTTTGCTTGAGGCTCGTCAGTTGGTTCAGCCTGTTTGGTAGAGCTCTCAGCTTGGACTCCATTCAATTTTTCTTTTCTTTTCAATTTGTTATACTGGTCCCATACTGATTCTCATGATAGGTTCTCAACAATCTCAGGCTTCATACCTCTCTCCAGTAAATATCCACACATACCTTCAAACTTTTTCTTCAAAGATTCAATCTTTTCAAGTTTCTCATTTTCTTTAACACATTTTTCAATCATCTTCTCTCTCTCACTGTTGTAAATATTTTGAAGTTGGTCAAAGTTGAAGTGAGACAGATTTCTCTCTGAATAGTTGTGCCTTCTGAGATATTCCCTGAATTTTTGACTTTCCCTGTTTTTCTCTTCCGTCGTTTTCTTCAAGGCATCTCTCTCTTTATCTAGTCTCTTTTGCAACTGATCATCATCAAGATTAGCCAAAGATTCAAAACTTATCCCATATCTTCTCAGCTTTACAACCAATGGATTATTCTTTTTGGCTTCTCTCATACTCAACTCAATGTTTGCCCTTTGTTCATTAGTCATTACAACTTGTGGGGATATAACATTAGTAGCTTTGACATTTTTCCTTTGATCATTCTCAGGATCGTCATTATCATCATCAGAATCCTCAGACTCATCCTCTCCTTCAGTTAAATCATTCATAGCATCAATCTTTGGTTCATCAGAGGGTGGATGATCTGGTTCACTTCTTATTGGCACATCAGGAACACCCTGAACCCTCTCTCCTGGTTGCAAGGTTTGTAGTGGGACAGCATCATCATCTTCCGAAGTTTCAACAAAGTACTTGTTCTTTTCATCCCACTTTCCTCTCTTGGCAGATCTTTCATGCTCAGTCTGCTCGGATGCCATCTTTCTTCTCATGTAGGTCTTAGCAAACCTATTGACTTTCTCTGCAAATTCTTCATGTAATTTTGAAAGTCTTTCTCTTTTCTGTTCAAGTGTTTCATGAGGTTCAGTCACATTCACCCTTTCTGACCAGCTGTCAGTTGGGTTCTTCTTCAAATCTTCTCTCACTTGTTCAGTCCATTTCTTGGTAGCCATTGAAGCAATGGACTCACCAATTTCTTCTTCAATTATTACATCAGTATTCAAGTTGGCAGGTTCAGCAATTTCTGAGGACTTTCTTTCTTGTTGATTCTGGGATTGAAACATGCTAACCACCATAGCCAGGGAATTGTCAGCTTCCTCAGCTTTGTTCATCATAATCAATGTTTCAATTGCTTCTTGATCAGCCACATCATCCATAATTTCTTTTGCAAGTTTGGCTTGTTTAATCAAGATTTCCTGTTCTTCCATTTCTTCAGGAGTTAGGGATTGAGCCAGTATCTCCCTATCCCTTGTTTCTCTCAAGATATTCTCTTGTTCTCTTAGGGCATCAGTAGCAGCAATAGCATCATCTTTAAATAGTACATCCTTTTCAGGATATGCCTTGACAGGCTCTTCTTCAGTGACTTTTGTTTTTCCCTTATCAATTCTTCTCATAACCTCTTCATCTTCAGACTGTACATAGTTATCAATCTCCTTCTCATGTGCTTCTAACTCAGGGTCATACTCTAGCCCCTTGGAGCTTTCAGGTTGTTCAGTTTGAGTGATAGGCTCCTCAGTAGCAGTATTCCCGTCATTCATCACTTCAGTTTCTACTCTAGTTTGAGTGTCAGTTAAGACATCAGTAGCTATATCAGTAGCAGCTACATTTTCTTCAACATTTATCTTTTCAATCACATCCTCTGTCTCAACATTCTCTTCACTCCATACTACTCTCACAATCTCATCATTCACATCATACTCCTGTTCTGCAACATCAGACATATCTGCTTCATAATCAATCTCTTCAATTATCTTCTCCTCACTATCATACATATTCAAAATCAATTTTAAACTATCAGCCGTCTCCACAACTGTTACAGTTTCTTCAACATTCACACCAGGAACAATTTGCCTATACTCATTCTCCCCCTGTTTTGGGGCAGCTGGGGTCTTCTCAACCTCCTGCACCAGGGCTTGAATTCTCAAGTTTGCTTGTACCAACTTCTCTAACAGCATCACATTTTCATTAGTCACCTCCTCATTTCTTCTTCTCAACTCAACATTTTCTATCATTAAGTCTAGATTTCTTTGAAATGTGTCTGTATGTGAGGTTGTAGGTGGTGATGTAGAAAAAGGTTCAAACTCAGGTTGTTCTGTGGTGTGAGTTTGGAAAATGGATGGTGGTGGTGATTGTGTATGAGGTGGGCTTGAAATGAATGGATCAGTATGAATTTGGCTTGTTGTTGGTGGTGTTTGTGGTGGTGGAGATGTATGTGTTGATGTTTCTGTTTGGATTATGGTTAGGGTTTGAGCTGGTATGTGAGTGATTTGGTGTGGTGGAGTTTGTGGTGGTGATGGTATAATTGGTTGTTCAATGTGTGGTGGTGACTGTGGTGGTGTTGGAATAGGTTGTTCTATTTGCTCACATTGCTCCCCCTGATCAGGTTCAACAATATCCATAGCTACTCCAGCTCCTCCTTCATCTCCATCTACATAATCATCTCCATCATCAGAGTCTCCATCATTAGAGTCTCCATCATCATCACTCTCAACATCATCTCATCCTTCCTCCTCTGAGCTTAACTCAGGCACTGGCATCACCTCCAAGTTATGATCTAACAGCCATGGCAAAATTTCAAATGGAACTTCAAAATTGAATCTGTTAGCAGCACCTGGATTCTTAATTCTCTTATAAGTGTCTAGATTTTGCAGCAGGTGGGTTATGCCAATAGTGGGTAGAACTTGCAATTCTATGTTGAAGATTATCTGTAAGAACCTTGGGTATTGCAAAAACCTATCCTTCTCAGCCTTTTTCAAGTTTGAAACTAATCCCTCAAAGATCATCTTTGAGAAATTAAAGGGCAAATCATAAATGATTCCAACAGTGGCATTTGCTAGATCACGACTCATCAAAGTCCATGATCCTTTTCTTGGAGCAAATCCCTGTATTACATGATGAATCAGAAATCTGTACAACATAGGGAGCTTTCCCTTTTGAAATTGCCCATCATGAACTGTTCCCTGATATCCCATTGTCTGTTCAAAGATCCTCATCAGGTGATCAGTGTTGAAATTAATATGATTATGATCATCATCATTCAACCGTAAACATCTTCTGATCATCCTTTCTGTCACATGTATCTCATGGCCAGCAATATATGCTTCAATTCTTTTCCCATTGATATCTTCAACAAGTTCCGCAAATCTCCAGAAATCCAGTGAATGATTTCTGTAGATGATAGGATTTTCATTGAAGGCAAAACTGACATTTGACCGAGCCATCCATGTAATAATTCTTTCCATCGGCTCGTTGTCAAGTGTGACTTACAAGAGTACACACATATTATGCTTCTTCTCGAAGAAGTACTTAGGTTGGTCTTCTTCTGCCATATCTGAGCATCACGAACAAACATATTCAAAATGAAATTAGACATAAAGCTCATTACTTTAAGTAATTTCAATGCATAAAAATAAAATAAAATAAAATAAAAAAAAGAGTAAAATCATCAAGAACCTGTTCTTCGACAAATTTATAACCTAAACAAAGAAACAGAGTATTAGTAATCAGATACATAATCAAAGCCCATTATAGTCTAATCGTGATCGGAAAACACATAAATGTTGCTTACTGAGTCGGAATTAGAGGGATGATTCAAGTTAGGGTTTGGATTAAAGTTGAATGAGATAAGTCGGTTTAGGTTACTTTGCGAGTAAGCAGTTGCAGTGGAAGGAGAGAGAGGGAAAAGTAATGTTGAAAATTTTGCCTAACTCCCTCTTATATACCTTTTGAAAGTGGGTTTTAAATGCTTTTTGTCGTTTAGTGAGTTATTAGCTGTCACACAGTAACATTATCCACTTGATATATTAAAACATTTCTTTATACTTTTAGCAAACCTTACTCGGAAAATTTCAATATATCCAAAGTCTACTCGGTATACTTCCACTTACACAAAGCTTACCCGATTAAAATAAAAAATCAAACCTTGCTTGGTCAAGCTAAGTAATTTAAAGTCAAGACACTATGAAGAAAGCTTACCCGAAACACTAGATTTCTTGAGAAATTAATCACAAGGCATATAATCAAGTATGAAATATCAAATAATCATCCTTACTAGGAATCAATTAAGATCCCCATGTAAATTTCTTGAATTCAAATTTAAAAGACTTGGTCTAGCATAAACCCTAATTAAATAAGAATCATAATCAATCAAACATAATAAAAACATATTCAATCAAGTATACTTGGAAGCATAGTGTGCTCGAGCAACCTTTCTGATGTATAGTGTGCCCGAACAATATTCTTATGCAAAGTATACCCGAATAACCTTCCTATAGTACAAAGTGTGCCCGGAAAAGGACTTCTAACAGACAATGTACTCAGAATGTCAAGTTTTGAAATTACCAAGTATATTGAGGTAACAGAAGTGTACCCGAAATATAAAGTGTGCTCGGAAAACAAAGTTTGCACGAAAAAAAAACTTGTAATCTCAACCGAAATCATAAACACAAATATCACAGAGCATGGTAGGACTGAAATTAAAACACATAAACAGTTAAGTGTGCTATAGTCTAAAATTTCAAAGAGCTTGCCCGAATATCCTATGTTAGCACTAAGCTTGCTAGGATACACATATTCAATCATCAGGTATGCCTGAGAACTAATCTAAACAGTTTAGTCTACTCAAGAAACATCAACATATCAAACCATACCCGAAAAAGACAAACTTAAATAATAATAATATCTAAGTGTGCCCGAAAAGGTTAACAAACCTTTCTTAACAACATATTCACACAAATCACAAAGCTTACTCGGTGTACTAACCTAAGTTCACGGAGTTTGCTTAGAATAACAGTCAGCATATAAAATGCAAAGCTTGCTCGGAACAAGAATTTCTTGTTAAAAGCTAGCTATATCACATAATCATCTCAAGACTTCAAGCTTGCTCGGGAAATAAGTACAACAGTGTACTCTACCTGGAAAGTGTAAACACTTCAAAGCATGCCCGAAAATCATAAACTTAGTCAATAATGACTAAGTTTGCCCGGAAAGGTTAAAAAGTATCAAACCTTACCCGAAAATACATATTCAAACATATTCAACTGTTTTGTGTCCGGAAAGGTTATAAAACATCAAACCTTACCTGAATTTACATATTCAAACATATTCAACTGTTTTGTGCTCGGAAAGGTTATAAAACATCAAACCTTACCCGAACTTACATATTCAAACATATTCAACTGTTTTGTGCTCGGAAAGGTTATAAAACATCAAACCTTACCCGAACTTACATATTCAACCTACTAAAGGCAAAATGCAACACTTTTTGACTTAAACCACTTTGTCAAAATATATTTTTCATTACAGATCATAGTTTAAGAGCAAATGGTGCATTTAGAGATCAAATTTCAGTTGTATTTCTCTTCAAAACAGTTTCTTCTATTTTCTGAAAAGATCTCAAGAATGGGATCATATTGACTAAGTAGCTTTCTCAATACTTCATTCTCAGCATTATTATGACAACATAGATAGGTTAACAGCAGGTATAAACTTAGCATGAATTTCATATCTTTGGTGATACTTTTAAGGTTCAGTTAGAAACATAATGCATTAATGGTCAACACTGTGCCATGATGCCTCATATCTCTTCTCAAAGCTTGTTTGTATTTTATTTTCAAACATATAGAGGTTGAACGTTGGACTTACTGTTAAATAACATGCCTTTCATTCAAGATGAGACAGATTTTGTTAACATCTTTGTAGTTCTTAGTTGTAACCCTCTTGTTTGATAAAATATTTAAAACACTTATCAACTTTTGGTTGATTTATTCATTCTTCCCCTTGTTTTTGATATTTTCTCAAATTTTCTAACACTTGTTCTTTGTCATATTTAAAGATGTTTCATTTTTGGTTGACCAAATAACAACAGGCTTGTGTTCACTTTTCTGCCTATCATGTGGAGAGATTTATCTTGAGACATGCAAAGACAACTATGTATCTTCACATAAAGATTAGCATATTCATTATGTTTATATCACCTTAGATTTTACATCATCATGAGAAAGCAAACATACATATTAATGACTATACTATGGTCTTTTTAGCCTATTAATTCCATATGATTGGCTAAGTAGTCAATGTACTATCATTTCCCAATATAAATACAGTTTAATATTCAATCACCCCAATATCTCTTCATTGGCAGGTAAAAGGCTATCCTGTTTGATCACAAGTGATCAACATGACCAAACATACATGTGAATATATGTCCTTTCAAAGTCAGAGTTATTAACATAGTTTTAAGTGAAGGAATAAGAAACAAGTCAAGATTTCCCCAAATGCATTCAGTTTTCAGGTCAATGGCTATCCTTTGAATCTGTAGAGATTTAAGCACCAAACATACACAAGTGCATGTCCTTCCAACTGGGCAAATGCCATAATTTTCAACAAAAATAACTACTTGAGTCTTTTCTTTAAAAATCCTTCTTTTAAGCTTCTTCAAAGCTTGAACTGAATAATCTTATCATATCTCTACACCATTAACAACATGCTCATGTTTTGATCAAAATAAAGTATTTATGCAAAATTCATTGTATAATTCATTTTATCACTTAATTTTGACATAAAACACATTTTGACATAAACAGTTGTAACATAATCAAATCTTACTCAAACTTAATATTATCAGGACAAGTAGACAGTACTGTCATTCAAAGTCTAATCTATCTTAATAACATCAGAAGATCAGATAAATCACATATTCAAGCAATTAAGCAATGATGTCAGATAAGCTTACTCTAACAATTAAATCTTAACAGAGACACTTATACTAACATCACAAATGCACAACAATTGATAATCAAACAAGCATATCAAACAGATTAATCATGTCAAAACTATGCAATCATCATCAGTTAAAGCACATATCAGTTTAAATATTCAGTAGCATAATCAGTAACATACTCAAGCATATTCACATAACATTCAATTTGTGAAACCTCTAAATAAAATAATCAGTTAGCACATAGAGGTACATAACCAGGCACACGTCCTTAATCAGATTTCATCAGAGTTGATCATTCCCAGGGCTTTCAAAAGAAAGTTGAACCTGGTTCTATCAAGTGGTTTGGTGAATAGGTCAGCCAAATTGTCACTTGTATCAACTCTTTGCATTTCAATCAAACCTTTTTCACTGCAATCCCTGATGAAGTGATATCTGATTTCAATGTGCTTAGTTTTAGAATGTTGAACTGGATTCTTAACAGTAAAATATGCAGCATTATTATCAATAAGAATAAGGGTGTTCAAAAAATTCAAACCATAGTCCAACATCTGATTTTGAATCCATAGAACTTATGCACAGCAGGCAGATGCAGCTACATATTCAGCTTCTGCAGTAGAAATTGAGACTGTAGTTTGCTTTTTGCATTGCCATGACACTAGCCTTTCACCCAAAAATTGACATCATCCTGAAGTTGACTTTCTACTCATGTTACATCCATCATAATCACTGTCTGTATATGCAATCAGATCAAAAGATTGGTTCTTTGGATACCAAATTCCTAAGTCTGGTCTTCCCTTTAAATATCTAAATATTCTCTTAACAGCATTCATGTGGGAGACTTTTGGATTTGATTGAAATCTTGCACATACACATACAGCAAACATGATATCTGGTCTTGTTTCAGTCAGATACATCAGAGATCCAATTTTGGCTCTATATTCATGTTCATCTACAGGCTCCCCCTTTTCATCTGCAATCATCTTTTCTTTGGTGTCCATTGGAGTTGAAGCAGTCTTGTACTCATGACAATTGAACTTGTTCAAGATGTCTTGCACATATTTGTTTTGGTGAATGAAGATCCCTTCAGCTTTCTGTTGAACTTGCAATCCAAGAAAGAAGTTCATTTCTCCCATAGAACTCATGCTGTATTTGGACTTCATTACCTCTTCAAACTCCATGCACATTTGTTCATTTGTAGATCCAAAGATAATGTCATCCACATATACTTGTAACAGAAGTAAGTCTGATCCATTTCTTTTGTAGAAGAGTGTCTTGCCAATGGCTCCTCTTGTAAAACCATTTTCAAGAAGATGATTTGACAGCTCATCATACCATGCTCTAGGAGCCTGATGCAATCCATAAAGGGCTTTGTTTAGCTTATACACCCTGTTGGGATACATTGGATCCTCAAAACCTGGAGGTTGAGCTACACGCCTCTTCATCAATCTTTCCATTTAGAAATGCAAACTTAACATCAAGCTGGAACACTTTAATGTTCTTTGAGGCAGCATATGCAAGAAAAATCCTGATAGCTTCAAGTCTTGCAACAGGAGCAAAAACTTCCTCAAAGTCTATTCCTTCTTCTTGAAGACATCCTAGTGCTACAAGTCTAGCTTTGTTCTTAATCACCAAACCCCGTTCGTCTCTTTTGTTTCTAAAAACCCATTTGGTTCCTATTGCATATCTGTCTATTGGCCTATCAACAAGGTCCCATACATGTAGGTCTCTGAACTGTGCCAGTTCCTCTTGCATTGCTTCTACCCAACTATTGTCTTTTAATGCTTGAGCAATGTTCTTTGGCTCTATTTGGGATAGAAAGCAGGAGCAAAGACAGATGTTTGCAATTTCAGAATGACTTCTTGTAACTCTTTCATGAAAATCTCCAATGATGTTTTCATAAGGATGATTCTTTTCCACATAAGGAGTTTGTATAATCATATTTTTAGACAAATTTGTGTCAAGATTTATTTCATTGAGCTCTAGTTCTTCAATGATCAAATCAGTTTCTACATCATGAAATTCTGTTGCTTCATCATTATGTTGTCCTGAAGTAGATGCACTATTGTTTTCTAAGTTTAATCTTTGAAATAGATCTTGAAATCTTGCTGTAGACGCAGCTTCTTCTCCACTTTCTTGGTTCCTTGTGTCATCCTCATTCTGAACTTGATCATTTTGTATATCTTGATTGTCTTGATTGTTCTCAGTATGATCAGGTTCAGGACTGTGATTCTTTTCTTGATCTTGTTCACCAATGTCACATGAGGAACTCTTCACAAAAGTATACTCCTTTTCTTTTCTAGCAACCTTTTTCCATAATTCTTCTAAGTCCAGTGGTTTCTTCTTTTTCTCTTCAATTTCACTGGTCTTGTAGAATGAGTCATCAAAGTCTTTAGGATAAATCTTGAAAGACCTTATTAGCTTTTCATGATCAAACAGCCATGCTGCACCATCAACTGTATTGAATTGATTCTCATTAAAGATGATGTCAGATGATTCTATGACACTCAGATGGCCTTTCACATAAACTCTGTAAGCTTTTGAGTGTGTAGAATATCCAACAAAGAAACAATCCAGGGATTTTTTTTGAAACTTGTTTAAATAGTCCCTTGTGTTCAGAAGAAAACATTTGCATCCAAAGGGCTTGAAAAACTTAATGTAAGGCTTTCTGTTGTGAAATATTTCATATGGAGTTTTGTTATGCCTTTTGTTGACAAGTACCCTGTTCTGAACATAGCAGGCTGTATTTATGGCTTCAGCCCAAAAGGTGACAGGCATATTAGCATCTGCTAACATGGTTCTTGCAGCTTCAATTAAAGTTCTATTTCTTCTTTCTGCAACACCATTTTGTTCAGGAGTTCTAGGAGCTGAGAATTGTTGTTGTATTCCTTTTACTTCACAAAATTCTTGCATAACTCCATTCTTGAACTTAGTGCCATTGTCACTTCTCATCATCTTGACTTTCTTATTCAATTTGTCCTCAATCATTGTTACACAACCTTTAATCAACTCAGCAGTCTCATCCTTGGTACTTAGGAAATAAACCCAAGTGTACCTTGAATAGTCATCAATGATCACAAGACAATATCTTTTCTTCCCTATACTTGGCACACTCACAGGACCAAAGAGATCCATGTGAAGTAATTCAAGTACTTGATCAATTGAGTTGATGAGCTTTGGCTTATGAGTAGATTTGTGTTGCTTTCCTTTTTGGCATGAACTACAATGATCTTCCAATTTGAACTCTCTTGTAGGTAAGCCTATGACATGCTCACCTTTGACAAGTCTATTCATGTTCTTTAAGTTCACATGACAAAGTTTCCTATGCCATAATTTTGATTCATTTTCAGTGGCTTTGGAAATAAAACATGCACCTCCTCTTGAGATTGCTTCTTTGATATTCAATTCATACAAGTTACCATTTCTTGGTGCCATTATCATAATCATTTCAGGTGGAATCACAAACACAGGCTTCAAAATGAAACAGTGGGAATCATCAAAACTGACTTTGTATCCCTTATCACACATTTGTGATATACTCAGTAGATTGTATTGAAGACCTTCAACATGAAATACATTATCAAATGAGACTTTCCCATTTGTTAAGATTCCTTTTCCAACAATCTTTCCACCATTTTCATCACTCCCAAAAGCTACAGGACCTTCATACTTTTCTTCATAATTGACAAGAGACCTCTTGTCACAAGTCATGTGTCTAGAACAACCACTATCCATGTACCATATGTCATTCAGAGGAGTGAACTGTTCTTTCACATACAAAGAAAGTTTGATTAGTTGAGTGATGAAGTGCAAGTCTTATCAACTTGAGCTCATCAGATTCAGTTTCAGACACGGCTTGGGAAGTGAGTGTTGTTGGTTTAGGATCTTCATGAGTGAGTTCTAGATTGTCTGAATTGTCTGTTTCATAACCACACTCTCTTGGGGTTTTAACTAGTGAAGTTGAGTTCTGATACTCAGCTGAGTCAGAGGCATACTCCTTTATCACATAGTCCTTCTTTTCAAAGTAGTCTCTCACATCAGGAACTTGCTCAACCTTTGTTTCTGTTTTAGGTTTCCAAAGAAAACCTTGTGGTTCATAT
Source organism: Bidens hawaiensis (assembly GCF_021521415.1). Lineage (NCBI taxonomy): Eukaryota > Viridiplantae > Streptophyta > Magnoliopsida > Asterales > Asteraceae > Bidens > Bidens hawaiensis. The sequence continues at coordinate 299,478 of NW_027491530.1, forward strand.
CCATGTTTCATCAGAAACTTTTCATCACCAGTGAGTTCAGTTGGTTTCTTTCTAGGATATGCATCGTTTCTTCTTGTTTTCTCACTATTTGATAATCCTTGAGAACTATCAGAATTGACAGATTGAGTATCCCTTTTTGGGATTATTCTCAAGGGTTGAGAGCCCTTTTTAACATTTTTCACATGCTTCACTAGAGATTAACCCTTTAACAGGTTTATCCACATGTTTCTTGGCTTTCATTGAATGCCTTTGGCTCTCATTTTCCAGAACTTTCTCTTCACAAACCTTTCCCATGCCCAAGTATTTTTCATACTTCATTTTGTAGGCCACAAAGTCTTGGCCATACTTTGTTCCATCTGGGACATGAAGTGGTTGAAACTTCAATCTTTCATTGCAGGAGTCTGTATGATGACCATACTCATCACACTTCTTGCACCAAACCTTTCCTTTGAATATTTCATGTTCTTTTGGTTTCTTGAACCTTTCACTTGGTCTTGGTGAATCAACTCCAATTGTCTTTTTAGATTTTAAACTGTCAAAATCAATTGAGAAGAGAACAAATTCAGCTATCCTAATGTCACTTCTTTCTACTTTCCCTTTAACAAAGACAATTTCCCTTAAACTCAAAGGTTCCTCCTCTATGTTTTCCCTTTGTCTTGATTTTCTCTTTTCATATTCCTCCATTGTTTCTACTTCTCCAATGTCAAAGTCTTTAATGCTTGAGAAAATAGGGTAAACTGGAATAAAGTTTTCAACATTCACATCTTCTTTTACCCTTTTCTTGCCTTTTTGCTTTAAATTTTCCAATAATTCTTTGCTTGGAGGTCTCACTGCATTGTAATTTACCTTCTTCTTCTCACATATATCAAAGGACACATGTTCTCTCTTTGTTCTTTCATTCTGTTTCTTCATTCTTGATGTGACAGGTGGATATTTTGGAAGTTTGTCAATAGATTCTGGCTTCTTGTATCTTCTTCCTCTTTCAGCAGCTTTGAGTTCCTCTTCAGTAATTTGATAACTCAAATCACTCAAGTCATCTTGATTCAAATCAATTGACTCAAGGTCATCTTCAGAGACCTGAACTCCAATTGACTTTTCTTCTTTCAACCCTTTCTTCACAACAAACTCTCATTCTTCACTCACCTCAACATTCTTGTACAAATCCACAAGTTCTTCTTTGTCTTGAAAGACATCTTTGAATTGTTGTAGATATGCATTTCTTTTCTCTTTATCAACTCTTGGCATAAAGTTGTTGTTGAAAGGTGGTGGTACTGCTTTGTACTTGTCTTCTTCTTTAACTTGGTTTAAAGTTCCACAGATGTTTCCAGTGGAGACCAAGTTCTTCAATAATTCATTGTTAGCTTGCAGTTTTCTGTTTAGCACCTTCTCTTCTATAATCATTTTCTTTAACCCATCAATTTCAGTGGTGAATCTTTTCTGAGCTCTGTAACTGTTTACACAGTCTTCTTCCAAACTTTTCATTCTTTCTTCACTCACTAGTTCACTCGCCTCATATGCATTGATGATACTTTGTTTCTTAAAACACTCACTTTCCAGCTTGCCTACTTTCATTTTCAGTTCATTGATAACTTCAGTTAAATCAATAGTAGGAGCAGAATGTACCTGAGATGATGATCCAGTTTCTTTCTCAATTATGGCCATGAATGCTACATTTGCCCTCTTGATATCATCTGCAATGTCTTCTTCATGATTGCTCCAATCAAAGTTACCTTCATGCTGTGTTGTTACAGCAACATATCCTTGATTTATGATCTGGTTTTGATTGGCTGGAACAGTGTTGTTAGGAACATTTTGAAGGTTTTGGTTGTTGTTTCTCTGAAAACCTTGATTTTGAGGCATTCCTTGATCATGATTGTTTATTTGAGGTTGAAAGTTGTTGAAGTTGGGATTATAGTTGTTGTTGGGATTGTTGTTGAAGTTATTGATGTTGGGTCTCTGCTGATATTGAGTCTGTTGTTTATACTGAGGCTGCTGATTTCTTGGTTGGTTTTGAAATTGGTTCACTTGGAAATTTCTTGGCATGTTACATTCTCTTGCAAAATGACCAGGCTGTTGGCAGTAGTAGCAGATGGCTTTTGACTTATCAAAACCAATTCTTTCATTTGGTCCTGATAGGAGTGACCTACCAGTCCAGTTGTAAGCCTCTTGCTTCTAAGAGCCAACATGGCTGCTTGCCACTTCAAATCCATGTCCTCCAAATCATCAGCATCTATCTGCTCAAGATCATCTTGTACTACACTTGTGTGAATTAGATTTTTTGCAACAAATGCATTATATGACTCAGTGAACATTGAAAGCAAGGTTTGAGTATCACTGCCTTGACCATTTCCACCACTAGTGTGAGGAATATTCCCACTTGCCATAGAGGCAGAATTAGTGTCATCAATCAGCTGCACATTGAATCTTTGTTGGTTTCCTTGATTGCTAACACCAATAAATGATTTTGGAGTATCAGAATTAAATTCAACAGGTTCTTCAATGATAGGAATATGTTGTTGATTCTTGGTAGTCAAATTACCCATAGGTGCAATCAATGCGTTTGAAACATTGAAGCAGGGTCTTTCCTCCTTAATCATTTCATTCTCTATCATCTCTATTTCTGCAGCTTGAAGGAAGCACACTACATCATCCACTTTTAACTCATTGAAGTTGTGCTTTGTAAGGATGAACTTGCAGGCAGTATACCATTCCTTTGGCATAGAGTTGAGCAGCTTGGTATTGAGGTCAAAGTTAGTCATGACATAATCTGTGGTTCTGAGATCATTCATAATTCCCAGAAACCTCTCCAGAATTGATTTCAACCTTTCTCCTTCTTTATACTTGAATCTTTCTAGCTGCTGCTTCAATCTCTGCTTCTTGATGTTTTTGAGTTCAACATTTCCCTCAAACATTTCAAGTATTGCATCATACATTGCCTTGGCATTGGGATGGTGTGCAACCTTCGTAAGTATTTCCCAAGACAGGCCTAGCTTCAACATAGCTAAAGCCTTGTCATCTACCTTTCTCTCACAGCAGCAGTTTCTGCCTGATTTGCACCTTCTGCAACTTCCCCTTGTGGACCATTCTTGATGGAGTTCCACATATCAACATCATTATAGCAAACGGCTGCTTCAAACAAGACCTTTCATTTAGTGAAATTTTCCTGTCCAGACAGTCTAGGAATCTTGTTAGTAGAGACTTCTTGTTCCTCGTAACCAGACATTTTGAGAAATCAAAAGTAGTTTCTTTGTAAAAACAGAGTTCAAAATAATCAGATCTGAAAACCGATTGTTCAGATCTGAGGTGTCTGATGCGATAAGAGCAAGATTTATATATAAAGATTAAAACTTTGATTAAAATAAGGAAGAGAAAACACCAAATGATTGTAGATCTGGAATTAAAATGAAGAACAGAGCTGCTGACGTCACGTTTCAATGTAACAGTAGTCTGCTGACGTCATTCTTCTTCAAATCTTCAATTAGCAACAATCTTTCCAAAATAGCAGCAACAAGCTCTGATACCACTTGTCAGGTCCCCGATTTCAGCTGGATCTTACTCAAATCATGCCATAACTCACACAGATTAATGTGTCGACAAGGGAGTTGATGACGGGTTTCTATATTTAGAAAGATTACTGTTTATTAAAGGCGGAATCGGTAATTAACAGGGTGGTTGCAATACATAATCAAAGGTAACTAACACAAACAAGATTCACTCAAAAGATTTCCATTTATATAAAGTTCATCATACAAAGGGTAATCGATTTAGGGTTTCTTGAAGGTTTATCCGTACTAAGACAGCCGTCACACACACAATATTCTATTCTTAATAAATGTGTCTGTCTGCCTTGTCCGTCTTGTTTTCTCTCCTTGGCGGCGTGCCCTAAAACATTCTATTTATAGGCATGCCACCCTAGGTCAGCTGCCATTCCTTCTAGAAACCTCAAACGTACATACATATTTAAATTACAAAATCAGAAAATAGTCTAAGTGTAAAACAAGTCTTCCGGGTAGGCTTTGCATTAAACTTCACATTCCGAGTACGCTGTGTACTCTGCCATCCTCCAGGACTTGGTAACATAGAAGTATGCTCGAAATCAGTTTCCGGGTAGACTTTAGTTGAAGAGTATTTTACCAAGTAAAATACTCACCTGGTAGACTTCAGTCTTCTTGACTTTGCCAGACTTTGCCCGAAAAACCCTTACGAGCAACCTTGTTCTTCAATGGTCCATTTCAACTCTTTGCTATAAAATAACTTATTAGCAAAGTGTACTCGGGAGTAATGTTCCTTGCTTGAGTTGAACCTTGCCCGATATTACTTAGAGATATTCCTTTAGATTATCAAGCTTGTTCGGACCACCATTATTAATGAATACCTTGCCCGGTCTTCCAATTACTTGGCTTCATGGACTTGGTTAGCCAAAAACTTACTCGGGAGAGAACCTTACTTGGCTATGAAGAACAGACTTGCTTGATAAAGTGAACCTTGCTCGGATTTACATAGATTAGTGAACCTTGCCCGGCAATGCACTAATTTGCAAACCTTGCTCGGATATCCACTAATGAAGACTACTTGAAGATAACCTTGCCCGATATACAAAATATCGTACCCGGCTAAGTAAAAGTTTGCTCGGATGTCTAAGGTGTGCCCGGATCCATAATTAGCAAATTCTGAGGAGGTTGAGAAGATTCCAATCTTCCATGTACTTCATCTTGGTCAAATCTTTGACTCAACAATCTCCTCCTTAGGTCAATTGTTTGACTCAACAGCCTTGATGGTTCAACATCCTTCTTACCGCTTCCCCCAGCTTCAGTACACTCTCTGGCCATGTGGCCCGTCTTACCACACCGAAAACACGTCGGCTTCTCGCTGCACTCATGAGCATAGTGCCCCACCTTTCCGCACTTATAACAGGCGTTTGACCCTACCCTGCACTCTCCTCCATGCGCCTTTCCACATTTAAAACAAACATCTGATCCATTACCCACTTGCACTCGCCACCGTGCATTTTACCACACGTCTTGCACGATCTCTTCTCCCACACTTTCTGCTTCTTTTCCTTGGAGGTCCACAACTGAGTACCGGGTCGTTTGACAGTGACCGACTTCTTATCTTTCTTCTCTTCTTCCACCACAATATCATACGCAGCCAGGTCTGCATAAACCATCTCTACGAGCTCGACGGCAGAGTCAAAGGTAGCAGGTTTACTCGTCTTGACTAGCGTGTAGACTCTCTGTGGCAATCCCCTTACATAGCACTTGATCCTTTTAGCCTCATTGTTAACCATGCCAGGCACCAACCTAGACATTCGGTTAAATTCGGTGGTATACTCACGATGTGTCATCGTTCCAGCTTTCAAGTTCAGAAACTTCATCTCCGCCCTCTCAACCTCGGCGTCAACACAAAACCTTTTCATCACTAACTCCTTCAGATCCTCTCACCTTAGAGGAAGTTGGGATTGCGTCTCCCAAACCATTTAGCTTCGTGTAACATCCCGAACTTTCTAAGAATAAATAATTAATATATTATTTATTTAAGATGGAGAAGTTTACTTAAGTTAGTAGAGAAATAAAATAATAAAGATGGAAGGATAAGCAGACTAACTAGATGTAATTAATTATGGACCAAAAAGGAAAGATGGGCCTAATATCCATGGGCTTAAGGGAGTATAAGTACCCCTTAAAACCCTAATCCTTTCCATTTTCATACATCTCCACACCATAGCCTACACCATCAAAACAAACACTTAACCCAATTCCCGTTTTTGAGAAAACACCCACAAAAACACAAATATTCCCGGAGATCTAGCCGTCAGATCGGTCTCAAATTTTAACCGAGTATTCCTGACATATAAATGAAGTTTTCCACCGAAAAGATCTTCGATCAGAGGTCGGGAAGTCCGGGTTTTATCAGTAAAACCACAGCAGCTCAAAAGTGAAGATTCCGGCGACTGTTCAGCTGTTCCGGCGACTGTAGCGGCGGTTCCCGGCGAAGGTGAGCTGATGGGTTTGTATATCGGGACGAGACGGTTCCGTGGCCATTTGAATCACTCAAATCGGAGTTCGTTTGATATGGTTTTGAGCATCTCGAGTGATTTCATACAAAAACCTCAAAGGTATGTTTTTGTTAAAAAGGTTTACTTTTCAATGAACGGATTTACATGAAAATTGGTAGGATGATAGATCGGGCCTAGACAAATTGTAAAGGTTTACTTTTTGTTAAAAAGGTTTTGAACATTTTAGCCATAAAGGTTCAAGCTTTATGCTAGAAAATGGTTAAGTCTTGATGATGGGTTGATAACGAATGTAAAACGGTTAAGGAGGATGGGATATAGGTGGTTAAAAGTGTAATCATGGACTGTTAACCGTTATCGAGCCTAAAATGGAATTAAGCTGAAAGCATCAGACAAGGGTTCTCGGACCTGAGCCTCCATATGGGTTCTCGGTCAACGTGGAACTCGGTCAACCTGAGTTTTCGGTCGAGTTCTCGGTAAAATGCGGGTTCTCGGTCAACTCCTGTTTTTGATCAAGTATAGGATTTTGGTCAACATGAGTTCTCGATGACCCAGGGTTCTCGGTCACCAAGTGTTCTCGGTCACCCAAGGGTTATCGGTCAGCATGTGGGTTCTCTGCTGAGAGTTCTCGGCCACTTGGGAAATGTTGTGGTCTGTGGGCCTGACCCAACTAGGCCCAAAAGCCAATGTGATCAATGGCCTAATTTAACAAGATAGCCCATCTATTTAAAAATTAAAACTAAACCCGTATGTCCCACCATATGTGAGACAAACGGGCAGTAATGCAGCCTCAACATCTAAAACAACTATTGAAAAGAAAGTTGAACACAGGAGTTGTTTCAGATGCAATCAATTAGGACACCTAATTGCTGATTGCCCTCTGAAGCAGAGATTCAGAGGTATGAGGCCTTCAAAAACTGAGAACAGAACTAACAGTAAGTACAATAATGGTAAGAATGAAAACTCATCAAAGTTCAGAAATTGGACTAATCCAGGTTTTCAAAGAAATCGATCTCAGTTTTTCCCTGTTAACAACCAAATCATGAGTAATAATTCATTTAATTCAAGAAGGTTTGGATGGCCTCATAGTCAATTTACAAGAAGGTATCCTTTTAGGACTTTCAGAAATCATACTGATACTAACTTTGGACAGCCAAAGTACGGGATGTATCGACCCAAGACCAATAGGTCTTGGGTCCCCAGATTTTAATCCTCTGCTTTAATCGTGCAAGAACAGTTGAACAGGGCTGCAAACAATCTATGGGTTGTGGATAGCGGCTGTTCCCGGCACATGACGGGTAACAAGAATTTGTTACACGAATGGAAACCTGTTCAGGGAGGAAAAGTGAGTTTTGCTGGAGAGAGCAGTGGAAGGATTACTGGAATTGGGACGGTGACTAATGGAAAAATGACTTTAGAGAAAGTGAATTTCGTTGAAGAACTGAAGCATAATCTGCTGAGTGTATCGCAGATCTGTGACAAAGATTACACTGTGCTCTTTACCAAGAATGAAGCGATCGTGCTGTATCCTGGTTTCAAGGTACCAGAGGATTGGATAGTTATGAAGGCTCCAAGAGAAAAGAATACGTATATTATGGACATGAGGTCGACGGAGATGGCAACAGAAGAATCGTGTCTTCTGTCAAAAGCAACTGAATCGGAGTCCGAGTTATGGCATAGAAGAATGGGGCATATTCATCTTCGGAAAATGAACTACATTGTCAAGAATGGGCTGGTGCTGGGTGCTCCCTTGAAGAATTTCAACTTTGAAGACCAATGCTTATCGTGCAAAAAGGGAAAGCAACACAAGAAATCCCATCACACCAAGAAGGTTAATTCAATAGTCAGTACCCTAGACCTACTTCACACGGATCTCTTCGGTCCCGTGAATGTAAAAAGCCTAGGTGGAACATCATACTGCTTGGTGATCACTGATGATTTCTCTCGATACTCTTGGGTATATTTCCTGAAGTCAAAGGATGAAACGGTTCAGACGGTAATAAATTTGATTACCAAAGTTGAGAATATTATGGGGAAAAGAGTTAAATACATCAGGAGTGACAATGGGACTGAGTTCAAAAACTATCAGATGGAGATCTTCTGCTTACAGAAAGGGATAGAACACCAGTACAGCGCTCCGTATACTCCGCAACAAAATGGAGTGGCTGAGAGGAAGAACAGAACGTTAATTGAAGGAGCCAGAACCATGCTGGCTGATTCGAAACTTCCTGTGGTGTTATGGGCTGAAGCTGTTGCTACAGCCTGTTATATCCTTAATAGAGTGTTAACTGTTAAAAGATTGAATAAAACATGTTATGAACTTATGCATGAGAGAAAGCCCAACTTGAGTGGTCTCGAACCATTCGGGTCCCTGTGTTCGATATTAAAGACAAATTCTAAATTTGGTGAAATAGCCGACGAAGGTATTTTAGTCGGATATGTTGTTGGGACTCCCAACAGACTTGTCTTTAATACATCGACCAGCAAGGTTGAGGTGGTGTGTAACACTGATATCACAAGTTACAAATCACCAAAACCAAGCACGGGACCCGCTGGAGTTTTCGACTATGATAGGCTTTTTAAATCTTTTAACATGCCTTACTTGGATTGTGCAGAAATTGATGAGAGAATAGCTACGAAGATGCTTTACGATGAGGAAGACAATTTTGTGCAACGATCGCAGTACGATGAATGTCAGCCTTCCTCGTCAAATGCTGTCGATACCCCTGCTGCCTCTACAGAAGAGGAATTCTTCAATCCGTTTCACTCTCAACAACAACAATCACCCATTGATGAGCTACCTTCGAACTTGGAAGACAATCTGCAAGTCAGTTCGGTTCCGACTACGAGAGTTCACAAAAATCACCCTTTGGAGAACGTGATAGGTGATCTGTCCGACGGTGTACAAACAAGACAAAGCTTGAATGAGCACACCTGTGTTTATACAAGCATTAAAGATACAAGCATAATTAACGAATGCTTGTACACCTGCTTCATCAGCCAGATTGAACCAAAGAACTATCAAATGGCTCTCAAGGACAGCTCGTGGGTCGAAGCCATGCAAGAAGAGTTAGCCCAGTTCAAGAAGATGGAGGTTTGGAATTTGGTTGCAAAACCGAAAAATGTGCATGCGATTGGCACAAAATGGGTTTTCAAATGCAAGAGAGATGAAAAAGGGATAATTATCAGGAACATGGCGAGGCTAGTTGTAAAAGGTTTTAATCAGCAAGAGGGGATCGACTACAATGAAGTGTTTGCTCCTGTGGCGAGATTGGAAGTGATTAGATTATTTTTGGCATTTGCTGAACACAAGGAGATGAAGGTGTTCCAGTTAGACGTGAAGAGTGTGTTTCTTAACGGTAAAGTCTATGAGGTAGTGTACGTTGAGCAACCTCCGGGTTTTACTGACCCAGACTTTCCTGATCACGTGTACAAGCTAAGTAAAGCGCTATATGGGCTACATCAGGCCCCTCGTGCCTGGTACTCAACTTTATCCGATTACTTGCTTGAGAATGAATTTGAAAGGGGAAGGATAGATAGTACACTGTTCGTTAAGAGAAATGGAAGAGACTTTCTTCTGGTTCAAGTCTACGTGGACGACATCATCTTTGCTGCATCAAAAGTCGCCATGTGTCAGGAGTTTGAAGCCATCATGAAACAGAGGTTTGAAATGAGTGCTATGGGTGAACTAACTTTCTTTTTAGGATTGCAGGTTGATCAGAAGAAAGATGGGATGTTCATTCATCAGACTAAGTATGTCCAAGACGTTCTCAAACGCTTCAAGATGGAGGACAGCACTCCATTTGATACTCCAGTTTGCGTCAACCATAAACTGGGTGCTGATTCAGACAGCGATGCAGACGTGGACCCCACCCAATATCGGGCAATCATAGGTTCTTTAATGTACTTAACTGCTTCTAGACCTGATATTATGTTTGCAGTTTGTCTTTGTGCTCGCTTTCAGGCAAACCCAAAGGAATCTCACTTGAAGGGTGCAAAGAGGATATTGCGGTATCTCAAAGGCAAACCTAAGCTAGGGTTGTGGTACACGAGAGGAGGAGACTTGGAGCTAGTCGCCTACACGAATTCTGATTATGGAGGATGCAATCAGAGTCGGAAGTCAACAACAGGTGGATGTCAGTTTCTTGGAGGCAGATTAGTGTCATGGCAGTGCAAGAAGCAGACCTCAGTCGCCATTTCTACCTGTGAAGCAGAATACATGGCAGCATCGAACTGCTGCTCCCAGGTTCTTTGGATTCAACAGCAATTGCGCGATTATGGTCTGAATTTCACTCATACTCCTATTTGCATTGATAACACTTCTGCTATCTCAGTAACTAACAATCCCGTAAAGCATAGCAAAACTAAACATATTGACATCCGTCATCATTTTATACGGGATTGTGCTGAGAAGAAACTGATTGTGCTCGAAAAGGTTGATACGTTAGATAATTTCGCTGACTTGTTTACTAAAGCGTTTGACAAAACTCGTTTTCAAAACCTTGTTGAGCTGAATGGGATGATCAATCCCCAGTAACCGTGTTTTTCGTGTTTGTTTAAAAAAAAACGTCACTATCGCTTAGAATTATGTCGGTTGCCTCAGTTTGAAGGACATATTTTCGGATATGTTTGGTCCTCATTTCTACTTGTAGAATATGAGGATTAACCAGATAACTGAAAGTGACCGGGGCGGTTTATGATGTGTTTTTATTCTTTCACTGAAAATTAGTCGATCATACTTAGTTAGAAGGACACATACTTGTATATGGTCGGTCCAGCTGATCCATTGGATCTTCAGGATAGCCGTTTACCTGAAAACTTCAATTTGATCGGGGCGATTGAAGTTAAAATTTTTTTAGGGAGATGAAATTATTTTTCAAGTCTACTACTTCGTAAGAAGTTCCTTTACCATGTTTAACAGAAAATTGATCCAACCTTGGAAAGTGATAGATATATTGATTCTGTGTGCTTAACTAGTGAAGTTATTAGGCCTAACAGACTTTAGAACAGTCATTGTATGTCATGGTAGCTTTTTATGGTGCGTAAAAGTAGAAGTGATACTAACTAAATCTACTCGATTTTACGTGGAAACTCCATAAGAGTTGTGCATGTCTCCATATATATCTTTCCGAATGATAGGCAGAAAAGCGATTACCCAGTCATACACGAGCCCGTGAGTGTTCTGATTCCCGTGAAGATAGCGTGTCAAGAAACTGCAGTGATCCAGATTCGGGACTTGCAGTTGTTTACTACTCTGAAGTTGTGTAAATACTTAAAAAAAAAAATTATGTTATTGAGACATTCTAGAGTTCATAATGTTAATACTTCTCAATCAAGATGTAAGAAAGAGAACGGGAAGAAGACTCTACAGAGATGTGTACTTACTATTTAATCAGACACTACGGGTCGAGGTCAACTCGGGGTGACTTGGGGAAAGCCAAATACGCTTTGAGAATAGATAGGAGGCATCATAATCTCTGACTTGTTGCCATTTAAGTTTTGAGCTTAATTGAACCTAACCCGTATCACAGAAACGATGAAAACCATTCTAAGTTATTTACCTGCTTACAACCTGTTTCTTTATGTCATAATATAGCTGAACATGGATCTGTGTGACAGTCACTTAATTAGTATGATTCCTGTTCGGATCTTTTCTAAAACATGGTAGTCCCTGTCGAGACTGAAATTTGATCCCGTGTACTTTATTTTTTTTTTCTTTTTCTACTTATGTAGTTGTATTATTTTATACCTGGTTACTTGGTCTTGATCGTATCATTTAACTCTTTAAAGGATGTTTTAAAACTTAATTGCAAATTGTTCAAATTATAGGGGTTTGTTTTGTAAATTTTAATATCGGCGAAGTTATCCCTAACTTCGCCTGCAATCGACGAAGTTATCCATAACTTCGCCTGTATAACTCTGACCCTATATAAAGAAGGTTTTGGTCAAAGTTCAGTATTGTTTTTCAAAATCCAGCGAACTTATCTCCAGTAACCCTATGCGAACTTATAGCATCGATCCATCTGTGTTGTTTTCTCAGTTTCTAATCAAAATTATAGGTGTGTAGTGTCGATATACTCGTATATTCACTGTCATTGATGAAAATCAAAGTGTATTTTGACCCGATTTGTGACCTCGTTCTTTCGGAACCTTAACACCCAATTTTTCAAACTTTTTTCACGTGGTCGTAATCATTGTGATCGTCTAGATCTTCATAATATCATGTGTTTATCACCGAACATTCTCCAAATTGATCCAAATCAGTTCGTTTGAAAGTCTAATCTGTCGCCGATTCATATTCGGCGAAGTTACAGTTTAGGCGAAGTTATCCTTAACTTCGCCTGAGGTTTAACTTCGCCTGATAATTGATTATGTAACAGTTTATGAGGCGAAGTTGTGGTTAGGCGAAGTTATCATTAACTTCGCCTGGCCCTTTTAATTTTAATTAACTGCTAACAGGCGAAGTTCAAGTTGAGGCAAAGTTGTTCCCAACTTCGCCCCACCTCTAACTTCGCCTATACAGAATAAATCATAACTTCGCTCATGGTAACAGGCGAACTTGTGATTTGCCTCGACGATTCTCTAACTTAGACTGTTTGTTGCAGAAATGGCAGCTGTAGCTGGAGCAGGTGGTGCAGGTGGTGATGAAGGTGGAGACAACAACCGACAGTTTTTCCCGGGGCATAACATGTCATCACATTGGACCCGGATGCGAGCGGTGTTGATGATTTTCGCGAGATCATCACGTTTCTACTACGCTCGCGTATATTCCACGCGATTACCACAACACTGCCGATATCTTTGCCAAACATTGAAGATTTCTGGCAGACAGTGGAATATGACTGTCCAGTCGAGCCCCCGGTCATGCGTGCAACGGTCAATAATCAGATTGTTCAGTTCTCATCTGAATAGATCCGGGTGGCTTTGCAGTTCGGAGATGAAACGAGAGACGATCCTACCGATTTTGTGGCTCCATTCCGAGATGGTGCGTTTCTGAGGATGGGATATTCTGGTCCCTTGGGAGATACTCAGAGACGCAAGGGGTTCTTGCTAGACCAGTGGCGCTTTCTCATACACGTAATGATCGTGTGTATGTCAGGGAGAAAGGCTGGTACAGATGGCATGGGTGCGACCATGCAGTCGGCGATGACTGCACTGACTTACAATAAGCGTTACAGCTTTAGTCAGATGGTATTTTACGAGATAGATCCTCAGAGAAGAGCGGTGGCGCGTGAGAGATTTCTTATGTATCCAAGATTCCTACAAATGATCTTGAATCATGTTGCTCCCACGTTACCTCAGCGCCGCCCAATTAGATACGTGGAAAGTGTAAGCAAAAGGATCTTCGCTCAGTGTAGATCATCGAGTGCAAGAAGCAAGCCTGAGCTCCGTCCTCGACATACTCCACTATTTGGGTATTTGATCAACCCAGAGTATGTTCCAGCTCGTGGGGACGAGTTTCGGGATCCTCATCCACAACAGGCTGGAGCACCTCAACCACCTGAGGTACAACAAGCTATACCTGCTGCTCCTGTTGTGTCACCGGAGGAAAATGTAGACCTTGATGCAGCGTTTGGTGGTCAAGGCTTCTTTGATATGGAACGTATTGATCCAGAGGAAAATGTGCAAGTCTCAGTTGCACAGGTTTCTAGTGTGAATGTTACTAGGGCAGCTACGACGTTGGCTGATTCTGATTCGTCAGATGATGATGTATTACCAGTTGAAGAGATAGAGAAGATTGGTGCAGAGATTGTTATTGATAATGATATTGAAGAGGGAGAGATTATAGAAGAGAATATTGAGCATGAGATTCCGGATGTTGATAAGGCAGATATGAGTAAAGATATGGGAAGTGATGAGACGGAATGGGAAGAGCAGCCAAGATGGAAAGAAGGCTACGCTCAGTGGTTCGTAAAAACGAAGAAACCGGAGGTCCCTACTATGTTCAAGAAGAGTTACAACATTAGAGGGTATGCTGAATCGAGAAAGGGGATTATTTGCTGGATATATGATGAGCAGTTGAGGCTCTTTGTGATTAAAAGATATGATGGTGTTCAGTACTTCAAGAGGATGTTGAGATCGTTGAACACGTTGCCTGAGTGTGAAGTGAAGGACTTAGCCAGATTGGGGTTGATAAACAGGAGTGATGATAACATGGCTAGAGTCATTGGAAAGATTGTTTGGAAGGAAAGTATAAAAGAGAAGAAGTTCGAGCTGTTGAAACCACAAAAGGGAAAACTTATTGAAGACAAACATAGAGGATTGAGAGCAGATGGCAAGCCTTGAATGATTATGAAGTATAAGCCGATCCGGTGTTTAAAAGAAGTGCCGACGAAACAAATGCCTAAGGATGTGCTCAAAGATCTGAAGTGGTGGTATGTTGATTGTGAAACAGCTGAGGCAGTAATGGAGGACGAAGATGAACAAGAGCTGCTGAGAGTGTATGATCCAATGCATCTAGTGAACTTGTCTCAAGCTGATCTGCAGGTGCTGAATGAGAAGAAGATATTTTATATTCCTGCTTGGAAAGAAGAAGCGAAGAAATATCAAAGAGTTGTTTCAGTTTGTGTACGAGAAGGAGTTCATTCATGAAGATGAAAGATACAAGATTGTTGAAGATTACAAGACATGTGCTTGAAGTTAGAGATATGAAGCTACTGCCAAGGGGGAGTCTGTTGGTACATGATGTCAGTAGTTCAGTGTCTAGTGTCTGTAATCGAGTTAGTTGGATTTGTGTTTTGGATGTAAGCGAAGTTCTCACAAGTTCGCTGATATAGGCGAACTTGTGGAACAAGCGAAGTTAGGAACAACTTCGCCTAAACATGCTAGGCGAAGTTGTCGTCTGTTATAAGTCTAGGTTACGGCTAGGTTTGAATTCATTCATAGTATAGAGTTGTAACGAGTTTACGAGTTTGTGTAATCGGTGATCAGTGAATCACGTGTTTTCGGTTGCAATACAACGTGTCTTTGTTTATTGTAACGTGTGTTTGATCGTGTTAACTCGTATCGTCTTCTACGCTCGTAACGTCTTACGTAGGGATTCCGCACCTACGTAGAACGAGATATTCCATGTAGATCCGGCTGGGAACCTACATTAAACAACAAGCCCAACTTAGAAAGTGTGTCGGTTAACTAAAATACCAACTTAGTTAATTATACGATTACTTAACAAATATATGTATTTAACAGTTAGCCGAGCTCAGTTAAAGAAGAGGATAACGATTAACGTTGAACGCAACAGGATCCAGGTGAGTTTCTAGCCCCAGTTCTGTGTTATGTTTTCGGGGCTGTGTGCATACTCGATGTGATTTTTAATACATTTATTCTAAGTAATAAGTGTATGCCTTATGTGATTATGTGAGAGGTAAGAATGATTGCTTGTCGGTACGTGAACGATCTTCGGATATTGCACGTACTGTCAAGTTATAATGTTATGTATGAACTAGAAATGATATGTATGTATGTTATGATTGCTTGTCTGTACGTGAACGATCTTCGGATATTGCACGTACTGTCGAGTTATAATGTTACGTATGAAATAGAAATGATATGCATGTATGTTATGAATGAATGTAAGAGATAGAAAAGTAGAAGAAGGGACTGGACCCTAATAATATCCAACGCGGAAAACCAACCGAGCCCTTTATTAATCTCGAGGCAGAAAAGGGACTGGACCCTAATAATATCCAAGGCAGAAAAGGGACCGAGCCCTTTAATAATCTCGAGGCAGAAATGGGACCGGACCCTGATAACTTCCGAGGCAGAAAAGGGACTAGACCCTAATAATATCCAAGGCTGAAATGAGACCGAACCTTAATAATATCTGAGGCAGAATAGAATAAAGTAAAGTAGAATTTGATTTATGAAAGTATGAATGAAAGTATGTACGTATGTATGTAAAGTATGTTTGTTATTAACTAGAACTCACTCAGCGTAGCTGACTTTTAGTATGCACGTAGGTGAGTAGGATGAGATAGCTCGCTTGAGGGGAACACGTGGCATTGAATAAGAGGCTGGCATCGGAAGACTCGAGGCGTATATTTAATGTTATGATATTTTGAAAGATGGAAATGTTTATTTTAGGACAAGTTATGGATTAATGTAATGTCTTATGAAAGTTTTTATATTTCGCGTATGTTTTTATTAACTTTGATGAATAGAACTATGTTGATGAGTAAATCCAACGCCCAAATGTGAGGCACCGATAACGGGGCCTTACACTTCGGCGGTTATCCACTAAAGAGTAGCGATTGCGTCTCCCAAACCAGTCAGCTTCGGCGGGTCACACCCTTGAAGGACTTATAGTTGCACCCACCTCGGCCCCTCTTCCTATCATCAACCTTCACAGACCTTACCACACTCGAAGCCTCCCTCTCTCCTTCATCATCTTTCCTACCGCCTCCGCCCGTTCCTTCATCAATTCTTTCACGGCCTCCAGTAGACCCCTCCGGGTTCAAGTTCTTCACCGCAGTGGCTACAGCTTGAACAATAGTTGCTTGGATTAAGGGATCGATTTGAACCCCTTCATTGTTGTTAAGGTTTCCTCCAGCTGCGCTTCCTTCTTCTCCCGTGTTAGAAGCTGCCTCTGCAGAAGGTTGTCGGACCACACGTGGCCTGCCACGACGTCCAGTGCGACCTCCTGCTCCAACAACTACCCTAGATCTAGCCATCGTATTCTGGAAAGGAAAACACAAACGTCATTACTCAAGGAACTATTTAGTACAAGGATAGTAAGGCTAACAGGTAATAACAGTGGCCAGTTGTGATTAGCTGATCACGTTACTTTCTGTGTCCTATACACTTCCCTTTATGAGTCTATTTGTGTTGGTTCTACCTTAAACAGTTAATCAATCAAACAATCAATTAATCCTATCCTTAACATTCACGTATCCTTTATTTGGCAATTAAGCTAACATTAACATACATATTTAACCATACATTGTACCTTTACTGAGCTTGCTTTAGTGACACATGGCTATCTTGTACTGGCATCTTCTTTCTTTTCTTACTTATATCCCATTCTCTGTTCGAGTCTAAGCATGTAGGATGCTTAAATCGCTCGGACTTTGCTATGATACCAACTTGTAAGACCCCGTTACCGGTGCCCTACTTTGGACGTTGGATTTACTAATAAACACAGTTCTAAATATCAAAGCTAATTAAAACATTCGCGGAATATTAAAAAACTTTCATAAACATTACAATCAAATCCATAACTTTGTCTTTAACGAACATATTGTCTTTCGAATCAAAAACATAAATTAAAACGTCTTAGGTCTTCAGATGCCAGACTCTTATTCTTCTGCCATGTGCGCCCACTCAAGCCAGCTTTCTCATTCTACTCACCTGCATGCATACTAAAAGTCAGCTACGCTGAGTGAGTTCTAGTTAATCATACCACATACAACACATTCGTAACTACATACTTTCGTACATACTTCATACTTTCATACTTGCATAACCATACCTTACGTTTTAAAGAGCATTATGCGCTATAACCTTCGCATATATTATTAGGGTATGCAGCCCTTTAACATTCGCATATATTATTAGGGTGTGCAACCCTTTATCCTTCGAATATACTATTAGGGTATGCAACCCTTTAACCTTCGCATATATTATTAGGGTATGCAACCATTTATCCTTGTCTTACCATTCATTATCATATCCATACATTTAATACCATACATATCATAGTCGTACATACTTCCTTATTCACGTACACATATCATACATACTACACTATACTTGCCTTAACAATACGTGCAATATCCGAAGGTCATTCACGTACTGTCAAGCATAATTATCACAATCCTCATTAAGACATACACTTACCATTTAAGGTAAGTGTATTAACATTCACATCGAGTATGCACACAGCCCCGAAAACATAAAAAGGAAATGGGGCTAGAAACTCAGCTGAACAAGGTTACGTTCACCATTAATTGTTATTCCTTTCTTGAGCTGTGCACGGATAACTGTATAACAATTACACGTATCAATTAACTATCGCTATCTATATTGTGTTTCTAGTTCAATTATAACCCACAACGAACGGGGGTCCAGGGGCAGCGCCCCTGGCAGCGGGGTCTAGGGGCGGCAGCCCCTAGCAGGGTGCAAGGGGCAGAGCTCAAGAAAGTTGCTAGGTGCAAGCGGCAGCCCCTGGCTGGGGTCGAGTTTCCAGGTCAGCTTGGAAAAAAATTTTTCTATTAACTGTCTTAACACATTTTCCATTAGAATTTTAAATCATTTTCTAATTCGCTAACTCATTTTCTATAACGAATTAAGCCTAATTCGTTAGCTAATTCGTTACTTTCATAATCTAGTTCGTTAACTGATTCGTCATCTGATCATCGCCTGATTCGTCATTCCAATTCGTTATCTAAACAAGCCCGATTCGTTACCTTATTCTTAACGAATTGGCGAGTAACGAATCACCTGATTCGTTATTTGGTTCGTTACTGATTCGTGATTTGGTTTGCAGTCTATTTCGTTATTTGGGCATAACGAATGGATGAACTGATTCGTTGTTTGGAATAACGAATTGGCGAACTGATTAGTTATCTTGCCTTAACGAATTGGTTAGTTGATTCGTTACCTTACACCAATCTTATCCAGACATTGACCCTGAGGTCAAAGTCAAAATCGGTATGAACACATAGCAGTCAACACCCGTCAGATCTGCAATAAACCTTCGTTTCGTAACGAAACAACACGATTTTGGTGTCAATGAACTCGTCTATACATCGCCTACAAACCCCAACTCATTAATCATCCAAAGATTCGTGTTTACTTGGTGCGATTCGTGCATATACATACTGGTTTTTCATACTAACAATTAACCTATTAAACTGTAATCAATTTCAGTATGTTTAGCTTCGTTGGATTCGTTTTTACCATACTAACACAGATTTTACCATACTAACACAGATCTATGACTTCTAGACTAAATCCGAACTTAAACGAACAAGTTCTCGATATAAATGTACCTTAAACGAGTAGGTTGACGAACACGGTTTAGTCTTGATGTTGTTCACGACGATCTAGCTCCAACAAGCTCGGGTTTTCGCCTTCGGATCTTGGCTCGGGTTATAGGATAGTGTTTGTTTGTGTTTTTGATGGTGTAGGCTATGGTGTAGAGATGGATGAAAATGGAAAGGTTTAGGGTTTAAGAGGTGTTTATGCCCATGGACCTAAGGCCTATTCCATCTTATATTTCATCTTCTAAAGTCCAAGCACAACCAATGTACAGTTTATTATCTAAACCGATAAACGACACAATATAAAATAAACGAAATTTATTTTATTATTATAACCAAAAGTAGGATGTTAGAATATGCGCATTTTATTTTACATTTAAAAATTTTGTTTTAAGCTTTACATATTAGAAAAGTTTTACATTAGTTTACATTTTACATATACGATAGATATGATCTTATGTATTTTTTTATTTTATTTTTTTTTATAAAATAGCATATGCATATTTAATAATAAACTAGTATTTCGACCCCTGTGATGAAACCACAGTCGAATACATATACAAAATCAAACGACGTGTCATCGAACACACGACGTGCACTCATAACCAAAACAACACTTGAGTTGATTTTGACAAACAAATAGAACAAAAAACAGTCACCAGAATTTATTTTATTCAACTATTCAGTACCATTTTGTACATTTGACTTTATCAATTCATCCAGTGTTCAAGGTATTGAGGGGCTGTTTTACTATTCATGTGATTTTAAACATGAAAATCATTCAACAGTGTAGTGAAGGTCAAAAAGATGAGAATCTTAATAACAAACACTTGAAAACAATTTTTGAAACATAATATTTTCAATAGTCGTTTAATATGAACCAAACCAGCACTTCATATAAAACGATCTGATTTGCCAAATCAGACACATTTCGGACTAACCGGAAAAACCCCGCATGTTGCACATGTTGTTGTATAGTATATCAGTTAAGAAATTAGACAAAAAGCACACTGTATGATTGGATTCCAGCCAACTTCATAGAAATAACATGCATTGTGCGGAACAAAGTATCAAAAGTTTTAATACAGTTTTATAGAATACTTCAGGCACGTTTACATAATTTTGGTTCTCTCTCCTGTTGAAGCAGAAGCAACTCGATAAGTGATTTATTCTATGAAATGTGGCCCTGATTAAGAAACCCTACATCACATAATCAACTTACCATTAGTTAACAAAAGAATTAGACGCAACATATTACATACATTATGAACTTGAACAAACCTCACCTGATTAAACTTGGTTCTGAACTTGTGAATTGACAGTTTTCACCCGCTGGAGTTGGATCATCAAACTCATCATTAAACATAAGAAAATAAACCTTAAAAATCAAAACTTAAATTTACGTAAGAATAAGTTACCAAGAACAAACCTGTTGTAGTCTTTGCCAATCTTCAGGCTATTTTTTAACCATTGTAGCACCAATGACATTAATGAAAGAGAAGACAACAAAATAGAAATTAGCCACTCTTCTTAAATGCAAAAACAATGGTCTCGTTAAAAATGTATTGGCTTCACAAAGTAAACCTCTAAATGAAACCATTCAACAATATAAACCTCAACCCAAAACCAACGGAAACAAAATCTCAATGATTTATCGTTTTTAATAAACCTAAGACAAAACAACATTAAAATGGCAAACAAATCCGACTAACAAATTTTCCAATACACAAAATGTAACTTAAAAGTACCTGACGCTCAGATCTCCGTTATGGTTGCAACATATGTTGCCATCCAAATAACGAAGCGTCATCATAGCCTAGGTGATATGAAGGCGAAGTTGAATCATATCAATATACAAAAAACTGAACTTGTAAGTATATTTTTTTGGGCATAAATTCACTTTAGACAGTTCAAAAGACAAAACTATTAAAAGAGATTCGTACCTTCTTTTTCGCAGCCAAGACGCAATCAATAGGTTTTAGCGTTTAGAAACAAAATCGATTTAAAAAGGAAGTAATCAACAATAAAATAAGCAACGATTGCCTTTATGGCTCTTGTGGATAATAAGAGGAAGACGGGTAAACTTAAGCATGATCCTCATTTTCTCTCCAAAATCCAAGTAATCAAGTTATTAGTTCCAACAACTTCATTGAATTCAGTGGATCCATATGAATTTTGAGGGATCAAGTTATAAGTTTTAACAACTCCACTACAGGTAAACTTTCAAAGTACAGTAAAACCCAAAATCATCATGAAAATCAGAATCAGTCATCAGAACAAATGTACACTATAGGTAAACTTTCAAAGTCAAATCATTCCATGGAACACCTCATGCGAGCCTTTCTAAAGCTCAAACGAACAAACATGCATTTCATCGAACACCTCATGTGCACCGAATCTAAGGTCACAATAGAGGCTCAGAGAGGTTTTGTAGCTTCTCCACCGGCAACGGCGAGCCAAAACCTTAATTTCCTCTGTTTCTTTCTAAAAATCAAAATAAATTCATGCAAAGAACTGTGTAAATCCATCACGTCACAACTCGTAAACAATAACAAACATCTGTTATCGGAAATAACACTGAAACAGACACAGCCATCACAGTTCTAGAGAAAGCTTAAGGACCTCAAAACACAAACCACAGCAGCCAAAAAAGCAAACTGTCTGCAGTGTCGATGGGGTAAGTCGCAACCCTCAACGCACGCAAACTATATATCGATCTCTCTTGGACGGGTCACTTAAAACAACCAAAACACCCCACCACCGAGACACTGCCACCGCACCGCCACCTAGGGTTCCCAAACAGCACCCGGCAACGGTAGGTGAGGAGTACCACCGAACCCCTTCGTCACCACACCACCGGCTACCGGGCCATCAGGTGGTGCTAAAGCCTATGGCGACAATGGTGGGAGGCGACAGTAATGGGTTCACTCGAACTCACCGCCGATGACACGGCGAAACTCCGGTGAAGAGGAAGGTAGAGCTGATAGAACAGAGAGAAAGAGAGCGGTGGCTTTGGCGGTGAGACCACCCGTAGTGGTGCGTTATGTGTAGCTTCAAGGACGAAAACGCGGGGGTACACCGCCCCCCCCCCCCCCCCGCGTTATGTTAAAGTTTTTTTTTCCACGTGTCTAAAACGCTAGAATGGGCACGAGAATCAAAATGTTACCGTTGAATGGAGCCGTTGGAGTTTTAAAAAAAAATTAATTATATTTATACTATATAAACAAACCAAACTCATATTTTTTAACACATTCCTTCCAATCTACCAATTTACACAAATATTTACACTAATATTTCTACCATCATGTTTCCAAACAACAACCAAAATATTCTCGGTTTCGGTCAATATGCCCATCAAGCCAACCAAAATCCACAACCGAACCAATCTTCCGCCCCGACTCCAACCGTACCCGTCCCGCAAATATATGACCCGCAAATGGCCGCGTACTTTGCACTTCTACAAAACTCTATGCCAAATGCGGTGCCCGGTTTCCAAAACCCATCGACAAACATTTTTGCGGGTTCGGGTTCCCAACCCGCCCCGGAGACCCAACCCGAGGTCGAGTTCGTGCCGGAGACACAACCCGAGGGCGGTTCGAGCCAACGCGGACGTTCGAAAAAACACGCAAAGAAGCCCGCCGGCGAACCTCGGGTTAAAAAGACGGTGATATCGTGGAGTATCGACGAGTGCGTACTATGTGCTCGTGCTTGGTGCCAAATATCGGAAGATGCCAAATGCGGTAGGTTTTTAAAATGCATATATATTTTTTTAAATTTCTTATAACAAACATTAAACTTGTAATGTTTTTATTTTTTTAGCGAACTATCAAAAAACGGGGGTATTTTGGCACAAAATTATAGAGAGGTTTCACAACCTTGGCGGGGACTCGCGTCGAGAAAAAGATTCGTTACTGTCGAAATGGGGCGACATAAACACCAAATGCATGGCTTTCCATACGGTTTTCTCTCGGATGAATCGAACTAGGAGTAGCGGTGTCTCAGACGAGGAAGTCATGGATAACGCGTTGGTTGAGTTTCAACATAAGGTCGGCGGGACCTTCAACTACTTTGGCATTTGGAAAGACCTCTTGAGGTTTCACCCAAAATGGGGCTTGGTGTTGGATGCCGAAGCTGAAGGCGAAGGTGGTCCGCGTAAAAAAAAGTCTAAAACATCATCTTCGGTTGATCCAGACACGCCCCGTTCCGACGCTCGAAACTTCAACTTAAGCGATAATGACCCCGTGAATACTACCGACATGCCTCGGCCGGGGGGTAGAAGAACCAAAGGCAAAGGAAAGGGGAAATGGGCCGGTTCGTCATCGGCAACGGGTTCGAATCCCGAATTGGAAAGCCAATTCCAATTAATGAACTCTCGACTCCAAGATTTACACCAACTTGGAACCCAACGACTTCAAGTAAATTTGGACGCCGTCGACCTACTTCGAAGGAATGAGATGAACAAAGACATCGAGATTTTATCAAACGAGCTATCCGAAGACGACCCGATAGTCCAATCTCTAAAAGCCACTCGACGAGCGAAAATTTTAGAAAAATATAAATGAATTTTAGTTTTATTAGTATTATTTATGTTTTTTTATTTTAATTTGATTTATTTTTTTTTAATTTAGTTTAATGTAATTTTTATTTGGAAGTTTAATGTAATTTTTAATTTTATGTTAATTTATTTAAATGAATTATTATTTAAAAAAAACAAATAAAATTATAATGACTGGGCGTCACGTGGCGCATAACCCCTGGATGTGGAGAGTTATGACTACAGCCTGTTTTTGTACAAAACCATAACTCTGACTGGGCGCCACGTGACGCATAACCCCTGGATGTGAAGCTTTATGACTACACATGGTCTGAGACCACTTGAGAGAGAGAAAGATCGGTGATGGTGACTGAGGCATTTGGAATATCAAGAGAGATTAATGTTAACAAAAGGTGAAAGAGACGTGTGTTAAATCAAGGAGAGGACACCAGTAAAGAGAGGGCCACGCGTAAGAAAATAAGATTCATAACAAAAGGTAAAGCATATAATACAACTGGTGAAGCATATAGTACAGAAAAGTAAACAAAAGGTACAACTTTAATGCATAAGAAAGTTATTATTTAATATATATATATATATATATATATAAAATATAATATCAACAAATCATGTGTGTTTGATGGTCTTTAAACAAAACGTAACCATGGATTAAAACCGTATCATTTCTTTAAACTGATATTTGTGGTTAACAATTATTAATAATGTTAGGAGATAATTCAGGAAACTCAAAATTAAATGGCTATCTATTTTACCAAAACATCCTTGTATTAAAAAGAAAAAGAAATTTCAAAGAAATTAAGTGATTGGTTAAGATTAGTTTTTAGAGTTCTTAAAAAAATTGAGGTTGTTAAATAAGACATTCCCATAATTTATATATGCAAATTAATAATAATTACGGCTAAACATTAGTTAAAATATCCAATGATTATTGAAACATATTTATTGTTATATGAGATTCTCCTAAATTATACTTCATGAGATTCAATTATTACATTTATAAAGCTTAATTGTTTAAATATATAGGATTTAATAGGGTATAGACCCGCATGACACGCGGATGGAATAACATGTCACTATAAAAAATCAATTTAAACATACATTTAACTTAACATAATACCTATTCATATTTGTTACCAAAGTATTATATAAAATTATATTGTTTTAAGATTCAAACTTCAAAATTACAATAAGTTAATTTGAACCAAACCACCAAAAGACATTAACAAAAACACTAACCATGTTCTTTGATATTAAAACATCATCAAAGTCTTCAAAAGTTATACCAACATAAACTCTCATTTTCTAAACACCTGAAAAGTTATAAAAACAACACGATATTCAATTAAATTAAACTTAACATAACATGTTTAATAATTACTAACATCTAAGCATTACAAAGTTGTTATGTACAACCTACAAATCTAAAGTTCATAAATATAGTTATTAGTTAGTCTATAAAGATGTTGACAATATACTTCTTTTATTAAATCTATCAACAATATCTAAAGCATTAATATATTACCTTCTACGTCATCATCGGACAACAAATTTTCGGGATAACCATCATAATCACTTTCATAGTTTTCACATTTGGCTAACCATTTAACCTTCAAACTCACCTCCCTTTCCAACTCAAGATGTGCAATTTCTTTTCTATGATTAGATAACTTCAACATATCTAGCTCTCTCAAAAGGAACAAATCATCACATGACAATAGTTGTTTAGGATTCAAATTTTTATACTGCCCATTCTCAAACTTGATAACAACTTTGTTTTGATTAGGATAAAAAAACCAATCCCTAACATGTTCAAACGGTAAAACATCTTGGTAGAGATCGTCAAGGTAATGGCGTAAAAGATTGTAACATCCTAAAATTTATAATGTTGAATAAAGAAAGTTACGTTTAGTGATTTCGCGTTATTAATTAATTAATATCGAGTAAAGAACGGATCATGGATTTAGATTAATTGAGATGGGTTAAATGAGAATGGGCCTTAGGTCCATGGGCTTTAAGGGATATAAATATCCCCTAAACCAACCTAAAACCCTAAACCCTCATTTCATTTCCATCATAATCTCTACACACTCCAAACACACACACACCATAAACGAGCAAGATCCGATAGAGAGTAAACGTTAGTTGGTATTAGATCTTATTACACGAGATCTAGAGTGCATAAACAAGCTAACCAAGATCGAACGAGCGCTAAAGGTATGTTCTTGACCTTTAAAGTTTACGTAGTATTGAACGTTTTTACTTAAAGGTCCAAGCTTTATAGTATATACGGGATATATATACGACCGAAAACGGTTAGGGAACGTAGTGGGTGATGTCTAACCATAACAAGGGTATTAAAATCGCCAAAATGCTTGATTAAAACCAAACCCGTAGCTGAACTGGGCAACTTCGCCTGTAAAACCATAACTTTGCCTGCAAAACCATAACTTCGCCTGCAAAGCTTAACTTCGCCTGCAAGCTTAACTTCGCTTGCAAGCAAGTTCGCCTAACTAATTAACTTCGCCTGAGTTAAGTTCGCTTAAGGTTTAACTTCGCCTAAAGCTAAGTTCGCTTAAGGTTTAACTTCGCCTAAAGCTAAGTTCGCTTAAGGTTTAACTTCGCCTAAAGCTAAGTTCGCCTAAGGTTTAATTTCGCCTAAAGCTAAGTTCGCCTAAGGTTTAACTTCGCCTAAAGCTAAATTCGCCTAAGGTTTAACTTCGCCTAAAGTCAAGTTCGATTAGAAAATAAATTAAAAACCTAATGAAAAATGTGTTAAGACAGTTAATGGAAATAAAATTTTTCCTATGCTTAAGTTCGCCTATGCTTAAGTTCGCTTAATGTTAAGTTCGCTTAATGTTAAGTTCGCTTATTGTTAAGCTCGACCCCAGCCAGGGGCTCTGCCCCTTGGACCCTGCTAGGGGCTGCCGCCCCTAGACCCCGCTGCCAGGGGTGCTGCCCCCGGACCCCCGTTCGTTGTGGGTCATATAAAGATAGAAATACAACATGAGTAGTAGTAGTAGTTAATTGATACGTGTAAATATTATACAGTTAGCCGTGCGCAGCTCAAGAAGGGAATAACTATTAACGGAGAGCGTAACAGGATTCAGGTGAGTTTCTAGCCCCAATTATGTGTTATGTTTTCGGGGTTGTGTGCATACTCGATATGTTTGTTAATACGCTTATCCTAAGAGATAAGTGTATGCCTTATGTGAATGATGTGATATGTATGAATGATGGCTTGACGGTACGTGAACGATCTTCGGATATTGCACGTACTGTCAGGTTGTAACGCTAAGTATAAGGTAAGTATGATATGTATGCTTATGTGTATGAATGTGATAAAGTTAATAAAAGAAGAAAAGGATGGTTGTATGGTTACGAAGAGGGTACCGGGCCCTAATAATACTCGAGGTATGATGTATGGTTGTATGGTAACGAAGAGGGAATCGAACCCTACTAATATTCGAGAACTAGGGAACCGAACCCTACTAATATTCGAGGAAAGAGGGTACCGAGCCCTAATAATACTCGAGGAAAGAGGGTACCGAGCCCTAATAATACTCGAGGAAGGAGGATACCGAGCCCTAATAATACTCGAGAAAGGAGGGTACCGAGCCCTAATAATACTCGAGGAATGTAGGGCGTAATGCTCTTTATAACGTAAGATATGAAAGTAAGTTAATACAAAAGAAAGTATGAAAGTATGAATGAAAGAATATAAGTTTATGTGTATTGTATAGTGTATGATTAACTAGAACTCACTCAGCGTAGCTGACTTTTAGTATGCACGCAGGTGAGTAGGATGAGGCAGCTCGCTTGAGGAGACACGTGGCACTGAATAAGAGGCTGGCATCGGAAGACTCAAGACGTTTAAGTTTAATGTTTCGTTTATTTTGAAAGACAAAATGATGTTTTAAGACAAGACGTGTTTTGTTATGAAAAGTTTTATGAAAGCTTTTATATTCCGCGAATGTTTTAATTAACTCTGATATTTAGAACTGCGTTTATGAGTAAATCCAACACGAAAGTAGGGCTACCGGTAACGGGGCCTAACAAAGATTTATAAGGAGGTTATTGAACATCATCACAGATTCAATATTATCTTTGTGTATCATGACGAAATCGCTAAAGAGGAATTCATACTTACGTAAAACCGTAAAAAACTTCCAATTGACAATGGTAGACATTTTTTAGCAATATCGTTTGTTATGAAAAGCTTTAGATTGTAAAAGAAGAAGAAGAAGAAGAAGATGATGATGAATTAAATTGATAATTATAAAATATAATAAGGAAGTGACGGTTTATTTTTCTAATGATCTAAATGATTATATCTATCAAATAAGTATCATGTATAGTTACCCTATATTTGTAATATTTTATGAGATATTATTATAACTATTCTAAATACTTTAACTTCAAATTGGAATATAAACAATGGTATCTTATAAAACATGTATATCCGGATATTTTTGGTATATATTAACATTAAATATTTATTTATAACTTAATAACAATTTATAAGTTAGGACAACAAACAAATAAAGAAAACGTTTTTGAACTACATAAAAAAAGTATAGAACAAACTAAGTAAACAGCCTTAGGGTTATAACTAAAACCTAAACAACAAAAATAAAGATTCTGACTAAAAATCATCTTCGATCACTTTAAATTAGGGCTAAAAAGATAAGAACAGTTTCAATTAACATAATGAAATTATTTGAGAAAATAATACTTACATTTTCCATATATTGAGATAAATATGAAACAGTTTGAAGTTCTGCAAATCGTCGATTAAATCTTTGTTCGCGTTGGCCGGCATAAACTACTGAAAAGTCGAAGACAAATAATTTATTATGATAATTAACATAAATATAATTGAAGAGTTGTTAATTTTAAAATTGATAAAAAGAAGATATTTATGGGTCTAAATTAATGGGCTTATTCAAATGGATCATGTTAAAAAGATATAAAATTATGGAAAAATTAAAATATAATTAAATATAAAAAACTTATTTTTTTTCAAATATTTAAATTACGCTTTTTCTAAAACTTACTAATTTTAAAACACACTATATTATTAAAAATATATTATTATATTTAAGGTGTCATTTCTAACCAAATTACACTCTAAATTAAATATCTGATAAAGATATATATATATATATATATATATATATATATAAACAATATATTTTTAATATGTCTAATAGAATCTGTTTTGATTTGTTATTAAAGTTAGATTTTAAAAAGTGTAACAAAAATATTAAATAAAAAACATGTTATACAAAATGTGACAAAATGATTATATAAATAAGGTGTTACCGAAAACCAAACTTAAAAAGCACAAAATAATATATATATATAGATATCAACCAAAAACCATTTTCATATTATAAAAATCTAAGGTTATTATAAATAAAATTAATTTGGAATTTGGAATATAAATTATGTTTGTGTCACATTCAAAATGCATGGCAGAGTCCTTATTACATTATATATAGAACAAATAACCAAACATTAAGTAAAAATAATTCCAAACATAAATATAATCAAACATTCAAATAAGGATAAATTGTTCAAAACAACCAAGTAGCGGAGATAGTCGCTCCAAAAAACACATGTTTAAAAAACCAAACAAAAAATATCCAAAACTCTTAAAAATACTTAACATGTAAAACCCAAACTTTTAAATTCGAAACCAAAGTTTAACCGTTCACTTAGAATCCTTCTTCACCTTAGGAGTTAAAATAGTTGCAACATCACATGATTCACTGGTGTTCCCCGTCTCTTCAATAGTCTTTGACTTAAACTTAGTGGCCGACATGGTAGCTTGATCGTCAACTTCAAAAACTTCAACCAATTTTCTCTTAAGTTTATCGTCAAAAGACGTTGACATTCCTTTTTCCTCATTTGCCACATCTTAACCATCAACATTTGAACTTGGAGTTTGGTTATCTCCAATATCCGAAATCTATTATTAACAAAGTAATCAACATCACAAAATCATGTCACACATCTTTGTGTCACCTATATTTATAAGTTTTAATTACCATATTTAACAAACATATATACCTTAATGGAAACCGAACCGGGTGATTGAAATTCTGACATAGATGCTCCCAATAGAAACAGAATTAGAATCGATTTGCTGAAAATAATATGTGTAACCATAAAATCTGTTAATGAAAATAATTATAAAATAACATTAACTATAAAATAAATTTAGTATTAAATAATTACCAAACTACCATTCTGCCTTTTCTGTAATTCAGTGAGAATATTAGCGTCATCAGTAAGCTTGTTTATACCATAATCTTCCACATTGTTTCTGAAATTGAAGTCTGCCACATCGACCTTAAAAGCAAATTTCTTTTCTAAAAGACAATCCAACTTAGCAGGGAATCCACCGTTTTCAACCTCATTCTGTAATAAAATAAGTGGAAAAAAAAGCTTAATATTTAAAATTGTTAAACAAACAACATAATAACAATGATTTATAATAAATCAAATATACTAATTGAAAACAAACCTGCTTTTGAGAATCAATCAATTCAGCTGCGGTTTTGTTGATCAACATTTTAGCATCTCTATCAAAGAGAGTCAACGAAACAACTCCTGTCGAATCTTGAACCCTTATCTTGATCTTGAATCTACATAATTTTTAAAATAGGTTAAGAGCAAGCAAGACAGAGAATTTTATATCGGAAAAATAAAAATTTGAATTTTTTTCACTAACTACCTAGGTGTAGGATGAACACCTAACACATTGTATCTTTCGGTTTTGCATTCATATGAATTTCCCCCTTCACCATTATTTTCCATGAGTTTACGGCTACAAGTATTACAGCTAATGTAATATCACTCAGTATCTGGATATATGGCCTTAATTGTACCAAAAATAATGATATTCTTAGGCTGCAAATAAGTAAAAAACCAGTTATGCAATATTCAATAAATCTTGAAAGATAAATAGTATAAAAGAGGGAATTTAATAATTAACTTACAAATATAATGGTATAAATATCACAAATGTTAAATAAATCTGGAGCTTTCAAAAACTCATCATCAACAAAAGACAGCATCTTCATTGGAATCGGTTTACGAACACCGACATCATTGCCATTCAACAAACCAAACAAACTACAGATCAAAAATTTACAAATTTAATAAAAAGTAAAAGGGTTAAATTTTACATAACAAAATCTATGTACTAAACATAATAATGACTGGTTAAAAAATATACCTATTTTTGTATTCTTCTATCTCAAATAAAAAGTCGTTTATGAACAAATGGCTAACATTAGAACCAAAAGAATTGGAGACATAGACTTTCTCTACAAAAAGTTAATATTATTGAATGACAAAATAGATTAACGTGCTATACTTATAGGTCAATTAATTTTAAAACAATAGACATATTTACCTTTACTATCAGAACCAGTGTAATACTTAACCCTACCAAATTGCAGAACAATAATGGCATGCGCTTAATCAAAATGATCAACGACATATTTAGAGAGCTCAGATGCATAATGATCCCATAGTGTGAGATATACACAATTTCCACTAAAATAAAAGAAGTGTTCAAAATCAAGATATATTATATTAACTAAACTATTATAATAAATTATTTATAAATAGTGGTACCTTAAATCACATAACTCCATTGTACGTTTGTTTTTGTCTTTGACGTTTGAAACATTGCTCTTGAAGACATGAACCACGTGACCAATTATATATAACATAAATAAATAAAAAAATAAGTAAAACATCAATTGGAAATGTTAGGGTAAAATTAATAAATATTATAATTGAATAAAAATACTATTATACCAATTGTGGATTTCAAAGAAATTTGTTTATTGATTATCGATTCAAATGAAATCATTTTGAATCCAAACATGCGACCTTCAAACTCTTGACATGGTGTTTGGTCCCAACACTAATTTGTTGGGAGAGTCAATCACTCTATAGTTTGATCCATTTAGACCAACGCTAGGATTAACAATAGTTAGAGTAGAGCTTTCCTTCAAGAATCTTTTGAAACGAAATATATCCTGTTTGTAAACGGTGGCCTGGATTAGATTCTCCTGTCATTAAAGAAATTCATATTTATAAGAATTTAAAAACTATAGAAAGTGTAATATATACAGATTAATAAATAGACACTTACATCTTCATCCATTAAAACCATCTCGATCAAAAAATCCTCGCTGACATTTTTGTTATCTTTGATGCTCCAAAGCCTCAGAACTCTAACCTTAAGAGTTGATGTTGGTGTTTTGAGAACATCAATTTCATTTAGCATGGTAAAGGTTTGAGCTTCCATTGTCATATGCTTACAAGGAAAATATAAAACAGTTAAATAAAGTGGCCGAAAACTAAACAGAATTATTAACAGTGTAGAAGCTTACATGGCAGAAGATACGAATGGAATAAAAGGCCTATGATTATGAAAATTATGAAAATTGAATACGTGATTAGATATTATATAGTAGAATTTAGAGAATATTAATTTTGTTAAACGTATTTTGTTTTGAAACATTGCTATAAATAAGTTTGAATACAATAAACCGGTTTATTGTAAATTATTATATCCAAAAATAACATATTGATTATCCAAAAATAACATATTTATTGTAAATTGTAACATATTGTAAATTTATTTTATTATAAATTATTAGAATAATTATACCTTGAAGATTATATATTACAAAAATAATTTGTATTCAAATAATAATGTCCAAAAATAAAACATTGATTATCAAAAACGTATATTTAGAAAGTATGATTATATACGGTTATATAATTTTATTTAATATTATATAAAAACATAAATTATTTTCTTAATTATAGTTAATTTAGTCAAACATTTATATATAGTCAGTAATAATTTTAATTTGAATTTCAAATTACAATCAAAAGATTAACTAATAATGAAATCAGTTATGTGCATTAATATTGTTATTAAAATATAGAATAAATATATTTGAAAGATGAATATTATAATTTAATATGTATTTTAGTTTTAGTTAAAGATCAACATTATAATTAGTAAATGCTAATAAAACATTAGTAATTTTATAATTAATATTTCAGGAAAACATTAAAGAGTACTGAATAAAAATTGGCTGGAATAAAATTAAAAATTGGACGGAAAATAAACATAAATTAGACAGAATTTTATAAGTGCAAAAACAAAAGAATAAAAAACTGGACGGTAAATTTTAGAATTGGACAAACAAAAAAATAAAAAAATGGCTGGAAAACAATTAAGATTTTGGACGGAAATTCAATTCTGAATATTCACTAAACCAAAAAATAACAACTTCACCGGAAAATCTTATTAAACATAAAAATATTCTTATAAAAAACTGGCCGGAATATGTTCATCGGATCTTACTATACTATTAAACCAGTATGCGCAAGAATGGATTGTTAATTACCTTTAATATATTCATCGGATAATAGATCTGTTATAAGAATCATGAATCGAGGGAAAAAAACCTTATAACATCTCCTCTAACAAACGACGTATTGAACGGAATCCAAACGATTGGAGACATGTTCACCTATAGTTCTGAAAAATAACATGGTAGATTAAAAAATTGATGGTGAATAATGTAGAAGTCGGAATATGACCGCCGGAATTAGACGTGAATATGAGCGGCATATTAGGGTTAGTATATTCGTGAAGAGGTTAGAGAGAAAAATGACTGGTTGGATTGGTTGTGGGTTATGGTAAATGGAGCGGGTTATGTTTTCTGGGTATATGGTTAATAGGACACGTGGCATCATTAGAGAGACTCTTAGAATGGAAATATAGTGAGTTGGAGGCCTAGGTGGACAAGCTAGTAGAATGCCATGTGGCAGAATTGTATTGATTTAATATATTAGTAAGATATTTCAATTATAGAACATCAATATGGGTTAGTTGGTTGGTTAGTGTGTGTATGTTAAGCTGCCATCTCAGGAGTAGGCCTGGGTTCGATTCCCTTGGTGCACATTATTTTTGATTTAATAGAAAACAAGGTCTTACCGGTTGAGCCGGTAGTTCACCGGTTCCGGTAAGACCGCAAACCGCCAAACCCGGCCGAATTAATAGAAAATGGGTATATGATGGGACCCGGACCAGAATGGGTATCGGTCCTGGTCAAACCGGCCGGTCCGGTCTGGGTTCAAAACGTTGGTCGTAACCAAGGATATAAAAGACAACCAAAACTTCTTAATTAGTTTCTCATTGTTCGGTTGCTTATTAAATAATTTGTGATATAGGGAGGTATTATTAAGAGTGGGAGTGGGTAGTCGATTAATGAGATAAGCGATTGTGGCTAGGAAAAATGGCCAACATGTGGTTGGTAATTTTGCGTGTGTGAGAAGAGATAAGCTGGTTTCAATGAGGTGAGGATGTTGTTGTTCGGTATATCCATTATGTTCCGGTGTGTGAGGTGGTGAGGTAAAATGAGAAATGCCTCGGGATTGAAAGTGTGAGGAGATTTTAATGTATTCACCACCATTGTCAGATGATAATTGTTTAATAGTTGTTTGAAAATAATTCTCAACTAAATTTTGAAAACGGATGAAGGTTGATAAAGAATCGGATTTATTTTTAAGAGGGTATAACCATTTGTATTTGGTAAAATGTTCCACCAATATAATATTATATTTGTAACCTTCAATTTAAGTGTTGAGTGAGGACTAAAAATATGAAAAGAGTAATTGTAATGGAGCATTTGGAGATAGAGAAGATTTGTAAAATGGTAGTTTGTGACTCTTATTTACTTGACAAGAGTTACAATTATTTTCCGAATGAGAAATACAATCAACGAAGGAAAAAAAAGTTTTTAAATATTGGCATTGGGGTGGCCCAATCTATTGTGCCAAAACTTGGAAGTGGTTTTGTGAGTTGTGAAGGTAGACAATGGATTATGGGAAGTGGAATTGAGTTCATAAATCCCGTTGCGAACTTTTCCTTCAAAGAGTAAGAGATTGAAACTGGGATCTTTAATATAAAAAGTTCAATGATAAAATTAGATTAGAAAATTATTTTCATAAGATAGTTGGGATGTGAAAATAATACTTCTAGAGATAGAAGGAACATAAAGAACATTGTGTAGTATGAGAGTGCTGCTTGAGTATGTATAAAAAGTGAACCAGTGTGAGTGAGTTTAAGAGACAAACCACACCTATAATAACTCCTCAATACCATCATATGATACGCATTTAAATCATCTATTACATGATGACTAGCTCCGCTACCCGTTAGTCACTTTGTGGTGATTTATTTTGTATGGTCTTCATGTTTGTTTGTGGTACGATTGTGATTAGGGGGGGGGGGGGGGGGCGTTAACGTGTAGCATTAACTTTATGAAGATGGGGCAAGTGGTGAAGGTGTGACCTTTGGTATGGCACCATTGGCATTTGCAAAGAAATGAATCAATATACTTCTAATGTCGAATCAGGTTATTGAGTGATGAAGTTTGGTTGGTTTCCCCATTAAAATCTAATTGTTGTGAAATTAGTTGGGGTGGGGTAGAAATTGGTGATAGCGGCGCTGTAAGTGTAAATGTTTGCAATGAAGTTTGGTTGGTTTCCCCATTAAAATCAATTATTGGATTCAATTAATTCCCAAAACCTTTTCTTCTGCCATTAAGAGGCTACCTCTTCATGACTATTAAGAGGCTACCTAAAAACCTTTTCTTCTGCCATTAAGAGGCTACGTTTTCATGACTATTAAGAGGCTACCAAACAACCCCTAAATTAGTAAAAGTTAATGGCTAGATTGTTAACTCTTTGTGAAAACTAAAACTCTTTTAGTTACCTTGAACTTTTTTGATTGGAAATTTTCCCATCGGCCAAAATTATCAAGTCAAGCCAACGTGTTGAACAAATTGAGATCCAAAACTGTTAGGATCTATCAAGGCCAGGCCAAAACATGCCGAAAGCTAAACTACATTCCCCATAAAGCTGCATGGAAACTCCTAGGCATTGTCTTGTTATAGTACGAAATCAAGGAGAAGCATCCCTGACAAACCATTCTCGTATTCCACGTTAAAACTTGTATGTAAATCGTCTTTTAGTTGTCCTTAAATTGATGTACCTAACTATCATTTTACAATACTATATATAAAAACATCATTAAACTTACAATAAGTTTGTGTACATGTTTGTACACACCACATGTACAACAATTTAACCTCATTAATTCAAACGTTTAGGCAGATCAATATATATGGGCAGTGAAGCTGCTGAGCTGATTTTTCAACATGTCTTCCACGGAACCCTGTCAATTTCTGAAATGCATAAAGAGCGGAGACCATACCATAAAAACTGCAGCTGTCGCTTGCACAATCTGAACGATGTACATCCAATTGTGTGTCTCCGGAGCATGAGAATCGCGTACATGAAAAGACTGCTAGCGTGTAATTGTTCATTGTCCTTAAATGGTTTCTCATCAAATGGGAAGTCACAAGTGGTGTTTAAGGTTCCACCAAGGAGATAAGAATTGCTAGTAGCCTTGTTTGCTAAAGGTTTGGAACTGAATAAGAAATCAAGTATGGTGGTGATTATTTCTATTAATGTATCTTTGATTTATTGTTCTTTGCCCAGAGATTATTTTTGTGTAATAAATTGTTTAAATTGTCGAATGACATTTGCAGTTGAACTCCAAGACTTAAAATGTACATCAACTTAACCAACTTTAATTTGGTTACATCAACTTAGTAAATGTACGTTGTGTATTGTCTCGTTTAACTTGTAGCAATTGAGTAGCAACTGTTGCTACAAATTTGCCACGCACAATCTAAACTCAGTTATACTTTATACATTTGGTTTGTAGTAAATGTGTAGCCAAATTGTTACACACTTAATTACTAACTAAATATTATTTTTGTTTTCATCGCTAATGCATAGTAAACTTAATAAAATTTGTTAACCATAAAATTATTATATATAACAAAAGAAAAGTTTGGCTCCGCATGATCATGATTGGTCCATGTGGCGCCGTATGATTGGATTTAGTTTCGGTACCGTCACAAATATAATTGAAACCGACCGAATTCGCATAGACGAATTGTGTTTTGTTTTAGTTCTGATACCGTAACGAAAACCGACTAGATGGCGATAACTTTTAGTTATGGTATTGTCAAGAGCATGACAGAAACTGACCGAATTTGCGTACACACATCGTCTCAATGCCCGAAATCGACAACAATCGGTTTTACCAGCACTTGAGTTTTACCGACTGACACCTCCACCATTGGTGCATCTCAATGTTTATATTTATAACGCACGTAACCGAAACAGGCCGGATTCACGTCAATGTACCGCTTCAACGCTTGAGACCGACATTCGGGTTTACCGACCTGCCTCGCACGCAATGCTTCAGGCTAAACACTAGTTAGTAACAATTATAATGTTTTAAAGAATGCATGTCGCACATTTGCTACAAATCAAGAAAGCAATTAAGTTCCTTAACATTCGTCGCTATTTGTAGCAAACGCGTTTCACATTTAGATGCTTTATTTTTCGTGAAAAATGTGTTGTAAATGTGGGACAATTTGTGACGCATTTTAGTTTTAGTGCGTTTCATGAGAAGCGGGGAAACATCCATGACTCACCAAGAGTTTTCATGCTTCAAATGGGTATAAATAATTATAATAATGTGAAATACTCAAAATAAAACAAGATATAAATTGAGGAGTCGGAGAATTCATGAATAACCTTAGGTTATCATGCTCCAACCATTAAATAATTAAGAGGAATGTCGAGTTTAACCATGAATCAACATGAATTCGATCATATAAAATGAGTGTAACTGTCGCATTGGTTACGATGACCCCTTAAAGTTTTTAGTCATAAAATCGCTCCTTTAAGGAGAGATGAGTAAAAACTGTGGTAATTATTATATATAACAAAAGAAAAGTTTGGCGCCGCATGATCATGATTGGTCCATGGAGCGCCGTATGATTGGAATTAGTTTCGGTACAGTCACAAATGTAATTGAAACCGGCCGAATTCGCATAGACGAATTGTGTTTTGTTTTAGTTCTGATCCGTAAAGAAAACCGACTAGATGGCGATAATTTATAGTTATGGTATCCTCATGAGCATGACGGAAACTGACCGAATTTGTGTATACTCATCGCCTCAACGCCCGAAATCGACAATGACCGGTTTTACCAGCACTCGAGTTTTACCAACTGACACCACCAACATTGGTCCATCTCAATTTTTATATTTATAACGCACGTAACCGAAACCAACCGAATTCACGTCGATGTACCGCTTCAACACTTGAGACCGACATTCGGGTTTACCGACCTGCCCCGCGCGCAATGCGTCAGGCTAAACACTAGTTAGTAACAATTATAATGTTTTAAAGAAAGCATGTCGCACATTTGCTACAAATCAAGAAAGCAATTAAGTTCCTTAACATTTGTTGCTATTTGTACAAACGCTTTTCACATTTAGATGCTTTATTTTTCGTGAATAATGTGTTGTAAATGTGGGACAATTTGTGACGCATTTTAGTTTTAGTGCGTTTCATGAGAAGAGGGGAAACATCCATGACTCACCAAGGGTTTTCATGCTTCAAATGGGTATAAAAAATTATAATAATGTGAAATAATCAAAATAAAACAAGATATTAATAACTTGAGGAGTCCGAGAATTCATGAATAACCATAGGTTATCATTCTCCAACCATTAAATAATGTAGAGGAAGGTTGAGTTTAACCACGAATCACCATGAATACGATCATATAAAATGAGTGTAACTGTCACATTGGTTACGATGACCCCTAAAAGTTTTGAATCATAAGATCACTCCTTTAAGGAGAGATGAGTAAAAACTGTGGGAATTATTAGGAAAATTCCCATAAAATTAATCTAAGGTTTTGAAAACAATTTTGAGGGTGAGGCATAGTTTCGGAGTTGTGTGTGCTTTGTGTAATAGATATTATATAAAATTATATATAGTATAAATAGTTATAAATTCAGCTACGAAACAATCAATAAGATAGACAATTTGGGTGCAAACATGTATAAGGCACACCTATAGGGACCCTAACCATGCTACTAGGTCATGACGTCTATGACCTATCTTATAGCTTTCGGATCTGATAACAATCTGTCACACCCAATCGATGACAGAATTTTTAGGGGTGTAACGTTGATTGTTCAGTAGCTCAAAAGACAATAACATTAAGTGACAATAACTATATAATTTATTAACAATTACTCAACTACACATTACATAAATATGAAACAATTCAAATACTATATGATTTTATTATTACAAAACTTAAAGCCAATCTAAGTTGTCTTCTAGATTCTCTAGTCTTCGCCTATCAACATGTAACACACATTAAGATATATTTAATCAACATAAAGTTCAGTGAGAAATCACAAGTTTAATTAATAATAATATAAAAAAGACAATTCTATTGTGGATGCAGTAAAGCAACAATTAATTTAACAAATGAGGTGTCTTTTGGCCATGACTCTCGAACACGGTTAATGGTTACTCGGACTGCGTGTAATTAAACTAATAGCTTGTCTTTTGGCCATGACTCTCGAAAATGGTCAATGGTTACTCGAAAAAATATAAAAAGTATGTATTTTCCCTTCGAATTGTGTTTTGTTTTAGTTCTGATACCGTAACGAAAACCGACTAGATGGCGATAATTTTTAGTTATGGTATCCTCAAGAGCATGACAGAAACTGACCGAATTTGCGTACACTCATCGTCTCAACGCCCGAAATCGACAATGACCGGTTTTACCGGCACTCGAGTTTTACCGACTGACACCTCCACCATTGGTCCATCTCAATGTTTATATTTATAACGCATGTAACCGAAACCGACCGAATTCACGTCGATGTACCGCTTCAACGCTTGAGACCGACATTCGGGTTTACCGACCTGCCCCGCGCACAATGCTTCAGGCTAAACACTAGTTAGTAACAATTATAATGTTTTAAAGAAAGCATGTAGCACATTTGCTACAAATCAAGAAAGCAATTAATTCCTTTAACATTCGTCGCTTTTTGTAGAAAACGCGTTTCACATTTAGATGCTTTATTTTTCGGGAAAAATGTGTTGTAAATGTGGGACAATCTGTGACGCATTTTAGTTTTAGTGCGTTTTATGAGAAGCGGGGAAACATCCATGACTCACCAAGGGTTTTCATGTTTCAAATGGGTATAAATAATTATAATAATGTGAAATAATCAAAATAAAACAAGATATAACTTGAGGAGTCGGAGAATTAATGAATAACCATAGGTTATCATGCTCCAACTATTAAATAATTAAGAGGAATGTCGAGTTTAACCATGAATCAACATGAATTCGATCATATAAAATGAGTGTAACTGTCGCATTGGTCACGATGACCCCTTAAAGTTTTGAATAATAAAATCACTCTTTTAAGGAGAGATGAGTAAAAACTGTGGGAATTATTATATATAACAAAAGAAAAGTTTGGCGTCGCATGATCATGAATGGTCCATGTGGCACCGTATGATTGGATTTAGTTTCGGTACCGTCACAATTGTAATTGAAACCGACCGAATTCGCATAAACGAATTGTGTTTTGTTTTAGTTCCGATCCGTAACGAAAACCGACAAGATGGCGATAATTTTTAGTTATGGTATCCTCAAGAGCATGACAGAAACTGAACGAATTTGTGTACACTCATCGCCAAATGTGAAACGCGTTTGATACAAATAGCGACGAATGTTAAGGAACATAATGGCTTTCTTGATTTGTAGGCAATGTGCGACATGCTTTATTTAAAACATTATAATTGTTACTAACTAGTGTTTATCCTGACGCATTGCGCGCGGGGCAGGTCGGTAAACCCGAATGTCTTTCTCAAGCGTTGAAGCGGTACATCGACGTGAATTCGGTCGGTTTCGATTACGTGCTTTGTGACGCATTTTAGTTTTAGTGCGTCTCATGAGAAGCGGGGAAACATCCATGACTCACCAAGGGGTTTCATGCTTCAAATGAGTATAAACAATTATGATAATGTGAAATAATCAAAACAAAACAAGATTTTAATAACTTGAGGAGTCGGAGAATTCATGAATAACCATAAGTTATCATTCTCCAACCATTAAATAATTAAGAGGAAGGTTGAGTTTTACTTCGAATCACCATGAATTCGATCATATAAAATGAGTGTAACTGTCACATTGGTTATGATGACCCCTTAAAGTTTTGAATCATAAGATCACTCCTTTAAGGAGAGATGAGTAAAAACTGTGGGAATTATTAGGAAATTTACCATAAAAATAATCTAAGATTTTGAAAACAATTTTGAGGGTGAGACATAGTTTCGGAGCTGTGTGTGCTTTGTGTAATAGATATTATATAAAATTATATATAGTATAAACAGTTATAAATTCAGCTACGAAACAATCAATAAGATAGACAATTTGGGTGCAAACATGTATAAGGCACACCTATAGGGACCCTAACCATGCTACTAGGTCATGACGTCTATGACCTATCTTATAGCTTTCGGATCTGAAAACAATCTGTCACACCCAATCGATGACAGAATTTTTAGGGGTGTAACGTTGATTGTTCAGTAGCTCAAAAGACAATAACATTAAGTGACAATAACTATATAATTTATTAACAATTACTCAACTACACATTACAATAATATAAAACAATTCAAATACTATATGATTTTATTATTACTAAACTTAAAGCCAATATAAGAGTTGTCTTCTAGATTCTCTAGTCTTCGCCTATCAACATGTAACACACATTAAGATATATTTGATCAACATAAAGTTGAGTGAGAAAACACAAGTTTAATTAATATAATAATATAAAAAAGACAATTATATTGTGGATGCAGTAAAGCAACAATTTATTTAACAAGTGAGGTTTCTTTTGGCCGTGACTCTCGAACACGGTTAATGGTTACACGGACTGCGTGTAATTAAACAAATAGCTTGTCTTTTAGCCATGACTCTCGAAAATGGTCAATGGTTACTCGAAAAAATATAAAAAGTATGTCTTTTCCCTTGACATAAATTCAAGTTACTCGGAAAGTCGAATGATCATACTAATAAGGATGAGGTGGCCCAACTGCCAAACCAATGAACAAATAAACACATAGACAAGTGGCATATAATTAATTTACTGTGCAATTCACATAACGCATATGAATTGAATTGCGGTTGAGGCTCATTTAACATAAAAAGTTGAAATAGTAGTACGCATGGTACCCCCAAAATAACATATGAAAAATGGGTGTGATTATGACGTGCTAAAAGTAGTCAAATAATTATTAACTGAAATTATACTAATCTATAAACTAATTAATACTCTAGACCCTTAAACTTAACTTAAACTATTAACCGGAAAGTGAACCAATCGACTCTAGTACAGCTAAGTAAGTCCGGATATCGATCCCACAAGACTCTTTAAATTACGAAATTAGCAAACAAGATTCAACTACAAGACACGACTATTTATTAATAATATTTGAGGGGGGGATTTAATACTAATTAATTAAAACTCTAAATAATAATTAACTAATAATTAAAACTTAATAATACTTAACTAATAATTACTTAATTAAACTAATAATAAACTAATTAAAACCTACCCTAATTAATATAATAATAATAAAACATAATCATTACCTTAAACTAATTAATTAATTAATAATAACCTTAACCCTAATTACTTTAACTAATAAACAATTAAAAAAAACGTAGATTAATTCAGATGATAAAGATAACTACCTAGGCTAGAATCTCCAAAGTTACGGTTATTAATTAAATGAAGAACTCAAGTTATAAAACTGGGATCATAAAATAGACCCTTGACAGAAAACCCGAACAAGACCCTTGAACTTCAAGAAGACGCCTATGGATTTCTAACAAGTTTTAAGACTCGCCAGTTTTATGAATTAAACTTCCTCACGGTTATTTAATAACTTATGTCTAAGTATCTTTATGACGAAAACCTAACTTACAGGGCGGAATTCAAAGATAGCAAAGCAGACTCAATTAACTTAATAGACTAAGCTAACAATCAAACCTAGACGGGCTCCTTACGAAGAACTAAATCTAGTAATCCCGACAAGCAAAGATCTATCAATAGCTTATCACCTTAAAGCCTTTTAGACTAGCAGCTCACTTTTATTTGTTTAATTGATTTTATTATTTCTATGATTTTAATCGATATCAATCATAAACTAG
The DNA here is from genome assembly GCF_021521415.1 of Bidens hawaiensis. Taxonomy (NCBI): domain Eukaryota; kingdom Viridiplantae; phylum Streptophyta; class Magnoliopsida; order Asterales; family Asteraceae; genus Bidens; species Bidens hawaiensis. The sequence continues at coordinate 342,259 of NW_027491530.1, forward strand.
TCAAGAATACACAATAAATGACCTAACAAAACTCTATCCTATGAAACAATCAACAAGGGCAATGTGAAACAATAAATTCAAGTAAACAAAACCAAGAAATCAAACGCATCAATTAAATCAAACTTAGCAATTTACTTAGAACATAAAATCCATAACGAAACGAAATCCAAACAAAATTATACCGAACAATGGTTCATCACGACCTAGGTAGTTTATGGAATTTAGCCTAGCATTATAAAGTCTAAGTCAAACAAAATAAATAAAACTGAAAACATGGTGAAAATCTAATAAACAAAAGATTAAAGGCGATAAAACCCGTAATCTCCAAACGTGAACGTGTAACTCTTCACCGGCTGTCCTCTTGCCTTCAAAATCACCAAGAAACTCGAAAGATAGCTCCAAGAACTTTAAAAATCGGTTGGTGGCTTCAAGTTATGTCACACCCTCAAAATCCACTAACGGAGTTTTACCGTCAGAGGGTGTGAACTAATAGGATCGGAATCATTAGTTATAATCAAACCATAAAACAAAGTTTCAAAACCTTGAAAACGTTTACGAGTAATTAAATGCAGAAGCGTAAAACCATAGAAAACAATGTTACGTCACGCAGGACGACTTAAAACCCAATGATCACAGTTTAAAATAAGTTTGCATAATTAAAAATGTTTCAAGCAATGCATGTTCCTAAACCGCGCGCCCGCCTCGGCTACCTGAGAATAACATACTAAAAGTGTCAACACAAGGTTGGTGAGTTCACAAGTTTATATAAAAATAAATGTTTAGCGTTTGCATTCAGCGTTCTGCGTTAAGCGTTTTGCGTTACAGCGTTTTGCGTTACAGCGTTTAGCGTTACCAGATAGTGTTATGTCAATTATATATCTATAGGTAGCTAGCCTATAAAACAAGTATCACTAAGTGTTCGACACCGAAGCTGACTGTTTATCATTTGCCTTGCCACCAGGTCATCCAGACCATGGTATGTGTTTAGCCAAGATTACACCCACTCGACCTCCAGTCGAGTTTAGCGTTGGGTGGGGTTTGTCAAACCCAGTAGTACTACTCAACAGTGACTCGCTATTATCCAAATATTAACCGGTTTGATGTTATGAAGGACTTTAGTTATTGCGTTTGACACTTAGTCTTTACAAGTGATATATAATCTATATTAACAAAATCTTATATGCGTTTTCGGAGTATGTTATCTCCCCCAAGAGAAAAGCGTTTAAAAAGTTTAAAAGGGGAAAGTGAAACTCACTGTTTGCGAAGAAATTCCTAAATTAAATCACCAAGATGCGCATCACAGAAAAACTCTCTCTAGCGTTCTAAAACAACAAAGAGATTTTTCTAAGTGTCGGAATATTATCGAGTCTCTAGACCCAGCACATAATACCTATGCACATAACATGTTTCGTGTTTCGTTTGTGGATCGTGTGTGACTTTAACAAGTGTAGTTGTGATACATTATATGTGTAAGCAAGTATTTTCATGTCTTGTATTCATAAAGTACATCACTAGCAATTACTCCCCGTAAGGGCAATTTGGTCAACACATAACAATTAACTAGTCATTATTCCCCACGAGGGTAATTTGTTCAAATCATGACAATCAATTAGCAATTATTCCCTGCAAGGGCAATTTGGTTAAAACATAACAATTATATAGCAAGTATCATGTTTCATGCATTTTCACCAAATTTAGCAGCTAGTTTCACCGAGACAGAAATTCTACTTGAAAGATTGTACTATCTCACCGATCATAGCATCACAATTAATTTACCAAAAATCATCACAAAAGCATATATGTCTTAGGTTTCCAGAACATATTTTATTATATTTTTATTCCACATAGGTTTCTCACAAGCATCAAATCATTACAGCAAACTCATAACAGTCAAATTCATGCGCAACAGAATGTTATTTGAAATTCCCGTTAAACGAAAAATACAATAAATGCAAGACCACTTGGTTTAGGTTCCTAACTCAATAAGTCAACTTCCAGAAGTGGAACCAACCTAATTGGTCTCGTAGTTCATGAGATATAACATTTACAAAACAACCTAACAGCAGGTCTAACAGCTCAGCTTTGTACAACGTTTTTGTAAAATCATAAAAGTTAACTTCTACACGTCCAAAAATTGCAAATTTATATTCTTTAGAAACTAGACTCAACCTAGTTTACTGTAGTATCAATAATCTCAACCAATTTTCACATTTACACTTCGTTACTGTCAATTAAACATCAATAACACAATCTGTCCAGAAACTGTTTGCATCCAAACTCAACATATTAACTATCTATGGACCATCATGCATTCATATAACACTCTAGACTCCATAAACACTATCCATGCACATCAATTACACATTACATACATGATTAGGGTTTTTGTTTGAACTCAATTCAAAGACACAACAATTAGCATGTAACAATATCCAATCTAGTTATCAAATCATCATCAAATCAACAACAATCATATTAATTTCATACACACATAGAATCGGCCATCTAGGGTTTTCAATTAACCCATTAAACATCAAAATCAAGTATAAAGGATGCATAAGATAGTCGATTATACCTTCCTAGCACCTTAATCTTCAATCAAAAGCTTGAAATCCTAGTTGTATGTGTGTGTATAAGTGACGGCAGCCAAGGAGCCAAGGGGGGGGGGGGGTTTCCGATCGGGATTTGTGTGGGAAGAATAATAATAAGTTAGGGTTTATTATTATTATTTATAATACTACATGTTACACTTTGGCCCCTCCACTTCTAAGTATTACTTATCTAGCTTAAACTAACTTGTTTACATCTTGAGTTAGTGTTTATAACGATGTTATCACATAACACATAAGTCTAACACATAATTATCACATAATTACTGTTTTGACGTTTTTTCGTTTATTCACCAATCGTTTGTGTCAACTCGTTTGCGTTTCGGTGCAATTCTCGAAAGACTACACATGTAGTAAGTGTTAAGCGTCATTTAAACCCTAGTTTAAATGTAATGAGGTGTGCGTTATAGATTCAATGATCTTAAGTTTGAATTGACGGAGTTGAGTTAACAGAGTTAACCTGAAATTGACGATTGTCACATCATTCCCATGTTAAAGAATTTTCGTCCCGAAAATTTGAGTCAAGTCGTGATGAGTGTCTGAAAAAGTAAGAAAAATTTTCAGTTTGTCATAAGTTATGTCCAGGTTTAAGTTAAACATGTTTAAATACCCAAAACAAGGCCCAACTTGCAGCACAAACGAAATAAAACCCATCTGATGCTCCTAGACGCCGCACGACCAGGGGCTGAGGGCCTAGCCTTGCGGTGCGGCGTGTCCCATTCATAACGCCGGTCAGACCGGCCCGGTCTGACCGGTTATCTATTCTGGGTCCTTCTTGATGCGTTCAGGATCTCCGTTTTGGCTCTTTTTAGCTCGTTTTTCGTCCTGTTTGATCACGATCAACTCCTGGAACCTACAAAGCATAAAAATGTTAGTAGTATACAAATCTCGACTAAAAACGAACAAAAACTATTAAAATATTAAATAAAATATGCACGGAAAACATAAACATTTAGCATTATATCAGATTACTCACCTTTGAAATTAAGCGAGCTAACCGATAGGTCGAAGTACACGAGAAAATAAACTAGTGCATAGGCCACGCGAGAATCCCGGCCATAAGTTCTGTTGACGCGTGTAAAAATGATTTTTCCATGAAAAGAAAAAGGACGCACTTGACTCGTTAACCGGTACCTAGTAAAAGTATTTAACTATGAGAGTGTGTTCAACAACACGTGACCCTACGACTCACGTAAAGACCCACACACAATACACAACTTGATCCGATGACTCATTAGTGATTGCCTTTATGTCAATAGTATTAATATGTTCTAACATGTATCCTACATCATGCAACAATCAATCAAGCAAACATTTATCATGTAACTCAACTTCTGATCATACAATTGATGAGACAGATTTTAGCAAGCAAATGATGATTTTATTGACATAGTATACTATAAATATAAATTATGAAAAAATTCACACAGTCAAGAAAATGACTTGCGTTTCATAAAAAAATTTTATAATACTTTTTCATGCATACAATGATTACAATAATTCATTAACTACAGCTAGGTACAAACAGTTAATCATATTGTACAACGAAAAGTATTGGCATGGAACTTTAAAATTATAGATTCACATCAAGCAAGACCAATTGAGTGATATTGCTAATTCTTGAACCTAAGTTCCAGAAGTGGAACCAACCCATTTGGAGTTATCGTGAAAGAGTTATGATGTCGGGAAGACATACTAGGAAACGACTCCCCGAATCAGATTTGACACGCAATCTTGTAAAATCATAAACATTATTCAAAACTCTTCCAAAAATTACAAACTATAGCTTTCTAGAAACTAGACCCGTAGTACTATATTCAAATATGTCAGGTTATCATCAAATTATAGTCCAATCAATAAACAAGTACGGATCTGTCAGAATACTGTTGTGATCAAAACTCAAACCTAATATGTTTATGATATCGCTAGGGCTCCTAAATCGACTAAATTGATATAATTCTAAATATATAGGTTTCCCTTGTATATTATATTTAATATTTAATTTTTTTTTGTTCGTTTTTAGTCAAGATTTGTATACTACTAACATTATTATGTTTTGTAGGTTTCGGGAGTTGATCATGATAAAAATGGGCGAAAAATGAGTCAAAACGAGAAGTCGGAAATCGTCAGGAGGGAACTGGTCGGACCAGGCCGGTCAGACCGCCCCCCTATATGGTGCGCCGCGCGGCCATGAGGATTAGTCATGGTCGCGCATCTCCTAGACCTAAATATTCCAGATAGTTTTCGTTTTTTGTTCAGTGTTGGGCCCTGTTTCAGTATATAAACATCCCTAACCATAACCTAAACAATAATCTATAGCCACCAGACGAATTTGGAGATTACTTGAGCTATATTTCGAGATTTTTGACGGTTTTGAAGGCAAGAGAGCATCCGGTGAAGAGTTACACATTCGAGAGTGAAGATTACGGGTTTTAAAACTTTTGATTTTATGTTCTTTATTATTTCACCATGTTTTCCTATTTTATTAATTTGTTTAATTTTGATTACATGATGCTAGGCTAAACTCTATATACTACCTAGGTTATGATGAACCTTTTTTGGTTGGATTTTAATTGGGATTATGTTTGTTATGGATTTTATGTTTTAAGTAAATTGTTGAGTTTGATTTAATTGATGCGTATGATTACTTGGTTTTATTTGCTTGGGTTTATTGTTTCACATTACCCTTGTTGATTGTTTCAAAGGATAGGGTTTGGTTAGGTCATTTACTGTGTGTTATTGACTAGTTTGTGATTGATATGCATTAAAATCATAGAAACAATAAAATTAATTAAATAAATAAAAGTGAGCTGCTAGCCTAGATTCCTGTAAGGTGATAGGTTATTATTAGATCTTTGTTGGTTACGATTGTTAGATTTAGGTATTCATAAGGAGTCTGTCTATGTTTGATTGTCAACTTGGTCTATTAAGTCAGTTGAGTTTAGTTAGCTATCTTTGATTTCTGCGCTGTAAGTTAGGATTTCGCTATAATGATACTTAAACATAAACAATTAAATAACCGTAAGGGAGTTTAATAGATAAAACTGGTGTGTCTTAAAACTAAGTAATTTACTAGTTTATTAATATTTTAATTAAATTAGGGTTTTTAAGAGTTTATTTATAAAATAATTAATTAGGGTTTAAGTAATCATTAGAGTTTATTATTATTTAATTACTTTAGGGTCAAGTTTTAGTTTAATATTAATTATTTAACCCCCCCCCTTAATAATAATATTTAAATAGTCGTGTCATTTAGTCGAGTCTAATGAGCTATGAGTTATCTACATAATTTAAAGAATCTCATGGGTTCGATATCCGGACTTACTTAGTTGTATTAAAGTCGACCGGTACACTTGTCGGTTAGTAGTTTAAGTTAAGTTTAACAGTTTAGAGTATTACTTAGTGTCTAGAGTAACGTGTTTTTATTTGTGACTACTTTTAGCACATCAAGTTTTTGTCGCCGTTACCAGGGACTCTTGGCGATTGTGTTATTCACTTTGTTTAGACTTACTTGCTACATACGTGCTATTTGTTTTATTCTATTTGAGTCGTAGGAGTCTAATTTAATTTTAGTTTATTTTAGTTTTAATTTTTATTTTTAGTTTACTTACTTGGTCTGTTGCGTTTTTCAGGTACATGCTGCATCTTCGTTCGAAAACACCACCACCGGATAATCTTGGATTTTCTCCGTTGAAGACCGAGGCTAGTTCGTCAGCAGAGAAACAACCGTCAGAAGCTGGTTCTACACCAAAGTCATCACCACATAGTTCACCACCAGAAAGTCCGAGAAGTCAACCAAAAGTTCAAATGGCCGATGACAGAACAGTTGTTGCACAAGCTTTCGTTGGTTTCACCGGAAATCAGTCGTGCATCATCATTCCTGAGATCAAAAATCCAAACTCATGGCAAATTCCGTCATACGTATGATCTCTCTAGTTCAAACTAACCAATATCATGGACGTGATGACGAAGATGCGCTAGCACACATTAACCGGCTCTACCGCATTCTAAAAACTTTTAATGTACAATGTGCTACTGAAAATGCTATTTTCTTACATCTTTTCCCTTTTTCACTTGCAGGAAAGGTAGCTCTTTGACTTGACACTCAGCCACCTGGTACGTTCACCACTTGGGAAGCAATACGTTCAACATTCATCAAGTAATACTTCCCACCTGCTAAAGCAGCTCACCTTTGTGATCAAATCCACTCCTTTCACATGGAGTCGGATGAACCATATTGGCATGCTTGGGAGAGATTTCAGAATCTGTTGTCTCGTTATTCACAGAATGGTCTCACACCATGGGCTCTCATTGAGAAGTTCTAAAATGGGCTGAACTACGAAACCCAAGTTCATTTTGACGCGACTGCGGGAGGAAATCTGATGGCTAAATAGAATGTCACCGAATGTAACGAGATGTTTGAAATTTTTGCTCAATCATAATACGCCAAAGGGCCACATCACGGGAACTCCACTCCCGTCACTAGTACACCCTCATCTTCTTAAGGTGTGCCAGGTCAATATGGATACTAGTGTGGTTGCTGCTTTGGAATCATTAACTAGAGAGGTGGAGGAACTTAAGACAAAGGTGGATAAGTGTGAGTTTTGTAGGGGTGGACATGGTACTTTGGAGAGCCCGTTGATGAATCAAGAGGTCAATTTTGTTGCTGGTAAGAATAGGTTTTCCAACAATTACAATAACAACAATCAAAATTGGAACACCTACAAGAACCCGAATTAGAACAATTCCAATTGGCGTCCGTCGGGCGCACCACCTGGCCTTCAAAATACTTATAATCAAGGACAAGGTCAGTATTTTAATAATAATAATAATAATAACAATGGTACTAACGTTCAAAATAATGTGCAGGAATAGAATGGTGGAATGAGACGATTAGAAGACATGATGAACCAAATCCTGGAGAGAGATCAAGCTACACAAAAAAATTTCGCCGAGCACGACCTACTCTTAAAGAATCAACAATCATCATTACTTGACCTTCAAAGGTCTGTGGGTGACATTGATCGGCGTCTCGACGAAACGCCTCATGGATAGTTTTCTGGTACTACTCAACCGAATATGGCCGCTCAATTGAAAACCATTACTACTCGTAGTGGAAGATTTTTGGGTCCGGATGTAGTTAGAGAAAGAGTTGAAAATGAGGAAGTGGTTGATGAAGAGATCGAGATGGAAGTTTCGGGTAAGACATAAGTAAAACACCAATTATTGAGCCACAAGTTGAGAAAAAGCCGGTTGAAGTCCGGCCACCACACATCATTGATCTTGCCCATGTCCCGTATCCCGCTCGTCTAAAGCATCAAAAGTACACGAGGGAATATGTCCATTTTCTAGATATGTTTCGACAGTTGAAGATAAATCTTCCGTTTATTGAAGCTATCCAACACATGCCAAAGTATGCGAAATTTTTGAAAGATTTGCTCAAGAGAAAAGATTGGTTGGGAGAGGTTTCATCTATTCCTCTTAGCGAGGATTGTTCGGAGGTAGTGTTGATTCGGGTCCTGGAAAAGTTGTCGGATTCGGGTGTGTTTACGATCCCGTGTATGTTTAGAAGTAATATGATCAGTCAAGCGTTGGAAGATTTGGGTGCTAGTATTAATCTTATGCCATATTCGTTACATGAGAATTCGAAGTTTAGCGAGCTTACACCGACTCGCATGTCGTTTTCGTTGGCGGATCGTTCAATTAAATATCCTCGGGGAATTATTCAGAATTTACTAGTTAAAGTGGATCAATTTGTGTTTCCAGTGGATTTTTTGGTACTTGATATGGAGGCTGACGAAAGGGTTCCCATTATTCTTGGTCATCCGTTTTTGCGAACGGCGAAAGCTCTTATTGATGTATATGATGGGAGGGTCACGCTTAGGGTTAGTGATGAGAATGTTACTTATGATATTACTAAGTCAATGAATCACCCAGGTGATCATGATGATTTTAGTGGTCCATGCCATTCGGTTTATTTTCTTAACTCTTTTATTCTGGGTTTTGACACATGTCTTGATTAGATATGTGGAGTCGATTTTGTTGAGATGGATGTGGATGAAAAGTTGAAGGAAGAGGTAGTGGATGACGTATCTGGCTTGGCGGAGATTATGGAGGTTAATGAGGTTATTTGTGAGAAAGATGTAGAAAAACCCGCTCTGTTGGAATTAAAAGTTCTTCCGTCACATTTGGAGTATGCTTATCTTGAGGAGGGTTCGAATTTGCCTGTTATTGTTGTTGAAAGTTGATAGAGGAAGAAAAGTTAAGGTTGATAGAGGTATTGAAGTTGCATAAGGGGGTGATTGCATGGAGACTTTCGGATATTCAAGGTATTAGTCCTGCTTATTGTACCCGCCGGATTTTGATGGAAGATTTATATAAACCGGTGGTCCAATCCCAAAGGCGTCTTAACCCAAACATGCAAGGGGTTGTCAAGAAAGAGGTTCTTAAGTTGATGGATGCCAGAATGATCTACCCGATTTCGGATTCTCCATGGGAAAGTCCGACCCAAGTTGTTCCAAAGAAAGGGGGTATGACAGTTGTTATGAATGAGAAGAGTGAAATTATCCCTTTGCGTACGGTATGCCATGGTTCACTGATTTCGCTAATTATTTACTACAGGCATTGTGTTGAAGGGGATGACTACGCAACAAAAGAAGAAGTTTTACCGGGCTATTACTCGGTATGTTTGGGGTGATCCTTTTCTTTACAAGATTGGTGGTGATCGGATTCATAGAAGATGTGTGACGAAAGAAGAAGGGTTGGATATTCTGAAACATGTTCATAAGGTTTAACAGGAGGTCATCATGGAGCGCATGCCACGGCCCAGAAGGTATTTGATAGTGGTTTTTATTGGCCATCGGTTGTGAAATATGCCATGGAGTTCGTTAAGACGTGTGATGCTTGTCAACGCACCAGTAATATTTCATCCAAGAATGAGATGCCTCAAAACCCCCATACAAACTCTTGAAATTTTTTTTGTTTTGAGCATCGATTTTATGGGACCATTTCCTATATCCGGTGGTTACAAGTATATTTTAGTGGCGATAGAATATGTTTCCAAGTGGGTTGAAGCCCAAGCAATGGCCACAAATGATGCTAGAGTTGTTGTGAAGTTTCTCAAAAAGTTGTGTACTCGTTTCGGTACTCCAAGAGCGATTATTAGTAATGAGGTACTCATTTTTTATACGCCGTCATGGAGAAGGCATTGGCTTGTTATGGAGTTACTCATCGCGCCTCTACCGCATACCATCCTCAAACGAATGATCAAGTCCAAAATGCAAACAGAGGGGTGAAGAGAATTTGGATGATGCGCTATGGGCATTCAGGACCACGTATAAAAGATCGTTGGGTACTACACCATTTATTCTAGTTTACGGTAAAGCAAGTCATCTTCCCGTTGAGTTAGAGTAGAGCACCGGACATTGGGCATTGAAGACGGTTAATCTTGATCTTACCGAGGCTGCGAGGAAGAGGTACTTTCAAATTCATGAGTTGGAGGAACTTCGTGATGCGGCATATTCTCGATTAGTGGATATCAAGGACAAGAAAAAAGTGTTGCATGATCGACGTTTGAAGGGAGGTAAAGACTTCAAGAAAGGTGATAAGGTAGTATTATTTAGCTCTCGTTTGAAGTTATTTGGAGGTAAACTGAGATCAAAATGGACGGGACCGTATTTGGTGAAAGAAGTTTTCCCGAATGCAGAGGTGGAGCTGGAGAATCCAAACAATGGAATGTCGTGGGAAGTGAATGGCCATCGTTTAAGCATTATCTTGGAGGGCCGTAGGATTCAATCGAGGTGGAGGAAACTCCCCTCTATCCATAGAACTAAATCATCGAAGGGGTTCTTGAGTGAAAACTCAAGTGTAGAGTTTGTATATTTTATCTTATTTTCATTTTTTTTTATTTTCTTTGAGTCACTAACAATAGTTTTTGTAGTTTTTTTGTGTCGTTGAGTCATTTCAAGGAATCATTGCCAGCATGGAGAGAGGATTTGACGAGAATTTAGAGGTTCCAGGTAAGTTTTGCACGTAAAAATAACATAAAATGGGCATAAAAAGACTTGGGTAATTTTTTCAAAATTTTTCTAAGGCATTTAAGCTTCAACAAATCGAAACTTTCTGAGCCCATCTTTGGTCGCCCGACGCGAACGGGCATGGGCAATCACAATTTTTTTTTATTTTAATCACCATATTACCCAATTTTCACCATTTTATCAAAACCCCCTTTCTTCCTCACCCAAAACCCGCGAACCATTACCCCCTTCTTCACCAAATCCACCATTTTTTCACCCTTTTTCACCCAATTAAACCATAAAATCATCATAATATCATCACATTATCATAACTCACCATTAATTTTAACCCATTCTTTACCATTCTAGTCACTTGCACTACACTAAAATTCCAAATTTTTGCAACTTTAATCCTTGTTTGCTTCACTCAAAGGTATGATTTCTTGTATTATTGTATTTTTTTTATGTATTTGTAGTGTTAGTTTTTACTTTGATTTGGTTAGTTGGTTGTCGGGTTTGGTTAGAATTAGTTGTAGGAGTTAGTTTTTGGGTGCGGGCCGGTAAGGTTTGGTACATTGGTTCAGTTTGTTGGGTGTGGTTGGTTGGGTTGGAAATCTTTGAAAGATTGTTTCGCGGTTGCGGTTGGGTCGGTTTGGGTTTAACCAAGTGTATCTAGTGTTGGGGTTTTGGTTTGGGATGTTGGTCATAAAGTTTTTAATGATCGAAACGAAGTGGAAACCGGTTTTATAAACTATATACTTTGCCAAGTATTGTTTTCCCACTCGTTTTTGACTCAATGTTCAGTTTGTTGGCACTTGGGTTTAATTAGGACAATTAAAGTGCTGAGAGGAGGTCATATACATTGAGTTTTTGTTGTAAGGTCGGATTTTGCAAACTAACTTTGTCTTTAAAATTGGTTTACCGCCAGCTTTATTTGTTAAAAAAAAAAAACTTTCGTTCAAACTCAATTACCATTCGGATGAGTTCGGTTTGAAATATTTTTGTAACTCGGATCTCCAAAGTTTTATTTTAAGTTTTTTTATTATATTTAAGTAAAAAAAATCTGAAAATTACAAAAATATTTTATTTTTATTTTTTTTAATTTACGTACTCCCATTTTTTGTTCGTTTGTCTAATTTTGATTTTAGGATGTCGGATATGGACGGTTTAAAGAAGCGGGAAAGCGAAAGAGAGGCCCGGCTCCGCGCCGATGAGGCGAGCCGGCCGAGGTGGTCATTGCAAAACCGAAATCTCGTGTTATTAACTATCAAAACAAAACGATCGAGACGAGAAGAAAACATCAAAAGCTCCACGATAGCTCGTTACTTCAATTTGCGGAAGATTCGGCGGAGTATATTCGGATGGATAATCTTATTAATTCGGATCTTCTCACTTTCAAAACTATTGATTGGAATTTATTTGATATTATCGTTCAAAGAGAGCGAGTGGAGGAGTTGTTGGGTCCAAAGTTTAAGGCGATTTGTGCCTTGATGAGCCGCAATACAAAGAGTTTACGTTAGAGTTTTTAAGTACTTTTGAATAGAAGGATGGTAATTTTGATCAACCGAATGGGATTACATTTTCCCTCAGTAGGAAGACGTATGAGATGGATATGTTTGAGTTTGAGATAGCGAGTGGTTTTTACACGGTTGAGGAGGTTCAGTAGCAGGAATTTAAGACGAGTTTGAGGGGTGCTTTCTCGAAACAAAGACCGGTAAGTTTTACTATGTGCAATTGGCTAGGTTTTGGGAGAAAATAGTGATTGCTTCGTTTTCGGGTAGCATGATGAGTTCGGATATTCGAGATCCGGTACTCCGTTATATTTATCGTATTTTGGTGAACATGCTTATTGGTCGAGGTTCGGGTGAGAATAAAGTGAATTGGTTGGATTTGTTTTGTTTGTTTGTTGGCGATGGTGGAACAAGTGCCGGTTAATTATGCTAGTATTTTGGCATGGTTTTTTCACCGCACGAGGCGAGGTGGAACAAAGAAAAGGTCAAAGATTGACATGGGCCCATATATCAAGGTTATCGCTCGAAATTTGGATGTTTTCCTGACTTTGAAATCAGATTGTATGAGAAAGGGGCCCGCGAGGGAGTTTGTTGGAATTAAATATTCAAGAAATGCATGGATTTTAAAGATCGGGGACCCGCTAGCATGGGAAGATAGTAAGGCGGGTCCACAAGTTCAGCCACTGCCGGATACCGAGGCCTTTGCGGCTATGAGAGTTGGTTTGCCCACACGACATCAGAGGCCGTTACATAGATCTGAGAGGCCGATTGTGCAGTTCCCGGTTAGGGAGCCTCACCCCAAGAAGATTACTATGGAGTCGTTAAATGACTGGATGGAGTCCGGTTTTGATCAGATGATGGGGTATATGACTGAAAAGTGTGATGATTTTAGGCGAATAATGAGAGAAAATCAGCAGAGGCAGGATGACACGTTGTGACATTTGATGACTGAACTGAACATTGGTTTACCTAACTATCTCCGACAGCCAGATGTAGCGGATCCGAGTGGTTTGAGTTCCCCGGGTGGTTTGAGTGCCCCGGGTGGTTCGGGTTATGGTTATAGGGCACCATTCTACATGCCGGGTAACCCATATTTTGATAAGGCAGAGCCGTTTCGAACGTATGAGCAGAGTTCAGAGGAGGAAGAAGAAGAGGAGGAGGAAGATGACGAAGACTAAGTCTGAGGACAACGCACTAGATTTGAGAGTTTGTATCTTTTAATTATTAATTTTTCTTTTTATGATGTTTTATTTTTATTTGGTCTGCACAATATTATTCTAGACTAGTTGGTTGGGTAGGAGGGGTTGGAGTATGGTGACTATTTGAGTGACTTTTATTTTCTATATATTGAGTTTGATGTCACTTAGGTATGTCGAGAGGAGTGGTCGCGTCCGTTCAGAAAGAGAGAATGAGTTGCTAAATCTTGGTGAGCGGTCGGTAAGGCACGCACCCATGGAAATAGACTGACACATTAACAGTCTCGCATATTACCATCTAAGCCTTTTCCATTGTAATTTGTTTTTCTATTTTTACGCTTTTACTTTTTAGGTTTTTGTGTTGGTACATGACGTCAGTAGTTCAGTGTCTAGTTGTGACATCTGCCCTGATCCGACCCGACCCAGGTACCCGTTTCTCTTATCCGATCTCTTTCTTTTATGATTTAATATTTATTTATACTTATATTTTACTTTTAATAATAATATATATTTTCCTTCCCGCCTCTTTCTCTCTTTCTTTCCGCCGTCCCCTCCCTCTTCCTTCTCTCATTCCGCCTTCTTTTCCCTCTTGTCGCCGTCCCGCCCTTAAGCCTTGTTTCCCTCTAACTCTTTGCTTGTCCTTTGGTTCTTCCCGCCTAAGGATGTCTGCAGCTCCACGCGCCAGACTCCTTACATGGAAGCCTGCGTGAAGACATCTTGTTCCTGCGATGCGTGAAGAGAACTCTTCTCGCAGCGCGCTAAGAATGCATGTTCTTCCCGCAATGCGCTAAGAATGTATGTTCTTCCCGCGATGCGCTTAGAATTCTAGTTCACGCAGCACGCTAAGGATGCGATTCTTCCCGCAGTGCGCTAAGGGTTGTTGTGCCAGCCTTCGCGCTCGCGCACTCAGCCTTCCCGCGCTTAACCCTTGTATCTTCTGTTTAAATCTAGCCGTTTGCTTTTGTGTTGTCTTATCTTTTGAGCCGTTGACCTAACCCATCTAATGTCTGAAAAGCCACTTTTGGCGCAGCATGCGCACCAACCCCATTGGTTGACAGATAAAGTGACTGACATAATCTTTTGAGATCTGCTTTTGCCATGCTTGACCAGTACCTTTATCTGATCCGCCCATGCTTTTTACTGTTCGCTGTCAGCTTTATCTTGCCCCTGCAGCTGCCATATCTTTTGATATCTTTTGCTTTTGGAATCTTTTGCTTTTTGAGATCTTTTCCCCTTTTTCTAGGGTTTGTGTCTCCTAGGGTCTTCCTATATATAATAATAATATTTTCATAACACATCACACACAAACACTTAATCTCTCCTGTTCTCTTGCTCCTTGCTCTCTCTGCCGTCTTCCTCTCTGCCTCCGTCTTCCTCCCTGTTCTGCCCTGCTTTTCCGGTAATATATATATATTATATAATAATTTACTTATTAATTATGCTAACTTATTATCAAGACTTAAAACAGATCGTTAAAACAATAATCTTAATTATAGGTTAACTTTGCTTGTTTAAGAGTTGATTCTTGCATATCTTTCACCGCATCGTTTTTCATGTGAGTTATCTCGTATCTAATCCCTTTTTGCTTTTAATGTTTTGGGATGTTCATGTGTTCATACAACTTAGAGTCTTAAACTTGTTTATGAACTTTAGTCGCGCAGTATCCCATGTGTTGAGGACGTAGACTTGGCTGTTTATTTGTATGTGTGGATCATTAACCGTATGGACGGTCTATTCCGCAGTTTTCATGGTACCATTAGATGAACACGGGAGAACTATCGTTTATGATTTTCTCTTTTGTTACACTTGCACAGTTAGTCTTGTTTGTGAGCTCAATTGTGAGCACTGGCAGTCTTGTCTCTTAGAGTTGGTCCCGATCAGATTACACCCTTGTTGAAAACCAGACATACACATGTTGCGCGCAGATTTATTGTTATCTATGTATTGTACTAAACTTGATTTCTCACCAACACGCAAGTGTTTGACGTTTATTTTAACACATGTTCAGGTTTGCAGTAGCTGTTTTGGAGCTTGTGGACACGTAGGACGTTTTTACTTTTGGACCTAGAATTAAAATGTATCAAGACAAGTTAATGTTGTTTGAATGTTATAATTTATAATATATTGATTTATGTTTGATTTATGTTCTTTATTTTCCCCGCTGCGCGTGCGCGATAAAATGTGTATTAATAAATATTGACACCAATAGTGTCGCGAGTAATGAAGCAATATGTGGCGCCCCGATGTATAATCCGCCTTTGGTCGGGGTGTTACAGATTGGTATCAGAGCTCGTTGACTTTAGGATAGGTGGTTAGACGTAACGGCCTAGAATACCTAAGAGTCCCTTCTCGCGCATGAGAGAAATCTCATGTTTGCGCGCTTATTGTTAATTACTCGTTATTTATGAATATGCTCGCACTTGCGCAGTATATGATTTTATGTTTTATTCCGCGATATTTCGATTTTTGTGAATTTCGATTTTTATTGATTTTACTTACATATTCGTTTGTTGGGATTGAAAATCCGAAAAGTCATGGTGATACATGAATAGTTGATTTTCAATTTCCATTTACGATTATGTTCTGAGGTTGGAGACTTGAAAAGTCATGGTGATACATGAATTGTCAACCTCCAATACTCATTTTCTTGTATATTTTATATTGAAGATTGGAAAGTCATGGTGATACATGAATCGTCAATCTCCAATACTCGTTTACTCGTATATTTTAAATTGGGAATTCGGAAAGTCATGGTGATACATGAATTGTCGATTTCTGATTCGAATTTGTTACCTTTATTAAGTCTGCATTTTGGGTCATTTATTTTACTTTAACTTTTGATAGTATCTAACTCTGCGAAACCAAGCTTTGTAAGATTAAAACTTTGCGATAAAAACCAAGATATTAACTAAAATTAAAACTTTTATAGAATGCCTCCGCTATCTCGCCGATTTCAGAGAAGAGAAGCCTCGCGCATGCGTAGACAGCAACGTTCCCAGGAAATGGCCGCCGCAATAGCCCAAGCTTTGAGCCAAAACAATACCAACACCTCGAGTTATAACATTAAGTCCTTTAACGCGGGTAACCCTCCAAAGTTCACAGGTCTTGAAGGAGCCACCGTGATGCTCCAATGGCTCGAAAAGATTGAAAACACTTTCCTCCACACCCAATGCCCCTCAGAAAGACGAACCCTATATGCTTCCAGTGTCCTGGAATCCAGAGCGCTTACATGGTGGAATGGAGTAGCTCATGCGCGTGGCGCAGAGGCTGCTTCTAGCATGACATGGGAGGAATTCAAGGAGATTCTTACGCGAGAATTCTGCCCTCCCAACGAAATTAAGCGCCTGGAGGAAGAATTCTGGAACTTGAAGCAATACAGCGGTGAAGCGCGCGAGTACGCGACGCGCTTCCACGAGCTAAGCTTACTGGTCCCTCACCTTGTTACCCCTTCACGCCGAGCAATCGAGAAATTCCTTGGGGGTCTCCCCATGGAAATTCAAGATTCTGTATGGGCCAGAAACCCAGTTACCCTCTCTGACGCCATTGAGTTGGCCGCTGTGCTCAGCGACAACCATGTCAGAGCAGGAACTCTGTTCCTGCGGGGAACTGAGAAGACCAAAACCACCAAAACTGTCCCTGAACCCGCAGAAACCAAACCAGAACCCTCAAACCGTAACAA
Organism: Bidens hawaiensis; assembly: GCF_021521415.1. NCBI lineage: Eukaryota > Viridiplantae > Streptophyta > Magnoliopsida > Asterales > Asteraceae > Bidens > Bidens hawaiensis. The sequence goes on from NW_027491530.1 coordinate 359,269, forward strand.
CCTCAAGCGCAGGCGCAAGGCCTATGCGCTTACCAACCCGCCCATTGTCCAGCAACCCGTTTACCAACCCCCAGTTTACGCGCCTAACCCTCTGTCAGCTTACCCAACTCCCCCTGTAGTTCACAACTATGCCTTAACCAATCCAGCACTCCCTGCCCCGCCTCCTAAGAAACCTTACACAGGAAACCATCCCTTTTGCCCAACCTGTAGATTTCACCACCCAACCCAAACCCCGTGTCGACTTTGTACCCGATGTGGCCGTACTGGTCACACTGCTGAAAACTGTAGAGTCCTTCCCGCAAATCCAATTGCGCCAACACCACCAGTCTACCCGCAGAACCCACAATCAATCTACCAAAACCCACGACCCAGATCGTGCTTTAACTGCGGTGATCCCAGTCATTTCCGGAACGCGTGCCCGAGACTGCAAGTGCAAATCACACAAGCGAATCCGGTGAACCAGATTTCGAACCAAGTGACGCGTGGACGAGCTTTTAACATAACCGCGCACCAAGCGCAAGCGAATAATGACGTAGTTAATGGTACATTTTTACTTAACGGATTTTATGCTTCTGTACTTTTTGATACTGGCGCCGATCGAAGCTTTATCTCTCGCGCCTTCGAGCAGAAGCTTGCGCGACCCGCGCAACGATTTAAAAGAAGATTTTTCAGTTGAATTGGCTAACGGTGAAACTGTTTTAATTAACTCGGTGATTAAAGATTGTACGCTTAATCTTAACGAAAACGATTTTCTGATCGACCTCATCCCTATGCCTCTTGGAAGCTTTGATGTTATTATTGGTATGGACTGGCTCTCGCATAATCGCGCCGAAGTTATTTGCGCCAAGAAATTGATTCGCATACCTCGAGAAAATGGTGATCTTCACATCTACGGCGAAAAACCCTCCAGTGGTCTTAAACTTATGTCTTGCGCCGAAGCCCAAAGACTCTTGCGGAAGAAGTGTATTGCATTTCTAGCCCATGTGGTCAAACCTGTTGAAGAGAAGAAGCTTCGCGATATCCCTGTTGTGCGTGATTTTCCTGAAGTTTTTCCTGATGATCTTCCTGGTATCCCTCCCGCTCGTGAAGTCGAGTTCCGTATTGATCTTGTCCCTGGTGCCTCCCCCGTGGCTAAATCCCCTTATCGTCTTGCACCCGCTGAGATGCAAGAATTGGCCAGCCAACTTCAAGAGTTGACTGCTAAAGGATTCATTCGCCCTAGCTCTTCGCCCTGGGGTGCTCCGGTGTTGTTCGTTAAAAAGAAAGATGGATCGTTTCGCATGTGTATAGATTACCGCGAGTTGAACAAACTCACCATTAAAAACCGGTATCCCTTACCGCGTATTGACGACCTCTTTGATCAACTCCAAGGTGCCTCTTGTTTCTCGAAGATTGATCTCCGCTCTGGCTATCACCAGTTGCGCATCCACGATGAAGATGTTCCGAAGACTGCTTTTCGAACTCGTTATGGCCATTTTGAATTCTTGGTCATGTCCTTCGGTCTAACCAACGCACCCGCCGTTTTCATGGATCTTATGAATCGGGTGTGTAGGCCTTTCTTGGATAAATTCGTGATCGTGTTTATCGATGATGTTCTGGTGTATTCTAAGACCAAGGCCGAGCATGAGCAACATCTTCGGTTAGTGTTGCAGAAGCTTCGAACCGAGCAGCTCTATGCTAAGCTTTCCAAGTGTGAATTTTGGTCTGATGAAGTACAGTTTCTTGGTCATGTTGTAAACAAGATAGGTATTCATGTCGACCCATCCAAGATTGAAGCAATCAAGAACTGGATTACGCCATCCTCTCCTTCTGAGATCCGTTCCTTTCTAGGCTTAGCTGGTTATTACCGGCGCTTTATTTCGAACTTCTCGAAGATCGCTTTGCCTTTAACAGCTCTGACGCACAAAGGTAAACCGTATATTTGGGGCTCGAAGCAAGAAGAAGCCTTTCTGACGCTCAAGCGTTTGTTGTGTAAAGCTCCTGTTCTTGCGCTACCTGAGGGTAATGATGATTTTGTCGTGTATTGCGATGCATCCAACCAAGGTCTTGGTTGTGTTCTTATGCAACGAGGCAAGGTTATCGCTTACGCATCGAGGCAACTTAAGGTTCATGAAAAGAATTATACAACTCACGATCTCGAACTTGGTGCAGTTGTTTTTGCCTTGAAGATCTGGAGACATTACCTTTATGGTACTAAGTGTATCCTCTACACTGACCATAAAAGCCTTCAGCATATCTTTGATCAAAAGGAACTTAACATGAGGCAACGCCGATGGAACGAACTCATCAGCGATTACGATTGTGAGATCCGGTATCATCCTGGTAAGGCTAATGTGGTAGCCGATGCGCTCAGCCGAAAACCCTGCCAACTTAACTGTATCTTGCCGCGCACCCAGCTTCACTTCGCGCCGATTCAAAGCAACCTTGAATCGCGTATTCGTGACGCGCAGCGCGCATCCATCAGTAATGGTAACCTTCGCGCCGAGTTAGCGTGTGGCGCGGAAGCACATTTTGTCCCTAATCTGAGTGGAATTCTCTGCTATCTTAATCGCATCTGGATCCCCTTTGATGAGAATCTTCGCGCTGATATCCTGAGTGAAGCGCACAAATCTCGGTATTCTATTCATCCTGGCGCTGATAAGATGTACAAGGATTTGCGCATAACTTATTGGTGGCCCGGTATGAAAAAGGATATTGCTGTGTTCGTAGCTAAATGCCTGACTTGTTCTAAAGTGAAAGCTGAACACCAACGCCCATCTGGTTTGCTCGAACAACCAGAAATTCCTACGTGGAAATGGGAATGTGTAGCGATGGACTTTATTACCAAGTTACCTTTGACAGCAAGCAAACATGATAGCATTTGGGTAATAGTGGATCGATTGACTAAATCTGCTCACTTTCTGCCCATTCGTGAAAACTACCGTGTTGAGCAACTCGCGCAGCTTTATGTCAAGGAAATTGTCTGCCGCCATGGTACTCCTTTGAGCATCATATCCGATCGCGATGGCCGTTTTATATCTCGCTTTTGGAAATCTCTCCAATCTGCGCTAGGAACTCGCTTGGACATGAGTACGGCATATCATCCTCAGACTGACGGTCAGTCTGAGCGAACTATTCAAACTCTTGAGGACATGCTCCGATCTTGTGTTCTTGATTTTGGAGGTAATTGGGATTCGCACCTGCCTTTGATTGAGTTCTCTTATAATAACAGCTATCATTCCAGTATCGGTATGGCCCCATTTGAAGCACTTTACGGTCGTAAGTGCCGCTCCCCGATTTGTTGGAGCGAAGTGGGTGAAGCTCAAATCACAGGACCCGAACTTGTTCAAGAGACAACCGATAAAATCGCCAAGATCCGTGATCATCTGCTGACTGCCAGAAGCCGACAGAAGAGTTACGCAGATCGTAGGCGAAAGCCTCTCGAATTTCAAGTTGGTGATCTTGTTCTCCTCAAAGTGTCGCCCTGGAAAGGTGTTGTCTGCTTTGGGAAGAAGGGTAAGCTTGCTCCTCGTTATGTTGGTCCATTCAAGATTCTCGCGCGTGTGGGAAAAGTTGCCTACAGACTTGACCTGCCGCCCGCGCTCAGTAATGTGCATCCAACGTTCCATGTATCCAATCTCAAGAAGTGTTTAGCTGACGAGAACCTTCACATTCCACTTGATGAAGTTCAAGTTGATGAAACTATGCATTTCGTTGAGAAGCCTGTTGAGATTATGGATCGCGAGGTTAAGCAAACCAAGCGCAGTCGTATCCCTATCGTGAAAGTTCGTTGGGAGTCCAAGCGCGGAGCCGAGTTTACATGGGAAAGGGAAGATCAAATGAAGATCAAGTACCCGCACCTGTTCTCTGCGCAACCTACTTCGAGATAAATTTCGGGACGAAATTTCTTAAAGTAGGGGAGACTGTGACATCTGCCCTGATCCGACCCGACCCAGGTACCCGTTTCTCTTATCCGATCTCTTTCTTTTATGATTTAATATTTATTTATACTTATATTTTACTTTTAATAATAATATATATTTTCCTTCCCGCCTCTTTCTCTCTTTCTTTCCGCCGTCCCCTCCCTCTTCCTTCTCTCATTCCGCCTTCTTTTCCCTCTTGTCGCCGTCCCGCCCTTAAGCCTTGTTTCCCTCTAACTCTTTGCTTGTCCTTTGGTTCTTCCCGCCTAAGGATGTCTGCAGCTCCACGCGCCAGACTCCTTACATGGAAGCCTGCGTGAAGACATCTTGTTCCTGCGATGCGTGAAGAGAACTCTTCTCGCAGCGCGCTAAGAATGCATGTTCTTCCCGCAATGCGCTAAGAATGTATGTTCTTCCCGCGATGCGCTTAGAATTCTAGTTCACGCAGCACGCTAAGGATGCGATTCTTCCCGCAGTGCGCTAAGGGTTGTTGTGCCAGCCTTCGCGCTCGCGCACTCAGCCTTCCCGCGCTTAACCCTTGTATCTTCTGTTTAAATCTAGCCGTTTGCTTTTGTGTTGTCTTATCTTTTGAGCCGTTGACCTAACCCATCTAATGTCTGAAAAGCCACTTTTGGCGCAGCATGCGCACCAACCCCATTGGTTGACAGATAAAGTGACTGACATAATCTTTTGAGATCTGCTTTTGCCATGCTTGACCAGTACCTTTATCTGATCCGCCCATGCTTTTTACTGTTCGCTGTCAGCTTTATCTTGCCCCTGCAGCTGCCATATCTTTTGATATCTTTTGCTTTTGGAATCTTTTGCTTTTTGAGATCTTTTCCCCTTTTTCTAGGGTTTGTGTCTCCTAGGGTCTTCCTATATATAATAATAATATTTTCATAACACATCACACACAAACACTTAATCTCTCCTGTTCTCTTGCTCCTTGCTCTCTCTGCCGTCTTCCTCTCTGCCTCCGTCTTCCTCCCTGTTCTGCCCTGCTTTTCCGGTAATATATATATATTATATAATAATTTACTTATTAATTATGCTAACTTATTATCAAGACTTAAAACAGATCGTTAAAACAATAATCTTAATTATAGGTTAACTTTGCTTGTTTAAGAGTTGATTCTTGCATATCTTTCACCGCATCGTTTTTCATGTGAGTTATCTCGTATCTAATCCCTTTTTGCTTTTAATGTTTTGGGATGTTCATGTGTTCATACAACTTAGAGTCTTAAACTTGTTTATGAACTTTAGTCGCGCAGTATCCCATGTGTTGAGGACGTAGACTTGGCTGTTTATTTGTATGTGTGGATCATTAACCGTATGGACGGTCTATTCCGCAGTTTTCATGGTACCATTAGATGAACACGGGAGAACTATCGTTTATGATTTTCTCTTTTGTTACACTTGCACAGTTAGTCTTGTTTGTGAGCTCAATTGTGAGCACTGGCAGTCTTGTCTCTTAGAGTTGGTCCCGATCAGATTACACCCTTGTTGAAAACCAGACATACACATGTTGCGCGCAGATTTATTGTTATCTATGTATTGTACTAAACTTGATTTCTCACCAACACGCAAGTGTTTGACGTTTATTTTAACACATGTTCAGGTTTGCAGTAGCTGTTTTGGAGCTTGTGGACACGTAGGACGTTTTTACTTTTGGACCTAGAATTAAAATGTATCAAGACAAGTTAATGTTGTTTGAATGTTATAATTTATAATATATTGATTTATGTTTGATTTATGTTCTTTATTTTCCCCGCTGCGCGTGCGCGATAAAATGTGTATTAATAAATATTGACACCAATAGTGTCGCGAGTAATGAAGCAATATGTGGCGCCCCGATGTATAATCCGCCTTTGGTCGGGGTGTTACACTAGTGTCTGTAATCGAGTCGTTTGGATTTGAGTTTGTATGTAAGCGAAGTTGCTAACAAGTTCGCTGATATGGGCGAACTTGTTAGACATGCGAAGTTGGGGACAACTTCGCCTGAACATGCCAGGCGAAGTTTTCGTGATTATATAAACTAGGTTACGGCTTAGAATAGATAATAGAACGAGTTCATTAGTCAGAGAACGAGTCAGAGAGAGTCTGTATTTGGTGATCTTTGTATCACGTGTTTACGGTTGCAATATAACGTGTTTGTGTTTATTGTAACGTGTTTAATCGTTTTGTCTTCTACGCTCGTAACGTCTTACGTAGGGATTCCGCACCTACGTAGAACGCGATATCTCGTGTAGATCCGGCTGGGAACCTACAATTGGTATCAGAGCTTTTGCTCGATTGTGTGGTTCGGGATTATCACGCGGGTGTAGAAATCGTTCCGTTCGATTATTCGCGGGACGAGTTTTCTGAGTTTTTGTGTCCTACTCACTTCCTACAATCTTAAACAACCCATAACACCTTCACAAACCTCGTAAAGTCCAGAAATCAAACCTGCATATTCATCGTGTTCATCAGGCGAAGTTGCCGTCACTGTTCGTAGGGTTTCAGCGAAGATATAAGGTTAAGCGAAGTTATCCACAACTTCGCCTACCTTCTCAAGTTCGCTTATCTCAAGCGAAGTTACCCACAACTTCGCCTACCTTCTCAAGTTCGCTTATCTCAAGCGAAGTTACCCACAACTTCGCCTACTTCACAAGTTCGCTTACCTTAAGCGAAGTTATACATAACTTCGCCGAATCAGGCGAATTTAAAAAGGAAGCGAAGTTCAGAATCAGCGAAGTTCAGACTTAAGCGAAGTTATCCACAACTTCGCCTACAGTACTGTTAAAAAAAAATTTTTTATTTTTCGGGTTTCTGTGTGTTTCGTGAAAGATGTCTTCAATCAACATTACGGAACTAGTTAAGATGGAAGTGGAAGTGGGTTCGGCTACAAAGGCACCGAAGATGCTTAAGAAAACCGATTATGTAGCGTGGAAAGATCGTTTTGAACAATATGTCAAGTACCAAGATGCTAAGATGTGGGTATGCATACAAGATGGTTACATTCCACCTACTGCTGAGTATGAGGGTCGTGATCAGATAAAGAAATACAAAGAGATGGAAGAAGAAGAGAAGAAAATGTATGAGGCCGAAAGCAAAGCTCATGCAGCAATTACAATGGCTTTTCCACAAGAAATTCTGCACACTTTCAGAAAGTACAAAACTGCCAGAGAGCTTTGGGAAGCGCTTGAAAACCGTTTTGAGGGTAACGTGGGAATCCGTGCTTCAAAGATTAAACTACTTAAAACCCAGTTCTCAGTCTTCAAGTATCTGAAGAATGAATCACTTGATGATATCATCACTAGATATTATCATCTGATGACAGAACTCAGCAATTATTCGATTACTTACAAAGAAGATGAGATTGTTGAAAAGCTTCTTGATGCTCTCCCACCGAAATGGGAGATGTACACCGTGTTGATGAGAGAAGACAAAGACTTTGCCGACTATGATTTGGAAACGGCAGTAAACAAGCTACGAACTTTTGAACTAAACATGGTTCGAAAAGAGACACCTACTGATCAGGTTCAAGATCCAGGAATGTATGGTGCCAAGGTTAATACAAGTGCAAGTTCGAAGTCTGATTCGTCTGCTTACTACTCAAAGGGAGAGTCGGGCGCTAACTCAACACATGAAGGTCATGTATCTCTCAACATGAATGGAGATGTATGCTTTGTAGCTGGAGGATCAAATGCTTCTAACCCTCAAGCAACCAAGAGTAGTTTTTCCCCAGGTGTTTCGAACAACAACTACTCAAGGATGCCCATGAGTGTTAAATCTGCTGAACAGCAGTTTGCTCTCTATGCATCCTTCATTGCTTCGTATGAAAATTACATTCAGGGTAAGATTGTTGATCCTGCGACTTTGGATGAAGATTATGATCAGATCGATGCTGATGATCTGGAAGAGATGGATCTGCAGTGGCAGATGGCGATGATTGTGAGAAGGGTGAAGAGGTTTACGAAGAAGACAGGAAGGAAGTTTGTTGGTGAGAGACCAGGTTTTGACAAGTCAAAGGTGCGCTGTTACAACTGTCAGCAGAATGGCCACTTTGCGAAGGAGTGCACGAATGAGAGAGTTGAACGTAGTCAGAACAGGTCGACACACCAGAATGGGGGTGGTAACGATAATAGAGCCATGATTTCCAGACAGAATGGGGAATATAACTGGAATCTGCACGTTGAAGAAGTGTTTGAACAGGCAAATGTGGCAAATATCGAAACTGCAGATACTGAGGGAGTGACTGGTGAAAGTGAAGCTTACATGGCAGAGGCTCAAAATGAAGCTTGTATGGCAGATGTGAAAGATCAGCTCACCGAGGTAAGTACTAAACTCCCTTGCACTAAGTGTGAAAATCTGTCTGAACAATTGACAACTATAACTGATCAGTATGTTAGTTTGGATGCTCAATTTAAAACCTTAAAAGAAGAACATCATTTCACTAAAGCTAGAGAAAATAGTTATAAAGTAAAAATAAAAGCTAGTGAAAAAGATATTAGAAGTCTAAAAGCAAATCTAGCTGAAAAATTAAAGTAATTGATCTGAGCTATGAAGTGTTAGAAGAAAAAACCAAACTAATAGCTAAAAGGGATAAACAGATAGCTGATCATCAGGTGAGAGTGGTGGAACTAAACAGGAAACTTGAGAAATTCAGAAATTCCACCACTATACTTGATCACCTCGTTAGTGATCAAGGTTCCCCAGTTAAAAGGGGAGGAATTGGTTGTCATGAAGTTCCACCACCTTACAATCATAATTACACTTATGATCCTAGTAATCAGAAATCTGTTGATGTTGATTATAGTCAGACAGTTCCGGTTAAGGTAACTATTAAAGATCCAGAAGTTAGTAAAGGCGAAACGAGTAAGCCTGTGTCTAATGTGAAAATTTCTATGCCTAGTCCTGTCTCATCTAACCAGGACAAGTCTTCCGACTCGAGTGAGACAAAACAAGAGGCAGTGTTACCAAAAAGTGGGGAGAAACATAAAACAACTGAAAAGAAATCTCCACTAAACCCGTATGTCCCACCTTATGTGAGACAAACGGGCAGTAATACAGCCTCAACATCTAAAACAACTATGGAAAAGAAAACTGAACACAGGAGTTTTTTCAGATGTAATCGATTAGGACACCTAATTGCTGATTGCCCTCTGAAGCAGAAATTCAGAGGTGTGAGGCCTTCAAAATCTGAGAAAAGAAACAGTAATCAATATAATGGAGAAAATGAAAACCCATCAAAATTTAGAAATTGGTCTAATTCAGGTTTTCAAAGAAATAGATCTCAGTTTTTCACTGCTAACAACCAAACCATAAGTAATAATTCATTTAATTCACGATGGTTTGGATGGCCTCATAGTCAATCTCCAAGAAGGTATCCGCTCAGGACTTACAGAAATTATTCTGATGCTAACTTTGGACAGCCAAGGTACGGGATGTATCGACCGAAGACCAAGAGGTCTTGGGTCCCCAGATTTTAACCCTCTGCTTTAATCGTGCAGGAACAGTTGAACAGGGTTGCAAAAAATCTATGGGTTGTGGATAGCGGCTGTTCCCGGCACATGACGGGTAACAAGAATTTGTTACACGAATTGAAACCTGTTCAAGGAGGAAGAGTGAGTTTCGCTGGAGAGAGCGGTGGAAGGATCACAGGAATTAGGACTGTGACGAATGGAAAGATGACTTTAGAGAAAGTGAACTTTGTTGAAGAATTGAAGCACAATCTGCTGAGTGTTTCGCAGATCTGTGACAAGGATTACACCATGCATTTTACCAAGAATGAGGCGATTGTGTTGCATCATGGTTTTAAGATACCCGAGGATTGGATTATTATGAGGGCTCCAAGAGAGAAGAATACGTATATCATGGACATGAGGTCGACTAAAATGGCCACAGAAGAATCGTGTCTTTTGTCGAAAGTGACTGAATCGGAGTCCGAATTATGGCATAGGTGAATGGGGCATATTCATCTTCGGAAGATGAACTACATTGTCAAGAATGGGTTGGTGTTGGGTGTTCCCTTGAAGAATTTCAACTTCGAAGACCAATGCTTATCATGCAAGAAGGGAAAGCAACACAAGAAATCCCATCACACCAAGAAGATTAATTCTATAGTCAGCTCCCTAGAACTACTTCACATGGATCTCTTCGGTCCAGTGAATGTAAAAAGTCAAGGAGGAACATCTTACTGCTTGGTGATCACTGATGATTTCTCTAGATATTCCTGGGTATATTTCTAGAAGTCAAAGGATGAAACTGTTCAGATGGTAAAGAATTTGATTACCAAGGTTGAGAATATCATGGGAAAAAGGGTTAAGTACATCAGAAGTGACAATGGGACTGAGTTCGAGAACTATGAGATGGAGATCTTCTGCTTACAGAAGGGGATTGAACACCAGTACAGCGCTCCGTATACACCGCAACAAAATGGAGTGGCTGAGAGGAAGAACAGAACTTTAATTGAAGGAGCCAGAACCATGCTGGCTGATTCGAAACTTCCCGTGGTGTTCTGGACTGAAGCAGTTGCAACAGCCTGTTATATCCTTAATAGAGTGTTAACTGTTAAAAGATTAAATAAAACCTGTTATGAACTTATGCATGGGAGAAAGCCCAACTTGAGTGGTCTTGAACCATTCGGGTCACCATGTTCGATATTAAAGACCAATTCTAAATTTGGTGAAGTAGCCGACGAAGGAATCTTAGTCGGATACGTTGTTGGAACTCCCAACAGACGGGTCTTTATTACATCGACCAGCAAGGTTGAGGTGGTGTGTAACACTGATATCACAAGTTACAAATCACCAAAACCAAGCACCGGACCCGCCGCGGTTTTCGACTATGATAGACTTTTTAAATCTTTTAACATGCCTTATTTGGATTTTGCAGAAGTTGAGGAAAGAATGGCTAGGAAGATGATATGCGATGAGGAAGACACTTTGGTGCAACGACCACAGTATGATGAATGTCAGCCTTCCTCGTCAAATGCTGTCAATACCCCTGCTGCCTCTACTGAAGAGGAATTCATCAATCCATTTCACTCTCAACATCAATCACACATTGATGAGCTATCTTCGAACTTGGAAGATAATCTGAATGTCAGTTCGGTTCCGACTACGAGAATTCACAAAAATCATCCTCTGGAAAATGTGATAGGTGATCTGTCCGATGGTGTACAAACAAGACAAAGCTTGAATGAGCACACCTGTGTTTACACAAGCATTAAAGAATCAGGCATAATCAACGAATGCTTGTACACCTGCTTTATCAGCCAGATTGAACCAAAGAACTATCAAATGGCTCTCAAGGACAGCTCGTGGGTCGAAGCCATGCAAGAAGAATTAGCCCAGTTTAAGAAGATGGAGGTATGAAACCTGGTTGCAAAACCAAGGAATGTGCATGCGATTGGCACAAAATGGGTCTTCAAATGCAAGAGAGATGAGAAAGGGATTGTTATCAGGAACAAGGCGAGGCTGGTTGTTAAAGGCTTTAATCAGCAAGAGGGGATTGATTACAATGAGGTGTTTGCTCCTGTGGCAAGATTGGAAGCCATTCGTTTGTTTTTGGCATTTGCTGCTCATAAGGAGATGAAGGTTTTTCAGTTAGATGTGAAGAGTGCGTTCCTAAATGGTAAAGTCGATGAGGTTGTGTACGTTGAGCAACCTCCGGGTTTTCCTGACCCTGACTTTCCCGATCACGTGTACAAGCTAAGTAAAGCGCTGTATGGACTACATCAGGCACCTCGAGCCTGGTACTCAACGTTATCCGACTACTTGCTTGAGAATGAGTTTGAAAGAGGTAAGATTGATAGCACATTGTTCTTCAAGAGAAAAGGGAACGACTTTCTACTGGTGCAAGTCTACGTGGACGACATTATCTTTGCTGCATCAAAGGTCGCCATGTGTCAGGAGTTTGAGGCCGTCATGAAGAAGAGATTTGAAATGAGTGCTATGGGTGAACTAACTTTCTTTTTAGGACTGCAGGTTGATCAGAAGAAAGATGGTATGTTCATTCATCAGACGAAGTATGTCCATGATGTTCTCAAACGTTTCAAGATGGAGGACAGCACTCCATACGGTACTCCAGTCTGCGTCAACCACAAATTGGGTGCTGAGTCAGACAACGATGCAGACGTGGACCCAACCCAATATCGGGCTATAATAGGTTCTTTAATGTACTTAACTGCTTCTAGGCCTGATATAATGTTTTTTGTTTGTCTATGTGCTCGCTTTCAGGCAAACCCAAAGGAATCTCACTTGAAGGGTGCGAAGAGGATTCTACGGTATCTCAAAGGCAAGCCTAAGCTGGGGTTGTGGTACACGAGAAGAGGAGACTTGGAGTTGGTCGCCTACACAGATTCTGATTATGGAGGGTGCAATCAGAGTCGGAAGTCTACAACTGGTGGATGTCAGTTTCTTGGTGGCAGACTAGTGTCCTGGCAATGCAAGAAGCAGACCTCAGTCGCAATTTCAACCTGTGAAGCAGAATACATGGCAGCATCCAACTGCTGCTCCCAGGTTCTTTGGATTCAACAATAGTTGCGCGATTATGGTCTGAATTTTACTCTTACTCCTATTTCATTGATAACACTGCTGCTATCTTAGTAACTAACAATCCCGTTAAGCACAGTAAAACTAAACACATTGACATACGTCATCATTTTATACGGGATTGTGCTGAGAAGAAACTGATTGAGCTCGAAAAGGTTGATACGCTAGATAATTTCGCTGACTTGTTTACGAAAGAGTTTGACAAAACTAGATTTCAAAACCTTGTTGAGCTGAATGGGATGATCAATCCCGAGTAACCATGCTTTATGTTTATTGTTTTTTAAAAAAAAAAACGTCACTATCGCTTAGAATTATGTCGGTCGCCTCAGTTTTGAAGGACATATCTTCGGATATGTTTGGTCCTCATTTCTACTTGTAGAATATGAGGATAACCATTAACCAGAAGACTGAAAGTGACCGGGGCGGTTTATAATGTGTTTTCATTCTTTCGCTGAAAATTAGTCGATCATACTTAGTTAGAAGGACACATACTTGTATGTGGTCGGTCCAGCTGATCCATTGGATCTTCGGGACAGCCGTTTACCTGAAAACTTCAATTTGATCGGGGCGATTGAAGTTAAAAAAATTTTTTTTCTAAGGGAGATGAAATTATTTTTCAAGTCTACTACTTCGTAAGAAGTACCTTTGCTATGTTTAACAGAAAATTGATCCAACCATGGAAAGTGATAGATACTGATTCTGTGTTCTTAACTAGTGAAGTTATTAGGCCTAAAAGACTTTAGAATAGTCATTGTATGTCATGGTAGCTTTTTATGGTGCGTAAAAGTAGAAGTGATACTAACTAAATCTACTCGATTTTATGTTGAAACTTCTTATGAGTTGTGCATGTCTCCATATATATCTTTCCGAATGATAGGCAGAAAAGCGATTACCCAGTCATACACGAGCCCGTGAGTGTTCTGATTCCCGTGAAGATAGCGTGTCAAGAAACTGCAGTGATCCAGATTCGGGACTTGCAGTAGTTTATCTGAAGTTGTGTAAATACATAAAAAAAAGGAAAAATTTGAGACATTCTAGAGTTCGTAATATTTATACTTCTCAATCAAGGTGCAAGATAGAGAACGGGATTAAGTGTCCAAGGATCGAAGAGTTACTACTATTTAATCAGACACTATGGGTCGAGGTCAACTCGGGGTGACTTGGGGAAAGCCAAATACGCTTTGAGAATAGATAGGAGGTATCATAATCTCTGAGTTGTTGCCCATTTAAAATTTTGAGCTTAATTGAACCTAACCCGTATCACAGAAACGATGAAAACCATTCTAAGTTATTTACCTGCTTACAACCTGTTTCTTTATGTCATAATACAGCTAAACACGGATCTGTGTGACAGTCACGTAGTTAGTATGATTCCTGTTCGGATCTTTTCTAAAACATGGTAGTCCCTATCAAGACTGAAATTTGATCCCGTGTATTTTATTTTTAAAAATTTTTCTGCTTATGTAGTTGTTTGATTTTATACCTGGTTACTTGGTCTTGATCGTATCATTTAACGCTTTACAGGTTGTTTTAAAACTTAATTGCAAATTGTTCAAATTATAGGGGTTTGTTTTGAAAATTTTCATATATAGGCGAACTTATCCATAACTTCGCCTGCAATAGGCGAAGTTATCCATAACTTCGCCTGTCAAATTTTGACCCTATATAAAGAAGTTTTAAGGTCAAACAGTATCATTATTTCAAAAACCTAAGCGAACTTATCCTCCGAAACCTAAGCGAACTTATCGTATTATCGATCTCAATCTTCTGTGTTCATTCTTTCTCTGTTCAAAGTCGATTAAAGATGTGTAGGGTTTATAGTTTCATATACTCATTGTTTTTGAGGTTGATCATCGGTCGTTTCGACTCGATTATCGACCTCGTCTTTCGAAACCTTAAACACCCGATTTCAAGCTTGTTATTACGTGTTCGTAATATACCTGAACGTCTAAAACTTCATAAAATCATGTGTTACGGAGTCCTCGATCTCCAATTTCATCATCTACACGTCGTTCGATAAACCTAACTGTTACCGATTCGAATTCGGCGAAGTTACAGTTTAGGCGAAGTATCCGTAACTACGCCTGAGGTTTAACTTCGCCTGATTATAGATTTTGAAACAGTTTATGAGGCGATGTTGTGGTTAGGCGAAGTTATCATTAACTTCGCCTGGACCTTTTTTACTTAATAGTTGACAGACGAAGTTCAAGTTGAGGCGAAGTTGTTCCCAACTTTGCCCCACCTCTAACTTCGCCTATACAGAATAAATCACAACTTCGCTCATGGTAACAGGCGAACTTGTGATTTGTGTTGACGTGTATCTAACTTAGTCTGTTTGATGCAGATATGGCTGCTGTAGGTGGTGCATGCGGAGATGACAGTGGTGATAACCAGAGACAGTTCTTCCCGGGTCACGACATGTATATAACATTAGACCCGGAGGCGAGCGGAATTGATGATTTCCGCGAAATCATCACATTCTTACTACGCTCGCGTATATTCCACGCGATCACTACAACACTGCCGATATCCTTGCCCAACATTGAGGATTTTTGGCAGACCGTGGAATATGACTGTAGAGTCGAGCCCCCGGTGATGCGCGCAACAGTCAACAATCAGATTGTTCAGTTCTCTTCTGAACAGATCCGGGTGGCTTTACGGTTTGGAAATGAGACGAGGGATGACCCGACAGAGTTTGTGGCTCCTTTCCGTGATGGAGCGTTTTTGAGGATGGGATACTCTGGTCCCTTGGGGGATACGCAGAGAAGGAAAGGGTTTTTACTTGACCAGTGGCGCTTTCTCATGCATGTCATGATTGTATGCATGTCAGGGAGAAAGGCGGGCACTGATGGCATGGGCGCGACCATGCAGTCAGCGATGACTGCTCTGACTTACAACAAGCGATACAACTTTAGTCTGATGGTCTTCTATGAGATTGATCGTCAGAGAAGGGCGATGGCGCGTGAGAGATTCATCATGTATCCAAGATTCCTACAGATGATCTTGAATCATGTTGCTCCAACGCTACCTCAGCGCCGCCCAATAATATACGTTGAAAGTGTGAATAAACGGATCTTCGCCCAATGTAGATCCTCCAGTGCGAGGAGCAAACCTGAGCTCCGTCCTCGCCATACTCCACTGTTTGGGTACTTAATCAACCCAGGGTATGTGCCTGCTCGAGGGGACGAGTTTCGGGACCTGGCACCACAACAGGCAGGAGCACCTCAAGTTATACCTGCTGCACCTGTTATGTCACCGGAGGAGAACGTTGACCTTGACGCAGAGTTTGGCGGTCAAGGATTTTTTGACATGGAGAGGGTTGATCTAGAGGAGTATGTGCAAATCTCGGTTGAGAGGGTGTCGACTGTGAATGTTACTAGGACAGCTGCTACGGTGGCTGGTTCTGATGAGGCAAGAAGGATTATGGTAACACATGAACGGACTCATGGGAAAAGAAAGAGAACTGATGATGATAGCGAGTCAGATTACGAGGAAGAGGTACAACAGTTAATACGCAGATCAAGAAGGGAACGGATAGGTGCAGGTTCTGGAGCTGGTGAGAGCTCGAGGGTGGTACGTTTCACTCCACCCGCACTATCCGGTATGACAATGGTTCCCTCATCATTACAGGTTACAAGGCCAAGCGCCACGGACGTTCCCGTGGTGGCTACCTCATCTGCCTTTGGCCTCCCACCAACTTCATTCCAACTATCGACTCCGGAGATTGTTTCGTTGCCGCCGCCGACTGTTACTCCAACGGAGGTCGTGGCACACTTTATTGAGTCGACTGTTGTGGCCACTGCAGGGTTATCGGTGACGATACCACCTGCGGTTACATCTTTGCCTACTTCTGAGGTCCCGGTTACATCGGAAATCCCTCCTCAGTACACTCAAGATATATCACATCTGAGGTTTGATTTCGATGCAACCTTATCAGACTCAGCACGAATAGCAGCACTTGAACGGGTCGTGGCAGAGCAGTCAAGGATTAATCTTATCCAGACCCAGGCTATTCAACGCCTTGTTGCAGAGAATCAGATGCAGTCGTCCCTGCTGGTAGAACATGGAAAAATCATAGATGCTCTGAAGGAGTTCTTGGCATCTCAGGGGGAGACGAGCTGCAAAGGCGATGAGTTGAGGACGAAGAAGCGCAATGATAGAGACGATGATCCCAATGCATCGAAAGGTGCAGGTGGTGAGTTGCCAAGAACTATACAAGCTCTTGGGACTTCCACAACTCAGGGGGAGTCGACAACTGCAGCTGGTGGTGATGATGTGGTGGTAGTGGAGGTTGAGGAGATGGATGATGACTATATAGGTGATGATGATGTACTACCGAGTGATGAGATAGAGAAGATTGGTGCAGAGATAGTGATTGATAATGATATTGAAGAGGGAGAGATAGTAGAGGAGAATGTGGAGCATGAGATACCGCAAGTCGAGAACGTAGATATGAGTCAAGAGATTGGGAATGATGAGACTGAATGGGAAGAGCAGCCCAGATGGAAAGAAGGCTATGCTCAGTGGTTCGTCAAAACGAAGAAACCAGCGGTCCCTACAATGTTCAAGAAGAGTTACAACATTAGAGGCTATGCTGAAGCGAGAAAAGGGATTATTTGCTGGATATACGATGAGCAGTTGAGGCTCTTTGTTATTAAGAGGTATGATGGTGTTCAGTACTTCAAAAGACTTTTAAGATTGTTGAATACACTGCCAGAATGTGAAGTGAAAGACTTAGCCAGATTGGGATTGATAAACCGAAGTGATGATAATATGGCTAGATTTATTGGGAAGATTGTTTGGAAGGAAAGTATAAAAGAGAAGAAGTTTGAGCTGTTGAAACCACAAAAGGGAAAACTTATTGAAGACAAAGATCGTGGATTGAGAGCTGATGGTAAACCTTGGATGATTATGAAGTATAAGCCGATCCGGTGTTTGAAAGAAGTGCCGATGAAACAGATGCCCAAGGATGTGCTCAAAGATCTAAAGTGGTGGTATGTTGATTGTGAAACAGCTGAAGCAGTGATGGAAGACGAAGATGAACAAGAGCTGCTAAGAGTTTATGATCCGATGCATCTAGTGAACTTGTCGCAAGCTGATCTGCAGGTGCTGAATGAGAAGATAATCTTTTATATTCCTGCTTGGAAAGACGAAGGGAAGAAATATCAAAGAATTGTATCAGTTTGTGTACGCGAAGGAGTTCATGCTTGAAGATGAAGATGCAAGGTCGTTGAAGATTACAAGACACGTGCTTGAAGATAAAGAGATGAAGCTACTGCCAAGGGGGAGTCTGTTGGTACATGATGTCAGTAGTTCAGTGTCTAGTGTCTGTAATCGATTCGTTTGGATTTGAGTTTGTATGTAAGCAAAGTTGCTAACAAGTTCGCTGATATGGGCGAACTTGTTAGACAAGCGAAGTTAGGGACAACTTCGCCTGAACATGCCAGGCGAAGTTGTCGTGATTATATAAACTAGGTTACGGCTTAGAATAGATAATAGAACGAGTTCATTAGTCAGAGAACGAGTCAGAGAGAGTCTGTATTTGGTGATCTTTGTATCACGTGTTTACGGTTGCAATATAACGTGTTTGTGTTTATTGTAACGTGTTTAATCGTTTTGTCTTCTACGCTCGTAACGTCATACGTAGGGATTCCGCACCTACGTAGAACGCGATATCTCATGTAGATCCGGCTGGGAACCTACATTTTGCATTTACTTTTATATTTTTAGGTATTTGGTTTTAATTTTATTGAGTCGTGTTTCTGTGCCTGCATTAGGGATAATTCAAGATTTAAGTGTGGGGATCGGACACAAGTGTTTAACTAACCTTAGTTTGATTTAAAAAAATTGAAAAAAAATGTTTTAAAAATGTCATTTGAATATAGTTTTCAACGTGTAAGTGGGAGATGATGATACTTATCGGAAATTGGTTTTTCAAACTACTAATAATATGAGAAAATATAGAAGAAAACACACTTAACTTGGGATGTGTCGGTATGCTCAGCCTTGAGAATGAAAGGGCAATTTGATAAAATGGGTAAACGGAGATCTCTTGTGGGTAAAGCGTTTCGTCCGTGGAAAATAAGTAAAGAAAGGTTGGGCCATACTCAAGCCTCAATATTTGTTATGAAATGTGAAAAGTATTATAAATTTAAATAAGTTATCATATGATACTTGGGTAGGTTTAACATCAGAGTATGCCAAGTAGCCGGTGATATAAATCTTAAACTGTCTAGCTTTAGTGTTTTACATTTCGTTGGCGTATGATTTTATAACCTTAAATCTTGTATTGATGGGATGCCCGGGTCCGGAGACTATGGGTCTGTATGCAGTTTATTCATCTAGTTATTCACAGTTCCTAAGTGGGGTTGTGAATATTTAAATAAAGCTAAAAAAGAGCAAACCCACAGTTATCTGCCACATAAGTCATTAAACATGATCACTACGTACTTCAATCAATCCAATCAATCAATCATGCCCAGTAAAATCCCACCGACAGCAAAGCTATAAGTAGGGTCTGGGGAGGGTGGGATGTAGGCACACCGTACCTCTATCCAAAGGAATAAAGAGGTGGCTTCCAGAGAGACCCTCGGCTCTAAGAACATGCGTATGAAGCAAAATAAAGGAAAATAAAGCAAAATAAAGGAAATCAAATTTTAACAGTTATAAAAAAACTACTACTAATTATAATAATATTAATATTAATATTATTATATAATATTAATAATAAGATCACAGTTTAACAGCTATATAAAAGCTAATAATAATAATAATAATAATAATAATATATGCAAGGGAAATACCATTATGGTATGTGGACTAAATAAGTTAAGTCTAAGCCCTAAGGTATGATCACTACGTACTTGAAATACAAATACACTACCGACTTGATCAACCACACTGTTAGTCATATGGGGTCCCCTTGCTCGCGTCTTATTACCATTAAGAAACGGACCACAAGGGACACACCACATGTAAACCCTACAGATGAGATCGTGCACACTCAATTATGGTGATGGGTTTGGGGTATTGCTTGATAAAGGGGGTATGTCATGTTGTGGGGAACACTAGCTAATTAATTAATTAATTATACCTTAATTGTATCTAATGGCTGCTTGGTAGACTTTGATGCTTAAGCTTAGGTGGATAAACAATACCCTTGATCATGTGTAAGGCCCCATTACCGGTAGCCATACTTTCGTGTTGGATTTACTCATAAACGCAGTTCTAAATATCAGAGTTAATTAAAACATTCGCGGAATATAAAAGCTTTCATAAAACATTTCATAACAAAACACATCTTGTCTTAAAACATCATCTTGTCTTTCAAAATAACCGAATCATTAAAGTTAAACGTCTTGAGTCTTCCGATGCCAGCCTCTTATTCAGTGCCACGTGTCTCCTCAAGCGAGCTGCCTCATCCTACTCACCTGCGTGCATACTAAAAGTCAGCTACGCTGAGTGAGTTCTAGTTAATCATACATTATACCATATACACAAACTTATATTCTTTCATTCATACTTTCATACTTTCATACTTTCTTTTGTATTAACTTACTTTCATATCTTACGTTATAAAGAGCATTACGCCCTACATTCCTCGAGTATTATTAGGGCTCGGTACCCTCCTTCCTCGAGTATTGTTAGGGCTCGGTACCCTCCTTCCTCGAGTATTATTAGGGCTCGGTACCCTCTTTCCTCGAGTATTATTAGGGCTCGGTACCCTCTTTCCTCGAATATTAGTAGGATTCGGTTCCCTAGTTCTCGAATATTAGTAGGGTTCGATTCCCTCTTTGTTACCATACAACCATACATCATACCTCGAGTATTATTAGGGCCTGGTACCCTCTTCGTAACCATACAACCATACAACCATCCTTTCCTTCTTTTATTAACTTTATCACATTCATACACATAAGCATACATATCATACTTACCTTATATATAGCGTTACAACCTGACAGTACGTGCAATATCCGAAGATCGTTCACGTACCATCAAGCCATCATTCATACATATCACATCGTTCACATAAGGCATACACTTATCTCTTAGGATAAGCGTATTAACAAACATATTGAGTATGCACACAGCCCCGAAAACATAACACATAAATGGGGCTAGAAACCCACCTGAATCCTGTTACGCTCTCCGTTAATCGTTATTCCCTTCCTGAGTTGTGCACGGTAAACTGTATAATATTTACATGTATCAATTAACTACTACAACTCATGTTGTATTTCTATCTTTATATAACCCACAACGAACGGTGGGTGCGGGGGCAGCGCCCATGGCAGCGGGGTCTAGGGGCGGCAGCCCCTAGCAGGGTCCAAGGGGCAGAGCCCCTGGCTGGGGTCGAGCTTAACAATAAGCGAACTTAACATTAAGCGAACTTAACATTAAGCGAACTTAAGCATAGGCGAAATTAGTGTTCGGCGAAGTTAACCCTAGGCGAACATATGCCAGGCGAAGTTACCAGTTAGGCGAACTTGTCACCAGGCGAAGTTATCAGTTAGGCGAACTTGGCCTTAGGCGAAGTTACCAGTTAGGCGAACTTGTCACCAGGCGAAGTTATCAGTTAGGCGAACTTGGCCTTAGGCGAAGTTACCAGTTAGGCGAACTTGCTTGCAAGCGAACTTGCATGAAGGCGAAGTTATGGCTTGTAGGCGAAGTTGCCCAGCTGCCGTCTCTGTTCAATCTTAATCACCAAAATCACCCTTATTTCATCGAGAATTTCTTGGATATTACATTAACTAACTCCGCGTTCATTCCCATGGCCTTGTTTGGGTAAAACTTAGCCTGGAATGACGTAAAGTTTGGACCTTTATGGTAAAACGTTCAATACTAATGTTAAGGGTTCATTAATCGAGCCGTTTCCATTTTCGGGTTCATTACACTCGTATTTATCATCAAGTTTACAACTTTATGTTTCGTTTATACCCGATCTACTCTTGTTCTAAGTTTCAAGACTAAACGTTTATAAAAACGAAATCTTTAGGATCAAAACATACCTTTTATACGTTCGGTGTGGTCGCGGTTTGCTTGGTTATCTCGTATATTGAAGATCTAATAATGGTCGGCTTGATTTTTGGACTCGAATCCGCCCTCTCTCTCTCTCTCTCTCTCTCTCTCTCTCGGCCGTATGAGGTGTAGTGTATGTGTGTGTTTTTGAGTGTGTAGAGATTTATGAAAGATGGAAATGATAGTTAGGGTTTTAGGATGGTTTAAGGGGATATTTATATCCCTTAAAGCCCATGGACCTAAGGCCCATTACCCTTAATCCATATTAATTAATCTAAGTCCATGATCCGTTCTTTACTCGGTATTACTTACTTAATAACGCAAAATCACTAAACGTAACTTTCTTTATTTATCATTATAATATTCAGGATGTTACATCATGTTAACTATTCATGAAAAATAAAAGTGAGAAACAAAAATTTTAAATCTGCTAATTTTGAGGTTTAAGTCAAGTTGGGGTGGTTTGGTCTGGTAAAAGCTGAAAATAAGCAAGTCTTAATTGTGTAAACCACTGAGTAATATAACTGCCGGATCTTATTTGTCCCATTAAAGATTAAGGCATGGGTTTAAGCGGACAACAATATCGGTGATCGAGGTTTTGCTTTTTCTGAAATTTAAATTTATCTATATGTTTTAAAGACTGTATTTTCCGATTCTGATTCCACTGCATTAGACTTTTTCAGGGATGAAAAAAGAATAAGTGTGGAGATATTTGATATAATGCTAAATATATATGTTTCCCTTGTATATTTTATTTAATATTTAGTTAGTTTTTGTTCGTTTTTAGTTAAGATTTGTATACTACTAACATTATTATGTTTTGTAGATTCCGAAAGTTGATCATGATCAAAAAGGGGGAAAAGCGAGTTAAAACGAACCAAAACGAGAAGTCCGAACACGTTAGGAAGAAACTGGAAAGAGAACCGGTCATACCAAGCCGGTCAGAACCCCCCCCCCCCCCATATTTTGCGTCACGCGGCCATGGGGGTCTGCCATGGCCGCGCCCCAGGAAGCGGCTTTGTTGTTGGGGAGCGGGTATCTAGTTATGAATGAAAAACCCCAATCACAAATAGACCTAAATATTCCAGATAGTTTTTGTTTTTTGTTCAGTGTTGGGCCCTGTTTCAGTATATAAACATCCCTAACCTTAACCTGAAAAATAACCTACAACCACCAGACAAATTTGGAGGTTATTTGAGCTATATTTCGAGATTCTTGGCGGTTTTGAAGGTAAGAGAGCATCCGGTGAAGAGTTAGACATTTGAGAGTGAAGACTACGGGTTTTATCACATTTGATTTTCCATTCTTTATTATTTTACCATGTTTTCCATTTTTATTACTTTGTTTGATTTTAATTACATGATTCTAGGCTAAACTCTATATACTACCTAGGTCATGATGAACCTTTGTTTGGTTGGATTTTAATTGGGATTATGTTCGTTACGGATTTTATGTTTTAAGTAAATTTCCGAGTTTGATTAATTGATGCGTATAATTACTTTGTTTTACTCGCTTAGGTTTATTGTTTCACGTTACCCTTGTTGATTGTTTCATATGGTAGGGTTTTGTTAGGACATTTATTATGTGTTCTTGACTTGTTTGTGATTGGTAGCATTAAAATCATAGAAACAATCAAACTAATCAAATAAATAAAAGTGAGTTGCTAGCCTAGAAAGCTATAAGGTGATAGGTTATTGATAGATCTTTCTTGGTCAGTATTGTTAGATTTAGTTCTTCGTAAGGAGTCCGTCTAGGTTTGATTGTCAACTTAGTCTACTAAGTCAATTGAGTTTACTTAGCTGTCTTTGATTTCCGCATTATAAGGTAGGATTTCGTTATAAAGATACTTAAACATAAACAATCAAATAACCGTAAGGGAGTTTGATAGATAAAACCGGTGTGTCTTAAAACTTGTTAGAAACTCATAGGTGTCTTCTTGAGAAGAGTCAAAGGTCCTTTCGGGTTATCTTTCACTGGTTTATCTTACGATCCCGGTTCCATAACTTAATTTTCCTAGTTAATTGATAGCCATAACTTAGGGGATTCTAGCCTAGGTAGTTACTTATCTGAATTAATCTACAGTAATTTACTAGTTTATTAATCTTTTAATTAAATTAGGGCTTTAAGGGTTTATTAATAAAATAATTAATCAGGGTTTAAGTAATCATTAAAGTTTATTATTATTTAATAATTTAGGTTTAAGTTTTAGTTTAATATTAATTAGTTTAACCCCCCCCCCCCTTAATAATAATATTTAAATAGTGTGTCATTTAGTCGAGTTTAATTAGCTATTTACGTAATTTAAAGAGTCTCAAGGGTTTGATATTCGGACTTAATTAGTTGTACTAGAGTCGACCAGTACACTTGCTGGTTAGTAGTTTAAGAGTCTAGAGTATTACTTAGTGTCTAGATTAGCATGTTTTTGTTTGACTACTTTTAGCACATCATAAATACAATCAATTAACATCATAATAATGTTTTATCTTCAATATTACATAACTTTGGGCCTAGGGTTTCATCAAGAACAATAGGCTTTGCATGAAACAACAATCAAACATTTAGCACTTACTAGAATGATCAAACTAGCGTACAATCATTACTCTAAACACATAACAACATTCAAAGACTTAACTGGACATATAGGGTTTCTCAAGAACTCATCAAAATATGAAATTGATACATACAAATTACCAATTAGCCTTAGAAATGGTTAGAATCACTCAGAGACAACACCAATTGCAATAATCAAGATTAAATTGAAGGGTGCGTGTGTGGAAATCGATGAGAGTGAGAGGAGGCAACAACGATCGGTTTATGGGTTGGGATATTTTATTTAATATAATAATAATCATATTTACATGAATGGCCTCTTAAGAATGAGCTTCGGGCTTAAACGAACTTCATAATACCAAACCGAATTATAACGAATCATTATGACTAAAATACTTAGTAAAGTTTATAAAATAAATCCTCGTTGTTGTTTCATAAATATTATTCTTGTGAAAGCCAAAAACGAACATATTACACGCAAACGATAGAAATTTAATTAAACATGCTACGAACTAAGCACATAATCATTTGACATGTAATTTCACATGAACAATAATATAAATGTATATACTCGATATATTATTTTCATATTTCGCCAATGTTCGGATATATCGAAGCGAAAAACAATAAGTCCAGAAAATCTGAGATGTTAAACAACGTGCAGTATCCATAAAAGGAACACTATATACTATCCATAGAAAGAATATCGTGTACTATCCATAGAAGGAACAATGTGTACTATCCATACACATTCTTACTGTTGCCTTCTTCACGAAAACTGGAGCATGCACAGCGTTCACATACGCTATCTATTCTACTAGTATCCATAACTGGACCATATTTCACATATATTATTCAATTAATCAACACCTTGTATCTATAACTAGACCATACAACACAACAACACGTGCCCTAAACACACTATATGCTTTTATTCTTTTATTGTGTTCATGCTCGTACTTTCTTGTCCTTAACAACACATTATCATCTCCATAAAAAGAACAACTACTCATAACAATAAACGGAACATCTGCCTATCATATAAGCTCTTGCATACTGCCCACGATAATTCATGATGGGGATATGTATAAGGTACTACTACCCCCCCCCCCACCCCGACCATGATTAGATCGTGTTCGCGAAACCGATTCGTTAAAGGTATGTTCTATAACGAAAACTTATGCACGGCTCGCTTAGTACCCATAGATCTGAACAAATGATAAAGACGAATCTAACACAAAGATTCTCGTTGAAATTAGTTAACATAATTAATCAAATCTTAAGCCGTATGTATATATAGATCAAACGTACCATTTAAACACAATGTTTGGATGATTAGAGTTTGTAGGCGCTATGTATACGAACCTATTGATACCAAATTTGTGTTGTTTCATCATTTGAAGATTAATTGAAAATCTGGTGTCTGTTGACTGTTATTGTTCATATTGATTTTGACTTTGGCAACTGGAGTCAAAGATTGGAAAATATCTGATATCCATTCGTTATGATAAATGAATGGTTGATCATTCGTTAAGCAGTCATAGCGAATAAGATACATTCGTATGCTATTGTAACGAATGAGCCTCCCATTAGTCCTATAGAAGTTACAAATGACCTTATTCATCCGTTATCCATTCATTCCATGAGGAGACGGCGAATGGAAACATTCATTATAGATACATTCGTGTGCTCTTGTAACGAATGAACCTTTCATTCATCTTAAAGAAAGCACGAATGGCCTTAGTCATTCGTTATGCACTCATTCGTCTCGTTAAGACTCAGATTAATCCATTTGTTATAACGCATGGAATCATTCGTCATAACGAATGGGATAGCGAATGGTGCTTACCCAGAATAAATTATTACTTAAATATTTAATGAGAATTGGTTTTTGATGAAGGTTTAGTAAAGGACCTTTAATGGAAGTTCGATCCCAGCCAGGAGCTCTACTTCTTGGACCCTGCTAGGGGATGCCACCCCTAGACCCCGCTTCCAAGGGCGTTGCCCCCGGACCCCCGTTCGTTAATTGATACGTGTAATTGTTATACATTTAGTCGCGCTCAGTTAAAGAGAGGAGTTACCATTAACTCGGAAAGGAACCGAGCTCAAGTGATTTTCTAGCCCCATTTCCTTGTTATGTTTTCGGGGTTGTGTGAATACTCGATGTGATTAGTTAATACACTTACCTTAAGTGGTAACTGTATGCTATGTGAATGTTTATGAATAATGTATGCATGATATATGAATGTCTATGAATGATGTATGTATGATATGTGAATGATGTAGAAAAGATTAAGAGTATGTATGAAAGTATATAAATATAAAAGAAAAGGAAGGTATGTATGAATTATTGGTAAGAGGGTAGCAGGCCCTAATAATATATGTGAATGGGGGTGGCAGACCCTAATAATATCTGTGAATGAGGGTGGCAGACCCTAATAATATCTGTGAAAGAGGGTGACAGACCCTAATAATATCTGTGAGGTTTAAAGGGTGAAAGGCTCTTTAAGGGTGGCAGACCATAATAATATCTGTGATGTTATAGGGCGAAAGGCTCTTTAAAACGTTTAAGTATGTATATAAAGTAAGATAAATTATGAAAGTATGAAAGAAAGAAAGAATGAAAGTAAGAATGAAGGTATATACTTATGTATGTACGGAAGAAGGGATGAACATGTTAAGTAAGTAATATGTATCTTCGGATACGTATAAGTAAGTATGTGAATGTATTGTATGTTGCCTGCTTTAACTGAAACTCACTCAGCATAGCTAACTTTTAGTATGCACGCAGGTGAATAGATTGAAGCAGTTGGCTTGAGTGGCAGACATATGGCATGATTTGAAGGGACTGGCATCCAGTGCAGATTTGTCATGATGTTTCAATAAACTATTTTATGTTATGTGTTAAAGACAAGTTTGAATGTTTCGTAACAAAGTTTTAATATTCCGCGAAAGTTTTAATTAACTCTGATATTTAGAACTGTGTTTATGAGTAAATCCAACGGCAAAGTAGGGCACCGGGATCGGGGCCTTACATGTTTTATGTATTTTTTGAAGATTAAATCAAATTAAAAAAATAAAAATAAATGTATAATATTTTGCAAGTTAACATTAATTATTATTAATTACCAGAAGAAACTCCTAAACTTTTGCTAATATACTTCTACAATTAAATAATCCAAAATTAAAATGAAAACTTATGATTGGTTAGAATCTCTTCTCGCACTTCTCACCAGAAAAACACTTCTGAAATGAACAATCTTTTATATATATATACACACACACACACTAGCTTTAGAGTCCGTGTAACACACGGGATGATCCAAATAATAAAATTACAAATAAAACAAAAAGTAAATAATGTATATGAAAAAATGTATTAAAACTATGCATGTATATGAATTGATTTTGTTTATATCAAAACGATCTTTTAAAAAAATAAACTTAATAAAAAAATAATAATAACGCAAGGGTAAAAACATACCCAAGAACCCTTCATATATTGAAAATTTCATTCTCGGTATCATATACGTATACTTGAAAAAAAATTGTTTATGAGCCAATTTCGTAGAAGACTTCTCATACAATAATAGTTCTGAGCTACACCATGAAAACAATTTTGATAAGTTTAAGGGGTTTTCTCGACTTTGACATGACAACACATAATAATAACACGTTAACCCATTAAATTTTGTGAATATTTTGCGTCACTTTAGCGTGATTTTGTATGACATGTTTCACATACAACATTATGATCAACATTAAGGAAAAGTTAATGTTGATACAAATGTCTTAAATTTGATTAGAGTTCGAAGAATTGATAGGCTGAAGGTGGCATGTCGGAAGTGGTCACCGTCTTTTCTTAAATTTTAGTAGTTGTGGGGGGGAATATAATCAATTTTCCGAATCCCGAATCTTATCGTTATTTCCAAAAATGTACTTGAAAATAAATTCGAAACCCAAATCATTTTTAAAATTCTAACTTTCATTTATTTGATATTTTCAAGTCAAAACTTTGAACTTGTAACAAATTTGATGATAAATCAATTAGCATTCTCAAACTTTTAAAAATACTCATATTACCCATCTTTGACTCGTAACAAATTTGAGCCAGATATAGTTAATTTGTATCAAACAATTTATTTACCAACTTTTGACTAGTAAAAATCAAATTTAAGTTCCACTAAAAAATCCAAAAAATCACTGATAAAAAATCCAAGAAACTAAACATGATAAACATTATTATATACGAAAGTGATTGGTATATGTGACATTTATCATTTTCGGTTCGATTTGTATTTGTTTTCATATTGTAAACCTGACCCGTTTTGTTTTTTGGATATTTGGATAATAATAAGTTAATGAATTTTATGTTGCAATCATGTGTCACACTTGTCATTCAGTTCCAAAGCCTTTAACGGTGTTTAAAATACTTATTTTGTGCTCAAAGCGACCTAAAACGAACTACAGGGACTACAATTTCTAGAAAGCAAAGTTTGGCCGAGAACCCCCACCTCATGTGGTGCGTAGGGCTTACCTCAGCCCACTGCGTGGTGCGAAAGTTTTTTAGTTCATTTAAGACCCGAACTCTTGTTGTAACCATTCAAACCAACCAAGACTCAACCCATAATTATTCTAGAACCCTCCCAACATGTTTTTATCCCTATTCATAATTTATTTAAATCAAAACTCATTTTAAAAAAAAAGCATCAAAGTGTATCGGTTTATCCACCAGACAAAGCTTTTATCAAATCCTTCAAACCATAATCTTTCCCCATAAATATCCCCTCAATCTCAGCCATTTTACCTGCTCATCTTCACATTCTTCTCTCAATTTGTTTAATATTGCATGTTGTTTTAGCTAGTTTTGCTTAAAGTTTGACTATAAAAGTCAGCGAAACCGAATTTTGCATTTCAATCCTTTTCGGAAATATGTTTTTGATATTTTCAGTTGTTCTAAGTTATTTTAAGTTAAGAAAACCATTTTCATCTTTATATAAGGTTTTTGGACATTCAAACACATATTTATGCATTTTAGACCCGTTTTGTCGTTTTTAGAAAGTTTACTCGCTTAAGTTTCTTGTTTGAGTTTAGATATGGAAATTTTCTTTATTTTAGTTCTATGGTATTGGACATGTGGTAACCATCCTCGGTCTCATACCAAGTCAAGGACCAAACCAAAATCGAACACTCGTTTAAACACTTTAATTAACTTTTGAGCAACCATGTTGCATGAAACATTCTAGATCCGAGTTTAAGTTAAGAAAACCGTTTTCATCTTTATTTAAGGTTTTTGGACATTCAAACACATATTTATGCATTTTAGGCCCGTTTAGTCGTTTTTAGGAAGTTTACTCGCTTAAGTTTCTTGTTTGAGTTTAGATATGGGAATATACTTTATTTTAGTTCTATGTGTTTGGACTTGTGGTAACCATCCTTGGTCTCACATCGAGTCAAGGACCGAACCAAAACCGAACACTCGTTTAAACACTTTAATTAACTTTTGAGAAACCATGTTGCATGAAACATTCTAGATCTAAGTTTTCCTTTATATTTTAGTTCTATGGTATTGGACATGTGGTAACCATCCTCGGTTGCATTCGAGTCAAGGACCGAACCAAACCGAACACTCGTTTAAGCACTTAAATTAACTTTAAGCAACCATGTTGCATCAAACACTTTACATATGAATTTCTTTATATTTTGGTTATTATATGGTTGATATGGAAGTATATAAAAAATCTTGGCTTGAATCCAAGTTTCAGGTAAAAACCTAGTAAACCCGAACACTTGTTTAACAAGTTAGTCAATGTTCAAATCGCCAAAAGTCCAACATATCTTTTTAGTTATGTTCTACTTTATATTTCTCATATTACTTAAGATTTTGGAAGTGTCGGAACAAATGTTGACTTAAATCAAGTTTAGGGTAAAAACGAGTAAAAGTCGAACTACTCGTCTTAACGAGCTAGTCATCATTCAAAACACAAAAAATCTTTTTTAGACTTTTTAACTTATGTTTTACTTTAAATTAATTATATCTTAAGATTATGGTATGTCAGAACCAAACTTGGTATTATACTAAGACCGGACCGACTAACACTACATAAACCCGAGTTTGGGACTTTAATTAATAGAAATTCTCAAATTTGTTTAAGCTACTTATTATATTGAAGTAATTCATATATTTAAATTGTTTAGTAAGTTGGATTAGGATTTGGTACTTTAGCAAGTCTCGAACCGACTAAACCGAACAATCCGTTAAAAGTCAGATCTTGATGCTTACATTAGCGGGATCGTACACACTAGCCCTAAACCAACTCCCATATGTAAAACTTAATAAAGGTTGAGTAAAACTAAACATCAAAGGCCCGGTTTCATGTAAAACTCATTTTCTTTTATACATACTTTATTTAACCGCATTTCGTAAAATATAACTTAAACTCCTGAAAACCCAAGCCTTGTTTTTATGAATTATTATACCATTTATATTCCGTTTTCAAGACTCAATTAATTCAATATCTTTCAATCTAGGAAACGCACGTTAAACCGTTGGGCTCGCTTTCTTGAGGATTTTATTCTAAGTTTTCTTCATCGATGACACTTATTCCAAGTGAGTAATTTCATCCACATTTTCGCTTTTATACTTTGGGGATAACTTGCATACTTACTCAAACAAAATGATTTAAGACTTGGATCCTCAACCCGCAAACTCTAGTTTAAGTGTTACTTAGAATAATTTCTTGATTGTGTGTTATATGCCTCATATGATTAATTGCTAAATGTTTATTGCTTTTGTTGGTTGGCCTCATCTTCAATAAGTATGATGATATGCTCCTCCTTGTAATTTGGTAGTTTTTACCTATTAAAATGAGCCTCATTTATTTATGATTTATATATCGCTGTTGTCGTTATTATTTATGGTTTCACATAAGAGTTGTGGATTTTGCCTCATATTATATATATATAAAAATCATGGAATTGCTCACCAACATTCTTGTTGAAAAAATATATTTTATGCAACGTTACAGGTTTGATTATTGGTTGATTGAAAATTCGAAGACGTTATTTTTATTTTAGATTGTTAGGTTATTAGTGAAATGAATTATTTATTAGCCTGTACTTTGTTTATTTGTACTGAACCAGTTGTGTTGTGTTTGATGTTAAATGAAATGAACGAGTTGATTAAATATTGTCACTTTAATAGTGTCGTGTGCATTGAAATAATCATAGTCGCGCCCAGCATGTTCCGTCGCGTTTGGTCGGGGTGTGACAGTATATACTATCCTTACATTTTAACATATATATATAGTTACTAAAGCGTGTATTTATAATTTATAAGTTTATATGAAAATTAATACAATAATAATAATAATAATAATAATAAATCAATAGATAAATAACTATTAAGCATATATTTTTAATTTAATGATTAAAAAAATTCTTTCATAAAATGAAAGCATTTTTGATTTTTTTATTATTTACAATCTTCGACAATATACACAGTATAATATGTTAATAATAACATTTGAAATTATATTATTTTCAATCTTTAACAAACACAGTTTGTTGTTGATTTTCGAATTTCACCTAGTATATTTTGGAATATATTCTAACAACGTATAGTAGTATATTATGTAAATATTTATTTTATAAAAATTTCTAAATATAATATAGATAGAATTTAAAAGAAATGGAATAATTTAATCATGTTATAGATATAATATAAATGAACTATAAAAGTAAAGTGAATAATTATTATATTTATGGCATGGTTATTAGTTTAGGAGGGGGGAATTGTGAGATTTATCCACAAAGTGGCACATGTTCATAATTATTTTCTTTTATTATAATATATGTGGGCCCGTCTCAACGTCCTCGGAGACCTAAAACTAACTAAAATGTTGAGGCCTTTTTATTTTCTTTTCTTTATCCGTATAGCTCTAGAGAGTATACAAGAATTATAGAATATGGATGATATGTCGTGATAATGAATATGAAGCAATCATCTTTAGCTTGTGGTTCATCATTGAGTTACTAATTCTAAAACAAATCTACTTTCAAAATCTCATAATACATAACTCTAATTTAAGATGGAGGCCTAAAGCCATTGTCTCATTTAGCTTACCCACGAGACGACTCTGAGAATAGGTAGAGGTTAGGCCCGGTTTTGGGGCAGTGCCATCCGTGCAATGGCACAAGGCCCAAAGATCAAAAGGGGCCCAAAGAATTTTTTTATTTAATGAGATGTTATAACACGTTTAAGGAATATATGGGTTTGGTAAGACCCATACCCATGAATTCGGGTCAAATGCATGAAAAGCCTCCATTTAAAAATCAAGCAAATCTGGTGATTTTAAAAAAAGGGGGAGCGACGACATCGCGACACATAGGATTTTTATGTTTTCGTTTATATATATTATAGATTATAGATAGATATTGAATATAAAAATGTATACCGTAGTTTGTATATTAACATATATAAAATAGATTAAAAAATTATTATGGTGGGTTACAATTGGGTATACCCATTTGGTAAATGGGGCTATCTAATCGATTCGGATAATCGGTATATTACTAATCACATACCCGTCCCAAATCCGTGAAAAATTAAAAGGTAATCCCAAACCCGCCCGATACCCTAATGGGGTGGGTATTAACCTAAGAAGGAGGCCCGAATTTTATCTCGTACGAGGCCTAAATATTTTTTATCATTCTTGGGGACGGGCCAAGTAGATATATAACATTAAGTAAAAAATACTTAAAGGGAATATGTTAATAGTTTACTGTTTTCCGTTTATCTTTACTTCATAAAGGACACGTCCAAAAAAATCATGGGGATTTGAAGAACATTTGTAATGGACGAGGAATTGGTTTGGCATGAGCGATCCTCATAGGAATATTCACAAAATTACAAATTTACTAAGACAGAAAATTTACAAGCGACAGTAAACTCATGACCAAAGCATGAGAAGGCATTAACTCAGACAAAACAAATCAAAATGAGGACTCCTCACTAAAATACATGCGAAGGAGACAGAGAAACAGACAACTAAGTGTTCCTCATAGATTCCACAAGAAGAAGACCACTTTCTTGAGGACTTTCCACTCCGGCCAAGTTAATTACTTGGTATATATATTCCTGTCCATAAAGCATCATACTGAATCACCATTCATATAAAAAGAAGTAAGCATAATACAAGGATTACGATGTGCACTGGCATGGTGTTGCGGTGTGCCATCAGTGGAAGCATGTCCTTATGCGATACGGAAATTGAGCTAAGACGCTACCATTGGAACTGCACTTGTAAAATGCACAACTTAAACAACAGATCCTTTGATGCCTGTCATACCTCTAAGCACAAGAAAGTTTCATTTACAAACATAAACTCAGAGAATAAGTGCTCATCCATTAGAGCTTCCAGGTTTTGTCTGTCTCCTCTCGCGGCTTCTTCAGCATCAGAAGGAGAAACTGGAAATTCTCTAATGCTGTCAGTTTGTGAGCTAAGAACCGGAGCAGAATTATTTGCTAATCTGCTCTGGGTTGGTCAACCCGAACCGAATGAAACTTGCTCGAGTCATTAAAGTGTTGGAACGATTTCTTGAATGTTTAGCTAATACAATATCAGGCTAGTATCTTTCATTTATAAAGTAGAAAATTAGTCAGTAACATCTAATTATCCAGTGTTGTAGTTTCAAGTTTCAACATTAAAGTTGAGTAAGTACCAGCTTCTTTGTACTAGTTTTTTCCTTCATCCTTCTACCTTCTCCAACCAAAGGTTCATTCTTCGAAGGTTCAAAACAAACAATCCAACAACCAACATTATCTACTCTGACTCGCTAGTGTTAGTAACAAACGAGTTATCTTAATGGACCGCTCATATTGCATTAAACCTGGCGTGGCATAACAATTATTAATTTTTATAAATGATATAGATTATAAGATTCTGCATATATACAGGTCCAACAATTCTGTTGATTATAATTTATGTTACATGTACATGGAGAAGCATAAGATGCAGTGTCAAATCAAACTTAAAAACTACTGATAAATGATAACACGTGTACCTATGCTGGTCCATACACGAAAAATTGCTTTGCAGCACCAGAAGAACTGCATTAAAATTCGACTTGTTGAAAGCACATATGCGTCCATCTGTCAACCATGAAATTCTTTAGGTTTCACTGTTTCAGATGGAAGCCGATCGATAACATCATTTTGTGTCATGTATGCACTTGGTGCTCAAACCATCCAAACAATATAGTAGTCAAAACATGAGCTATTTCCTTGTTTTTGTCTACCATTCTTTTTGGTTTTGTTTGGTTTGGTTTGGACTTGCATAGTGTAACAGGGGTGTTGTGTTGTTAGGTGAGGGCATAATGGCATGCAAAAGCATATGCCAAGTTTATTACAACAGAGACCATATAAGTTATGTTTAAATATAATTTTAAATAAATAAATATAATTACAAGAAAAATGGGCATCATCAACGACTCTTGCTGATGACGTTGCCCATTGATAATTACCGACAGATCAGCGATGGACACACTAGCCCACAAAATTGAAATTATCATCTGCAGATAATCGACGGCCGTCAACACATGGTCATCAAGGAGGGGACTGATTTTCTGTTTGAGCATATCAGTAGAAGCATTTGAAAGCTTTTTGTCCAGCTTGTACACAGATTTGACAAATCAAAGATCCTTTTAGTTATAGCCTTTTAATGTTCACAATTGTACTCTTTTGATTTAATTTTTGTTTTTTTTTTAAGACTGAACAAAAAAGGAGTGGTCCAAATTTTTAGTATATATGATTTATTTTTCAACCCTGCAAATTCCACCGGGCGATTTCAACCCAAACACTCGAAAGTGGGTTCATTTGAACTTCAAATATAAGACTACGGGTATTTCAGGGGTCTAATAAATCTAACTGGCATATTTAAAAATTAAAGAAAAAAATAACTAATAATACCGAAAAGAACAAACGATGTCGAGCCAGATTGCACTTGGAACATGTTATATAAATACAACATATATCTCCAAGAATTGCACTAATATCCATTAACAAGTCCTTTGATAAACCTTTAAAATTTGTTCCAGTATCATGCATTCCAGCTATGCTTAAAAACCATAAAATAACAACATAATTTTAATTTCACTCACAGTTACTTAAAAGAGTCAAGCAATCCAACAAGAAAACTTGAGCCATCAGACACCAACTATGAATAACAAACCAATAAGGTTTCATCTCTTGACAATCATGCTATATTCGCATTCACCAAACTTTTACTCACCACCGAACCAGCAGAACTTATCATCAAATGTGTACCTCCTAAAGTAGCAACACAAGAACCCGTGGTCACCAAATGAGGCTGCACCTGCTCCCATATCTTCTTCTTTGCAATCTGGTTTGGCGTAGCCACTTCCGGAAGCTTCTCCTTCTCATCTTCAGTCCCAAACCATACCCTGTCACCCGGGACGGACCCCACAGGTGGCTCAAGCAACTCAACATTCTCATGTGAAGCATCAGAAGCAGCCATAATCATTCCATTTGACTTCACACCACGCATGTTTCTAGCCTTTAAGTTGGCCAAAACCACAACACTCTTGTCTTGTAATTCTTCAAGCGGGATGTATTTCACAAGCCCACTACATATTATTCTCGGCTCGGGTTCACCAACATCAATTTCCTCCACGTAAAGCGAATCCGCCTCTTCGTGTCTCCATGCTTTCAATATCTTCCCGACCCTTAAGTCAAGTGTATTTGCCATATCCTTTATTTTCATCATATCAACAACGTCTTCATCTGCGGAAGCTGTTGTCGGAGTAGCAGGATCTGCGGCTACGTTTGGTGATGTGCAAAATGTTTTGAGTGATTTTGATGGCGCGTATGATTTCTGTTTTGGGGTGAATGAAGATACGGAAAGTGAAAGAGACCGAACGTTTACATTATTATTCTTTCGTTTTGGTGAAGAATAATAATTTGAGGGGATGGAAAGTAGCGGCCGAAAAGCAAGAATGCAATTGTAGGTTTGATTGCAGTATGAAAGCAGGCGTAATCCACCAGTTCTTGGAAGGCTGGCCGGCACCATTTTATGTTTCTAAACCTGGTTATAAAAGAAAAGATTCATAAAATAATCAGTGGTTCTGGATAGCATTTGATGTAAAGATCTGTATTTAAGTATGTAGAAATACAAGGGGATCTATATTATTATTGACTAAACCATGAATAACTAAGAAAGCCAAGGTAACACCTTGGTGTAATTTGGCAATACATATATTATCTAAAAAATTATTTCATATGTCCCTGCATACTCCAATAATCTTATCTGAAAGCTGTTTATATATTTTAAGTTTAACAGTAATAAGGTTTAATAACTAATGTTTGAAGCCTTATCCACTGATTTCTCAAAAAAGCATAGGCAGTAATAAAATTTATAAGTAAACGTTTTCAGGAAATCTGAATAATTACTTACTTGACTAGTTGACTTGATTATATCAATAATAATAATAAGAAGAAGAATTAAATGTAGAGCATAGACAGAAATTGGGATAAGAGAGTGAATTACTAATTATAAACACTAATTGACAGGCTGGTTTCCAAGTTTACCTTTAAAAAAGCAATCGGATGAGCCGGTGACGGTAATGGCCGGAGATACGACTGGAGGTTTTCCGATTGATTTCACGTAATTACAGTTACGACCCTTGATGCTTCTCTCTTTTTCATTCCCAAATATTGGGCCTTTTTTTGTCACACGGGCTAGTTTAAATCATTAAAATATCCCTAACCTATGTAACCGCTTCTGTTTTTAACCGGTTGATCAATAATAACCTATTGAAACTAACCTTTAAGGCTGAGGGGTGTGGGGGGCTCTAATGGGGGTGCGAGTGGGGGCTCCAGCCAATAATATTATGACGTGTGGCAGAGAGAGAAACTGGATAAGGGGGGTGTTGGAGCCCCCGGTGGAGCCCCTGGCCCTGGTGTGGAGGGGCTCCAGCAGGGGCTCCAGCGGATTTTTTTTTTATTTTTTTATAAATATATTCAAAAAACGTATTATTAAAAAAACTCATAAATTATTTAAAAAAACACACATTAATGAAAAAACACATTAATATCTAAAAATAAAATAAAAATAAAAGTACTAAAAAAAACATTATTCTTATTCTTCGGCTTGGTCTTCTTCGATCAACCTCTTTCGGATACGTTCCTTTTGCTTTTCCATTAGCATTTGATCGACCGGATTTAGGTTACTGAAGTCTCTAGTAAGGAAGTCCAAATCTCTCATTCGACTTTTTTCCTTTTTGTTAGAGACCACCTCCATGGTTTTGTTGAATTTATTGAGGGGTTCAACAAGATTGGCGATGTTTACGGCTTCCCCCTCAGCCGGTTTTTTCCCCTTGGCGTCCCGTCCCAATGGCCGCCTCCTCGGCGGTGAAGACGTTTCCTCCCCCGCAATGTTTAGGTCGAATCCAACGCGGCAATCCGACCCGATTGAAGTGCTATACGCTCCGGACGAACTTGTTTTAGTCCGTTTCGGCCGTACTTCCGCATCAACGTCCGGCGCCACCAGCTCAACCCACTTGGAACACCTTTTCAACCTCTCCCACAACTTTACATCGTCCCACGTCTTCACCGTCCCATACCTCCGCAAACACTCCTGCTTCCACTCTTCGACAGTGAAATTGTAAACCGCCAAATCATCACTGCCACTTGGTCTCATACGACCGCTGTTCCTGTTGAAAAGATTAGTAAACAAGCCGACAAATTTTCTGATTTCGGACCACCGACCCGAAATCATATCGGGGTTCCGCTCTGTACTCCCAGCGAGCGTATAGAACGTCTCCCTAACCTTTGTCCAAAAAATCTTGCTCTTTTGGTAGTCGGCTGCAAAATGAATAAATAAATTTGTAAGTCATTTAACTTTTTTATTTAACTTTTTTATTAAAAATCATTTTTAAAAAACGTTAAAACAATTACCGCAACGCCGATCCTCAGAAATGACTATCCAAGCCCGACACAAGGCTTCCTTCTCATCCAATGACCACGGAGTGGTTTTCCGTTTCGTCCTCGGAGTCGAAGCCGGTTCCGACCCGTCCGTTGCAACTTGTTTTTTCCGGTGGGCGCGTCTTCTTTGTCCCGTAGCTTCACCGTGTGATTCTTGTGTCTCCGGAACAACAAAGTTAGGAGACGGTTGTATGTTGGATGGTTGAAAGCCGGATGATTGTTGCGGCTCCGAATAAAACATCGGTTGGTGCGGTGACGACCATAAATCGTCGTCAATATAATCTGAATCTAGGTTTGGGTACCAATTTCCAGCCATGTTTTTAAAAAAAGTTTGAAAGATGGGTTGATTTTGGGTTTTTTTTGAAGTTGTGGTAATTGTTTTATGTGAAATGGGTTATATATAGGAAGAAATTTTTTTTTTTTTTTTTATTAAATAAGAGCCCAACGGCTCATTTTAAATGTCCAACGGCTCTTTCACACAATCCCATGCACCTTTACGCCATACTGGTCCCGCGAACCACCTTGCGCCTGCTTTGTTTTTCGTGCTCGCGCCCCTCTCGCGCCCCGGTGGTGTGGTGCTCGCGCCTGGGGGCGCGAGCGGAGGGGCTCTCGCGCCCCCGTTAAAGCCCCACACCCCTCAGCCTAACATGTGTTCGATTAACCGGTTCCTATATGAAAATTTCTAAGCAGTCACTAAGCTGTGGTTAAATCCAGTCACAAACCGTTTCTACCATACCGGTTAATAACTTATTTCGATTTCAGTTGGTTTTAGTTCAATTATTGGGTTAGGCATCACTATATTCGATGCATGATGGATTCAAGCACCCTGCGTTATCTCAGTTGTTCCTTAA
Organism: Bidens hawaiensis; assembly: GCF_021521415.1. Taxonomy (NCBI): domain Eukaryota; kingdom Viridiplantae; phylum Streptophyta; class Magnoliopsida; order Asterales; family Asteraceae; genus Bidens; species Bidens hawaiensis. The sequence continues at coordinate 398,129 of NW_027491530.1, forward strand.
TTTTAGTGAAGTACATTTATTGAGTCACGTGTCCTCCTTTTGTACATCTTTGTCCGTTTTTTCCTTTAGTTAGTCGTCTAATGTTGACTTTGGATTGTAAACTTAGTTTCTTAGTATAATTTATTAATATTCATATATTAATAATTCAAACTATGATCCACCACTCGATAAATCAATATTGATTATGTGATAATGGCACTCCTAACCTGAATGTAAGTTGCTAACTATAATCCAACTCGAATAGAAAAGTAACTTTGCTCTAATTTTCATTTGCGTCATTTCAAAATAATTTAAAGCATTCTAGTTAAAGATAAAAATGAGTTAAATGTTCACTAAGAGTAGAATTTAAAGCATTATAATTAGAGACAGTTAATAGTATAATTTCCTTTCGATATGAAAAAAAACAAAAAAAATCTAGAAGTGTCGCCATTCATAATACCAATATTGATTAGCATCATTAATGAACTAGTTTTAGATCCCGTGTAGTACACGAGATTATCTAAATTATAATATTACAAATAAAGAAAATAATTGCATAGCATATATGAAAAAATGTATTACATCTATGTTTGTGTCTATACTATGTGTATATAAATTGATTTTATTTATATCATAAAATGTTTTTTTAAATAAACTTAATAAGAAATGCACGTGCAAAAACGTATACGAGAACGCTCCTTTTATTGAAATTTTCATTGTCAGTATCATATATGTATAATTGAAAGAATTCAGGAAGAAGACTTCTCATACAATAGTCATACAATAGTAGTTCAGACCACTCAGCCTGAATACTGAAGAAACGTTATTTTTATTGATATATTGATGATTTTACAACTCATATAAGGAAAGAAAAACATTAAATTATGACGACGGATGTTTTTCAAGAACTATGTTTTTCTGAGATAAACTATGAAAAATGTTTTGATAAGTTTGACAACATAAAAAATCACATGTTAACTTAACCCATTTAATTTTGTGAATATTTTGCTTCATTTGAGCATAGTTTTGCATGACATGTTTCCCATACAACGTTTAGATCATCATTGAAGGAAAAGTTAATGTTGACACAAATGCTTCAAATTTGATACAAGTTAGAAGCATTATTAGGCATGGGGGCGACATGTCATAAGTGTTCACAATCTATTCTTAAATTTTAATAGTCGAGGGAAAATTAATCAATTTATCAAATCCCGAATCTTTTGATTTTTTCCAAAAATGTTGAAAATAAATTTGAAACCCAAATCATGTTTAAAATTATACTTCCATCCGTTTGACATTTCAAGTAACACTTTGAACTCGTAATACATTTGAAGACAAATCTATTTGCATTCTCAAACTTTTAAAAAAACTCAGAATTCTCATTTTTAACCCATAATAAATTTTGACCCAAATGTACTTATACCAAACAATCTGTTTACCAATTTTTTACTGTAAAAACGAAATTTAAGTTCCACAAAATCTGAAGCAATCATTAATAAAAAAACCAAGAAATATAATATGATAAACTTTGTTATATATAAAAGTGATTGTGTAACATCTTGTTTTATGGTCAGAAATAAAATATATAAAGCGTACGTTTTAAATATTGATAAATGAGTAAAATGAGTACATGATGTATGAGATATTGAGGCCAATCAATTAGTATTATAAGACACCGTATAAAATTTATTGTATTTGATCGTGTCCGTTTTTAATGAAACTTAGGTCGAAATGTAGAGAAAAATAAGTATATTTCAACGATATATTTGTACTTTTATAAAAAGTTATATTTTAAAAGTTATAAAAAGAAATATAAAATTTGAGCAAAATTAAATAATAATAGTAATAATAATAATAACATGATGTTTTTTTATTATGTGTTACTGCTTTACTGCTCGTGTATTATATTACTAAAATAATATGATAACAAAAACTATAGTTAAATAATTACATAAGAGTTGGATAGCAAGAGTGCATAGTATGCATGTTAAAATCATGACACGTTTGTAAGTAAATAACTTAATATCTTCATTTTGAGGATTTGATTCAATCAACACATAAGTCGGCCAAACGACGTCTCTATATTACCACTCATTTTAAAATCTAACAAACAAAAATCTAACTTTCTCTTGTCTTAAGAATTAGAGCCGTAAGGTAATTTTTTTTTCAAGTACTACAATTAGTTTTATTTATGAATAATATTTAATCTTTATTAGGCCTAAGTTTGGAAATAGAGTTTACCCGGAGAATAGAAAATATACCCCCTTTAATATTTTAGTTAAACTGAAGATTTGCGGGTAGTTGTCCTTCAGAGTAGGGCGTATGGTCTTGACATAACCTGCTTAATATGCGCACAATCACATTGTGGTATGGTATGACCACTTTGATCATGAATTATTAATATAAATTGTAAATGACCAGGTATGATTGTTGAACCATACTATGTCTGGACTTGAATGGTTGTGCACAATAATGACACTTGTTATGTGAAAGACCTACGACTATTAGAATATTACTTCATAAATATAAATAAGTAACCTAGTTTATTAAATTATAGATTTCAGTTAAAGTGAGATAAGCCAGAGTAGTTGAAGAAAGCTTGTTCAGGTGAGTTACTTAAACTATTTTCAAAACTCTGATACATGCTCATAAAACTGTTTGGACTGTGATTGATCTTGTATTTGCATGACACATATGGTGTGGCCCAAAAGGTGTTATATATATTATAATGATCATTATATTTTCCCGAGGGGACATGCACTTAATACAGCAGTAGACGTACGTAAAGTTTGTATGTGTGAATATATAATGTTGACATGGCTTTAACGTGAAGCGGGTGGGTTATAATTATGACATGGCATGCAATGAGCTCATACTTGATCAATAAAATTGTTTTATTATCAGTTTATTAAATATGTCGGTTTATGTGACTCACCAGCTATGTGCTGGAAGAATTTAGACGGAAGAATAAGAGCGCGGAGTTAGCGCTAAGTGTTGGAAGAATTTAGACGTTTTACTCTATTACCGTTACGTTTTGTAGTATGTGTAATAGTTAGACATGTAACAAATATTTTAGTAGTTTCTATATAAGATTACGTTTCCGTTGTAAGTATGTGCCAACTAGTCACTATAAATGCCCCTTCCTGGGTGGGGTGTGACAAGTTGGTATCAGAGCCCAAGGTTTTAGCGAACTAGGTATTATTTGGAGTACTTAGGTTTTAACCTATTAGTCTTGGAAGACGAAAAAAAAGTAGTTTTTAGAAGAAAATAAGTTAGGATGTAGCATAGTATATAATATGTTTAATAACTTAAGCGTATGCCAGTTGTTATAAGCCTTGTTTTATACTTTTGTATGATAAATAAAAATTTTAAATATTGACTATTTATCAATATAAACTTAAGACAAGAAATTTTAAATATGTAGATGGAGGGTGGAAGTCATAATGAAACTAATGATCGGGAAAATCCTGGAAATGATGGAGGAGAAATCCGCATAATAAAAGTTGAACTAGATCGGATGGTAGCTGAACAAGTTGCACAAATGCTTGCCAATCGGGAAGCCACCAATGAATCTCATGGAAATGGGATTAAAAAGAAAGAGAGTAGCTATAAAATCTTCAAGTCTTCCAAACCACCCGAGTTCACGGGAACACAAGATGCCATCAATGCCCATGAATGGGTTAGTCAAATGGAGGCATTGTTGACAATATCTGAATGTGATTCCCAAGAAAAAGTTAAATTGGCTACACATACTTTTAAGAGGGAAGCGCTGCATTGGTGGGAATCAATCATTCAGGCCTAGGGAAGAGAAGCTACAAATCAAATTCCTTAGGAAAGGCTCTTGGAAATGTTTACTCAACAGTTTTGCCCAATAAGTGAAAAGAGAAGGATTGAAGCAGAGTTTTTGAGATTGGAACTGGGTAACATGGCATATCGGGAATATGTCACGAAATTTAATGAAATGGATCGCTTTGTGCCTCACTTGGTAACACCTGAAGATAATAGAATCCATCGATTTATCTGGGGATTGCGATGGAATACCGTACTTTCATCAAGTCTACCAACCCTCAGACTTTTTATGAGGCAATTGAAGTTGGCTATGGTATATCAGCAGAGCTGGATAGGGAAAAGGTAGAGAACATTAAGAGAAAAAAGGGAAGAGTATAAGAAGCCGGAAAACCAAAACAAGACTCAAAGATTAATTCCTCAGAAGGGAAACTTTAAACGAGAACCTAAGCAATGTTTAAAATGTGGAAAACGACATTTTGGAGTATGTGCTTTAGGAAATGTATGTTATCGTTGTCGTAAGCCTGGGCATGTTATCTCAGAATGCCGTGAACCACCGAGAGCTTGCTATGAATGTGGGCCAACTGACCACCTACGAAATACATGTCTTAACCTAAAGAATAAACCAACGGAGAATAAGCCTAAGGGAAGAGCGTTCCATATGACTGCAGAAGAAGCTAAGCAAGTAGATGGCGTGATTACTGGTACGTTTCTCCTTAATAAGTTACCAGCAACCATGCTATTTGATTTTGGTGCAATTAAGAGTTTCATTTCATATAAGTTTTGTCACGCACTAAGCAATCTTTTAAGAAAACTAGAACAATCCTTTACATTGGAAATAGCCAATGGAAAAAAAAATAGAAATTACAGAGGCTATAGATGATTGTTTCCTTAACCTAGAAGGACAAAGTTTTCCTATAAGAACAATGGTTACGACATTAGGTGAATTTGACCTAGTTATAGGAATGGACTGGTTAGCCGCTTATAAAGCTCAAATTAACTGTGTCACCAAATCCATCAAACTTCAAGCACCAGATGGGAGTATTGTTACTATTTGCGGAGATCGGGAGAAACAACCAATTAAGATAATTTCAATAATGAAAGATACTAAGATGATTCACCATGGATGTTTTGCTTTTCTAGCATATGCAATCGATACTCGTAAGGAAACCAAGAAAGTGGAAGAAGTTTCTATAGTATGTGAATTTCCCGATGTATTACCAAATGAATTACCAGGAATTCCACCAGATCGAGAGGTGGAATTTAAAATAGACCTAGTACCAGGAGCAAAACCCGTAGCTAAATCCCCTTACCGGCTAACACCTTCAGAAATGAAGGAACTAATGATTCAAATACAAGAATTACTTGATAAAGGATTTATTCGACCAAGTATCTCACCATGGGGCGCGTCGATACTGTTTGTAAAGAAGAAAGACGGTAGTCTTAGAATGTGTATAGATTATCGTGAGTGAAATAAGTTAACTATCAAGAACAAGTATCCTTTGCCTAGGATCGATGATTTATTTGATCAGTTACAAGGAGCATGTCGGTTCTCTAAAATTGACCTAAGGTCAGTATACCATCAATTGAGGATTAAGAATGAAGACATTCCAAAGATTGCATTCCGTGCTAGATATGGACATTATGAGTTCTTAGTCATGTCCTTTGGGCTAATAAATGTACCATCTACTTTTATGGACATGATGAATCGGGTATGTAAACCAATGTTAGATAAATATGTTATCGTTTTCATTGTTGATATTCTGGTTTACTCCAAAACTCAAGATGAACATGCACATCACTTACGTGAAGTCCTGGAAACCTTAAGGAAGAATAAGTTGTATGCCAAATTTTCAAAATGTGAATTTTGGTTACACGAGGTGCAGTTCCTAGGGCATGTAATAAATGATCAAGGGTGTAACATCACGTAAATTCGGGCCAAAAATGTAAATTTCCAAAGTCAAGGGACCAATTCTGCCAATTTCCAAATTCTAGGGACTAAAATGTAAATTATGATTTTTCTGACTTATCGCGATACACGATAGGGTTAGAGGAGACACACATCGCGTACCGCGATGGGGTTGTCTGACACATGGGACACGTGTGCCACGTGGCGCGGTTCCTGCCACGTGGCAGGTCTACGCAGTGACTCAGCTAACCTATATCGCGATACGCGATAGGTTAGCCAAGGAGCCCATCGCGTAGCGCGATGGGATCCAAAATTGAGTCAATAAATAGCGGCCATGGGGTTGTTCATTTGGCACAGAAACACTACAGCTCTCATCTCTCTCTATACAATACTCTCTCTCTCTTTAAAAATTCCTCGTAAAACGTGCCACGATAAATATCGATCCCCGTACCTATTACCCCGATAATTGTGCCACTCCTCGACAACATTCCAAACAAGAGGGAGGTGCTGCCCCGACGTCCCGACGACTATCTCGAAGTACGTGTTGGTGTCTCGATAAGCGTGTCGAAGGGAAAGTGTTGATTAAAGTGAATGTTGAAAAATAAGCAGCGTCGAAGTGCTGCCCAAGTGTCTAGGGTATTTCTAAGCCAAACAAGGTAGACATAATGCCCGACCAAAATAATAATAAAATATTATAAAGGCTTAATACCCCAAGTCAATATTATTCTCGATAAACAAAGAAAGATAAAACAAAGAAAAGAAAGATAATATATATATATATATATATGAATATATATAAGTATATAAGATTATTCTTTGTTATGAAATATATTATTTAAGTGTAATGAGTATACTTAAATAATAAAGAAAGAAAAATACATTTCTTAATAAAGAATAAACGTCGGGTTTTATAAATAAACTAAAGGTTTATTAATATTACTTTTCAACTAAAGGTTTTAAAGTAAAAAAGAAATAATGAAGTAAAGGTTCATCGAGATAAATAAGACTAAAGGTCTTAAGCCGGATCGTGTATCCGACTAACAAAAGTTATACTCGTACTATAGGTGCGAGATAGCAAGAGAAAGACTCACGGACGGTGTTGGAAGCCGATCCCATTGAAAAGGTGAATACGCCCTACTTTTACAAACTTGTTTTCAAACAAACAAACGTGTTATGTGTAAAACTTTACATGAGGCTACGTGTCTCTAAAAACATTGTAAATAAGAGTATAAACCTAGCCCTCAGGCTTTGGTATACGTTTGTCTGGATCCTTACATATGTGGTATGCGGTGGGCACATCGCACCACGCCTGGTCACGACCTCCAGCCACGATGGGCCGAACCAAAGTATGTTCGATTGAGAATGACCTTGTGTATATTTATGGTACCTAAGTACGTCGAAACGCTGCAGTGTTTTGCTAAGGTGACCTAGTGTAGAGACTCGAGTTTATAATGATTGTTCAACTTGATTATTCCTAAGCCAAGATGGGCCGAGACTTACGTGGTCTCGAGGGGTAGTTAAGTAAAGAAAATATTTTAGCGTCAGCATATTCACCAGCATTCGTTGCTGACGTATTTTTATGACATTTTGCAGGTAATTAAGATTAGAGCTTGTGAAGACGAAGAAGCTCAAGAATCCGATGGCTCGGATAATTTTGTTTAAATATTAAAATATAATCTTTTGGTAGAACATATAAACAAGTAAATACTAAACGAGACTTTCGTCTCGTTCTTTTGTAATGTAAGTATTTATAATATCGATCCTTATGTTTTATAAAGTCTTCCACTAATAACTGAATCTCTGATTTATTTACAAACATGGTACCAACTATTGATCACACGCCTAGGTCCGAAATAGGGGTGTGACAGGTTGGTATCAGAGCCATCGATCTTAGCGAATTGGGTATCATAAAACAATACCCAAGCTTCGATCCACGTATAGAAAATATTTATTGGTTTATTGGAATAGGGATAAGATTGGTTGGTAATCTTTTCTTTCCCTCTCCTCAATCTAAACTACCTATCAATATGTCTTATGAGAAGTTAATGGAATACTATGATAATGAAGCAAGAAGAGCAAGGAAGTATTACAAATTTCCACGAGGCATCATGAGCAAAGATTACTTCGATCATTCTTCAACTCCAACGAAGAACATAACCAAAACCCCAATCCAAGTCCAATCTACCACCTAGATAATACCCCACATCAAGTGTACCAAGCACCAAGGCATTCCAGCTATCATCCAACAAGTTTACCAATGTATCAACCGTCCGAGGTCCCGACATATCATCCAACCGAAATCCCGACTTATCAACCAACCGAAATTCCACCATATTACCCATCCGGATGTCAAACACACTTACCACCAAATCCTCATCCTTCGTATGCTTTCCTCTCCAATATACCAATCAAGGAGGAACCCAAATCTCCTTCATCCGATGCAATGCCACTCCGATTAACGAAGGTGGCATACCGGCACTTCAACTATGGATTCCGCTGATTCCCGCATCAACAAGGAAGGGCAATCTCACAAGCCCAAGATGAGAGTGACGATGCCATACGAGAAGATCCACATGCAGGCAATGACCGAAGAGGAACCGGAGGAGGAAACCGACCCCGAGGAAGAATATCCTGACAATCCAAATGAAGTAACCACACCGGAGGAAGAACAACACTCAGCTCCAAGTTATGGATCAGTTGATCCGTATATGCAATTTCTCCATGAACTCAAGGGAAATGCGTCATCAAGTTTCCCACCATATCAAGGTAAGATTCCATCCATTGAAGAACAGGCCAATGAGATCCGTGAACAAAATGAAGCAGCCGATGCATTCTTCAATAATTCCTCCAATGAGACTGCAACTCCATACCCTGATCCCAAGAACCACTATGACATTGTGATGATGGGTTACCGCGACCCACCTCCAAGATACGGGTATCCGACTGACATGCCTCAGTCCCAGGAGGAGCATTTGGACCGAGCCTTGCACGAAACTGATGACCTTAGGAAGAAGATTGTTGTGGGTGAGAAGAAAAAGAAGAAGATAGGAGACAAGCTTCTTCGCAAATGCAACAAATTGACAAAAGTTGTGAAGAAGTTCATTAGGGATTAAGAAGAATGATGGTGGCGTAGAATGATGTTTATGTGTGTAAGATAGTTTGTATGTTATGTGTGATATATGTATCATATGTAATAAGGATAGGACCTTATATATCGCTTGAACGATATATAAGTATGTTGTAAAAGAATATACATATCGTTTATGATATGTATATGAATGTGTAAAAAATAAAATTTGTATATTAAGAAAAGAAATATGTTAAATTTTAGATAAAAAGTAAAGAGATTGAAAAATAAAAAGAATGCCTCGACAAAGTGATAGCCGAGAGGTTTCCCGAAAGGAAGCCGAGAGACGTGAAGCAAAAGAGAAAGGTCTCGATAAAGAGGAACCAATCCCCGACAAATATATGAATCAAATCCAACAAATGATCAGAAAAACTGTTTGGGAAGAATCTGAAAATAGATCCCGATCTAGACAAACAAAACATACTCAATCTGAAAATCCTTCCCGCAAATCTGTCTCTAAACCCCGTACTCAACCTTCACACGAGGAAGAAAGTGAGCATGAGTCAAATGCCGATGGGGGCGTTAGAAAAGAATTTAAGAAACTTAAGATTGGTGGATGCTCGTTTAAAGACTTTAAGTATTATGGGCTAAAAGAATTTCATGGCGACAAAGGAGCCATAACAACCGTAAGGTGGCTCGAGGAGATGGAGACGATAGTTATTACAAGCAAGTGTTCAAACGAAGAAAAGATCCAATACTCCGCCCTGATGTTCAAAGGCGAGGCACTAGAGTGGTGGAACACGCTGATGATGAGTAGAGGAAGGGATGTGATGTATAGCTTAACCTGGAACGAGTTCAAAGAGTTGTTGATGTCGAAGTTCTGTCCGATGCATGAGACAGATCAAATTCAAACCAAGTTTTTAACTCACAAGGTGGTTGGAACGAACCTTTGTGAGTACAATACGAAATTCCACTAATATTGTCATTTAGTTCCCAGCTGGTCACCCCCGAATCCAGCAAAGTCACTCGTTATATATGGGTACTACCACGAGAAATTTGTGACATGGTGAGGTCACACTTGCCACAAACCGCTGACTCCGTGATGGAGTTGGCTGGATATCTGATGGTCGCAATGATCCGCAATAAAGAAGAAGATAAGAAGGTTGTGACGACACAAGACTCCAAGAAAGAAGGGAATACCCGTTTTAAGGGTAAGGGAGTTGACCAACGAAGGTTAGGCTTCAGCCCCGGCATTCCACAATGCAAGATCTGTAAAAAGTATCATCGGGGTAGATGCCTTCTAACTCCACGACTTTTTGAATCATGTCACAAACCCGGCCACGTTGCGGCCGATTGCTGGAAGAAGAAGATGACCTGCTATAATTGTAAAGAGATGGGATATCTCAGCTTTGAATGCCCCAAGAATAAGCCCGCGACTAGTGGTGCGGGTGGTAGCGGTCAAAAGAACGAGCCCAAAAAGGGCAATGCAAGAGTCTTCGTCCATGATACGAAGAAAGCGGCCGACACGCCGAAAACTATCACCGGTACGTTCCTTGTTAACAACGCTTATGCTAGAGTCTTGTTTGATTCAGGAGCCAACTTAAGTTTTATAGATTATAACTTTTGTAGTCTATTAAACGAACCTTTAATCAAACTCAATAAAACTCTAAGCGTCGAGACCGCTAGTGGCGAAACAATTAAAATCTCCGAAGCTTTAGAAAACGGAAAAATCTTATTAGCCAGTTATGTTTTGCCTATTCAATTGCTACCCATGACTATTGCTGGTTTTGATTTTGTATTGGGTATGGATTGGTTATCCGACAACCATTCTCATATCCTTTGCAACAGCAAGACCGTTGAACTTCAAGCCCCGGATAAACGAACTATTCGAATTGAAGGGGATAAAGACGTTGGCCGAGTTACCCTAATCTCCATGATAAGGGCTAACAAATGTTTAAATCAAGGATGCTTAGCATTCATGGCCTACGTCATCGAAGAATCAAAACCCAAAGAAATCAAAGACGTTCCTGTTGTTTCAGATTATGCCAATGTATTTCCCGATGAACTTCCCGGCATTCCTCCCGATCGTGAAGTAGAGTTTAGAATCGATCTTATTCCTGGTATTGCTCCGATCGCTAAAGCTCCATATCGTCTTGCGCCAACCGAGATGAAGGAATTGAAGAAACAATTGGACGAGCTTCTCGAGAAAGGCTTTATACGACCAAGTTCATCACCATGGGGAGCGCCGATATTATTCATCAAGAATAAGGATGGATCCATGCGCATGTGTATCGACTATCGAGCTCTCAACAAAGTTACAATCAAGAATCGATATCCACTTCCCTGAATCGATGACCTTTTAGATCAACTTCAAGGTGCTAGCTTCTTTTCAAAAATCGATCTTTGCTCCGGCTATCACCAACTTAAAGTTCAATCCGAAGATATCCCGAAAACCGCCTTTCGAACAAGGTATGGCCATTACGAGTTCACCGTTATGCCATTCGGACTTACTAATGCGCTAGCTGCGTTCATGGATATGATGAACCGAATTTGTAAGTCTTACTTGGATAAATTTGTTATCGTTTTCATCGACGACATACTCATTTATTCTAAGTCTAAGGACGATCATGAACATCATCTTTGAACTTTACTTGAAATCCTTAGGACCGAGAAGTTGTACGCCAAGTTCTCAAAATGCGAGTTCTGGTTGCACGAGGTGCAATTTCTTGGCCATATCATAAACATTAACGGTATTCAAGTGGACCCCGCTAAGATTGAAGCTATCTCAAAGTGGGAGATCCCAAAGTCGCCAACCAAGATCCGAAGTTTCTTGCGATTGGCCGGCTATTACCGTAGGTTCATCGAGAACTTTTCCCGAATTGTTGTTCCCCTAACTTCGTTAACTCGCAAGAATATAAAGTATGAATGGGGAACGAAACAACAAGAGGCATTTTATATACTCAAACAAAAGCTTACCCAAGCTCCTATACTGGCCTTGCCAGAAGGTACCGAAGACTTTGTTGTCTTTAGTGACGCATCTCATTCCGGTATGGGATGTGTGCTAATGCAACGAAAGAAAGTAATCGCTTATGCCTCTCGTCAACTAAAGGTGCACAAAAAGAACTACACGACTCATGATCTAGAGTTAAGCACTATAATCTTTGCACTAAAGATATGGAGACACTATCTCTATGGAGTAAGATTTATCGTGTACACTGATCACAAATGCTTGAAACACATCTTTGAGCAAAAATAGCTTAATATGCGCCAACGACGCTGGATGGAAACTCTTAACAACTACGATTGTGTGATCGTTTATCACGAAGGTAAAGCCAATGTTGTGTCCGACGCCTTAAGTCGTAAAGAACACGAAAAGCCAAAAAGAGTCTGAGCGTTAAGGCTAGAACTTCAAATCGATCTTATCGACCAAATAAAATCTACTCAAGCTCAATCTATCCACGAAAACAAGATCTCCGATGAAAAGCGTAACGGCACCATTGACTCGTTAGTCAAAGGTGACGATGGTATCCTTAGAATGGGAAACCGAATTTGCGTACCGATCATTGGAGACTTACGTGAGAAAATCATGAACGAAGCTCATAAAACTAAGTACATGATGCACCCCGGGTAGCGACAAAATGTATCAAAACCTTAAGTCGAACTACTGGTGGAATGGAATGAAAAAGGATATCGCTTCGCACGTTGCGAAATGTCTAACTTGTTTGAAAGTCAAGGCTGAACACCAAAAGCCTTCGGGATTGCTTAAGCGACCAGAACTTCCCGTATGGAAGTGGGAGTTAATAACCATGGATTTCTTAACCAAACTCCCGAAGACGACTCGACAACACAATGCTATATAGGTGATTGTGGATCGTTTAACAAAATCCGCACACTTCATTCCTATAAATGAGTCATACTCAATGAATAGATTAGCACGTATTTATGTGAACAACATCGATGCTTTGCATGGAGTACCGCTATCTATAATTTCTGATCGAGACAGTCGCTTTACGTCTCACTTTTGGAAAAGCTTCCAACAAGCACTCGGTACAATGCTAAATCTTAGCACCGCCTATCATCCACAAACTGATGGGCAAAGCGAAAGGAAAATTCAAACGTTGGAAGATATGCTCCGCGCTTGTGTGATAGACTTAGGTGGAAGTTGGGACGACCACTTACCCCTAATGGAATTCTCGTATAACAATAGTTATCACACTAGTATTCAAGCCGCACCATTTGAGGCGTTATATGGTCGAAAATGTAGAACGCCCGTGTGCTGGTCTGAAACTGGAGATAATCAATTGTCTAGACCCGAGATAGTCCAAGAAACCACCGACAAAGTTCTTCAAATCCGCGAACAACTTAAGACGGCACGTGATCGCCAAAAAAGTTACGCCGATATCCGTCGTAAGCCGTTAGAGTTTAATGTTGGTGATAAAGTTCTTTTAAAAGTCTCTCTGTTTCGGCAAGAAAGGCAAACTAAGTCCTCGATTCGTTGGACCCTTCGAGGTACTCGAACGAATTGGTACCGTCGCATATCGTTTGCGACTACCCGAGGAAATACAAGGAATACACAATGTATTTCACGTCTCGAATCTACGAAAATGTCTAGCCGATGTATCTCTTTCAATGCCCCTAAAGGATGTAGAAATTAACTAAAATTTAAAATTCATTGAAAGACCAATACAAATAGAAGATTCGAAAACAAAGAAACTTAAAAGACGAACATTGAAAATTGTGAAGGTGAAATGGGATTCCCGACGAGGACCCGAGTATACATGGGAACTCGAGTCCGAGATGAGAAAGAAATACCCCCACTTGTTCTCGTAAACAATCTCGAGAACGAGATTTATTTCAAGGTGGAGAGGATGTAACATCATGTAAATTTTGGGTCAAAAATGTAAATTTTCAAAGTCAAGGGACCAATTCTGCCAATTTTCAAACTCCAGGGACTAAAATGTAAATCCTGATTTTTCTGACTTATCGCTATACGCGATAGGGTCAAAGGAGACACCCATCGCGTACCGCGATGGGGTTGTCTGACACATAGGACAAAGTGTACCAAGTGGCACACGGTGGCAACGTCTGCCGCCACGTGTCACCACATGGCAACACGTCTGCCACGTGCCACCGTGTGCCGCCACGTGGCGCGTTCCCTACCACGTGTCTCCACGTGGCAGGTCTACGCAGTGACTCAGCTAACCTATATCGCGATACGCGATAGGTTAGCCAAGGAGCCCATCCCATAGCGCGATGGGATCCAAAATCGAGTCTATAAATAGCGGCCATCGAGTTGTTCATTTGGCACAGCAAAACCACAACTCTCATCTCTCTCTCTACAATAATCTCTCTCTCTCTCTAAAAATTCCTCGTAAAACGTGCCACGATAAATATCGATCCACGTACCTATTACCCCGATAATTGTGCCACTCCCCGACAACATTCCAAACAAGAAGGAGGTGATGCCCCGACGTCCCGACGACTATCTCGAAGTACGTGCTGGTGTCTCGATAAGCGTGTCGAAGCGAAAGTGTTGATTAAAGTGAGTGTTGAAAAACAAGCGGCGTCGAAGTGCTGCCCAAGTGTCTAGGGTATTTCTAAGCCAAACAAGGTAGGCATAATACCTGACCAAAATAATAATAAATTATAAAGGCTTAATACCCCAAGTCATATTATTCTCGATAAACAAAGAAAGATATAACAAAGAAAATAAATAAAAGAAAGATAATATGTATATATATATATATATATGAATATATATAAGTATATAAGATTATTCTTTGTTATGAAATATATTATTTAAGTGTAATGAGTATACTTAAATAATAAAGAAAGAAAAATACGTTTCTTAATAAAGAAGAAACGTCGGGTTTTATAAATAAACTAAAGGTTATTAATATTACTTTTCAGCTAAAGGTTTTAAAGTAAAAAAGAAATAATGAACAAAAGGTTCATCGAGATAAATAAGACTAAAGGTCTTAAGCCGGATCGTGTATCCGACTAACAAAAGTTATACTCGTACTATAGGTGCGAGATAGCAAGAGAAAGACTCACGGACGGTGTTGGAAGCTGATCCCTTTGAAAAGGTGAATACGCCCTACTTTTACAAACTTGTTTTCAAACAAACAAACGTGTTATGTGTAAAACTTTACATGAGGCTACGTGTCTCTAAAAACATTGTAAATAAGAGTATAAACCTAGCCCTCAGGCTGTGGTATACGTTTGTCTGGATCCTTACATATGTGGTATGCGGTGGGCACATCGCACCACGCCTGGTCACGACCTCCAGCCACGATGGGCCGAACCAAAGTATGTTCGAGTGAGAATGACCTTGTGTATATTTATGGTACCTAAGTACGTCGAAACGCTGCAGTGTTTTGCTGAGGTGACCTAGTGTAGAGACTCGAGTTTATAATGATTGTTCAACTTGATTATTCCTAAGCCAAGATGGGCCGAGACTTACGTGGTCTCGAGGGGTAGTTAAGTAAAGAAAATATTTTAGCGTCAGCATATTCACCAGCATTCGTTGCTGACGCATTTTTATAACATTTTGCAAGTAATCAAGATTAGAGCTAAAGGTTCATCGAGATAAATAAGACTAAAGGTCTTAAGCAGGATCGTGTATCCGACTAACAAAAGTTATACTCGTACTATAGGTGCGAGATAGCAAGAGAAAGACTCACGGACGGTGTTGGAAGCCGATCCCATTGAAAAGGTGAATACGCCCTACTTTTACAAACTTGTTTTCAAACAAACAAACGTGTTATGTGTAAAACTTTACATGAGGCTACGTGTCTCTAAAAACATTGTAAATAAGAGTATAAACCTAGCCCTCAGGCTGTGGTATACGTTTGTCTGGATCCTTACATATGTGGTATGCGGTGGGCACATCGCACCACGCCTGGTCACGACCTCCAGCCACGATGGGCCGAACCAAAGTATGTTCGAGTGAGAATGACCTTGTGTATATTTATGGTACCTAAGTACGTCGAAACGCTGCAGTGTTTTGCTGAGGTGACCTAGTGTAGAGACTCGAGTTTATAATGATTGTTCAACTTGATTATTCCTAAGCCAAGATGGGCCGAGACTTACGTGGTCTCGAGGGGTAGTTAAGTAAAGAAAATATTTTAGCGTCAGCATATTCACCAGCATTCGTTGCTGACGCACTTTTATAACATTTTGCAGGTAATCAAGATTAGAGCTTGTGAAGACGAAGAAGCTCAAGAATCCGATGGCTCGGATAATTTTGTTTAAATATTAAAATATAATCATTTTGTAGAACATATAAACAAGTAAATACTAAACGAGACTTTCGTCTCGTTCTTTTGTAATGTAAATATTTATAATACCGATCCTTATGTTTTTTAAAGTCTTTCGCTAATAACTGCAACTCTGATTTATTTACAAACATGGTACCAACTATTGATCACACGCCTAGGCCCGAGATAGGGGTGAGACAAAGGGATACAAGTAGATCCCACAAAGATAGAAGCTATAACCAAATGGGAACAACCCAAGACACCTACTGAAGTTAGAAGTTTCTTAGGACTGGCTGGGTATCACTAACGATTCATCCAAGATTTTTCTAGGATAGCAACACCCCTTACAAAACTAACTAGAAAGGATATTAAGTTTGTATGGGGTGATAGTCAAGAAAAAGCTTTCAAAGATTGAAGAAACGCCTAACTCAAGCTCCACTACTGACCCTACTAGAAGGTATTGAAGATCTGGTAATATATTCAGATGCTTCTTATCAAGGATTAGGTTATGTACTTATGCAACGAGGTAAGGTCATAGCTTATGCCTCAAGGAAATTAAAACCGAGCGAGTCTAACTACCAGACTCACGATCTAGAGCTTGCAGCAGTGGTCTTTGCTTTGAAGTTATGGAGACATTACTTATATGGGACCAAGTGCATCATCTACTCTGACCTCAAAAGTTTAAAGTATTTCTTCGAACTAAAGGATTTGAATCTGAGGCAACGTAGATGGTTGGAGTTAATAAAATATTATGATTGTGAAATCTTATATCATCCAGGGAAGGCAAATGTAGTCGCTGATGCTCTTAGCAGAAAAGAAAAATATCCAACTCTTAAGGTCAGATTGTATAAGTTAATCCTGAGCTCTGAGCTAATGACAAAAATAAAGGCAACTCAAACTGAGGCTTTAAAGGAAGAAATATAAAGAAAGAAAGGATATTTGGACAAGTTAAGGATTTAACTGAAAATGAAATTGGCATCTAGTTAAGGTATAATCGAATATGGATTCCAAAAATTGGAGAAGTAAGGAAAAGAATTCTTGATGAGGCTCACAAATCTCGATATTCCATTCACCCCGGAGCTACTAAAATGTACTATGATTTAAAGAGAGATTATTGGTGGCCTGGTATGAAACACGACATCACTAAGTACATAGAAAAGTGTTTAACTTGTCTACAAGTTAAGGCCGAACATCAAAAACCATATGGCAAGTTACAACCTCTTGAAATTCCTACTTGGAAGTGGGAACACTTGATAATGGATTTCATTACTAAGTTACCTCGTACACTTAAAATTTTTTATAGGATCTGGGTAAGAGTAGACCGGTTAACAAAAAGTGCGCACTTCCTGCCAATAGGAGAAAGTTACACTTTAGAAAGGCTAGCCGAAATATTCATTAAAGAAATAGTTTCCCGTCACGGGACACCTGTAAGTATTGTATCGGATAGAGACACCCGATTTACTTCACTATTTTCGAAGAAGTTTCATGAAGAAATGGGCACTCGTTTATTGCTTAGTACTGCATACCACTCACAAACGGATGGCCAAAGTGAAAGGACTATCCAGATCTTAGAAGACATGCTACGCGCATGTGTCTTGGATTTTGGAGGTAGTTGGGATAAATATCTACCATTAGTAGAGTTTTCTTATAACAACAGTTATCACTCTAGCATTGGTATGTCTCCGTATGAAATGTTATATGGAAGGAGATGCCGAACCCCCATATGTTGGGGAGCAATAGGTCATAAGGACCTAGGAAGTATTGAAGTGGTAAAACTTACTTCCGAGAAACTTGATCAAATTAGAGCTCGATTAAAAGCTGCACAGGATCGAAAAATATCATATGCTGATAAGCGAAGGCGCCCAATTGAATTTGAAGTCGGATATTTAGTCATGTTAAAAGTTTCTCCTTGGAAAGGAATTATTCGATTTAGAAAACGTGGAAAATTAAGCCCTCGATATATAGGACCTTTCAAAATCATCGATCGCGGTGGAAAGGTTTCTTATCGTTTAGACCTACCTCAGGAATTGCAAAATATCCATAATACTTTCCATGTGTCACATTTGAGAAAGTGTTTAACCGATGAAAGCACCTATGTACCACTAAATGACATTGAGGTTGACAACAAACTCAACTACATAGTAGAGCCTGTGGCTATCCTAGATCAAAAGATGAAGAAGCTCATAAATAAAGAAAATGTCCAAGTTAAAGTACAATGGAAACATAGAAAAGGATCTGAGGTAACTTGGGAATCTGAAAAAGAAATGTGAGAGAATTATCCTCACTTGTTCTCTACATAAATGGTATCGAGGACGAAACCCTCATTTGGTAGGGGATATTTGTAACATCTTGATGGTCAGAAATAAAATATATAAAGCGTATGTTTTAAATATTGATAAATAAGTAAAATGATTACATGAGGTATGAGTTATTGAGGCCAAGCAATTAGTATTATAAGACACCGTATAAAATTTATTGTATTTGACCTTGTTCCGTTTTTAATGAAACTTAGGTTGAAATGTAGAGAAAACTAAGTATGTTTCAACGATATATTTGTACTTTTATAAAAAGTTATATTTTAAAAGTTATAAAAGAAATATGAAATTTGAGCTAAATTAACTAATAAAAGTAATATAATAATAACATGAAAGTTTTTTTTATTATGTGTTACGGCTTTACTGCTCGTGTATTATATTACTAAAATAATATAATAACAAAAACTATAGTTAAATAATAACATAAGACTTGGATTGTAAGAGTGCATAGTATGCATGTTAAAATCATGACACGTTTGTAAGTAAATAACTTAATATTTTCATTTTGAGGATTTGATTCAATCAACACATAAGTTGGCCAAACGACGTCTCTATATTACACTGCTCAATTTAAAATCTTACAAACAAAAATCTAACTTTCTCTTGTCTGAAGAATTAGAGCCGTAAGGTTTTTTTTTCAAGTATTACAATTAGTTTTATTTATGAATAATATTTCATCTTTATTAGGCCTAAGTTTGGAAATAGAGTTTACCCGGAGAATAGAAAATATACCCTCTTTAATATTTTAGTTAAACTGAAGATTTGCGGGTTTTATGTCCTTTAGAGTAGGGCGTATGGTCTTGACATAACCTGCTTAGTATGCGCACAACCATATTGTGGTATGGTATGACCACTTTGATAATGAATTATTAATAAAAATTGTAAATGACTGGGTATGAATGTTGAACCATACTATGTCTGGACTTGAATGGTTGTGCACAATAATGACACTTGTTATGTGAAAGGCCTACGACTATTAGAATATTACTTCATAAATATAAATAAGTAACCTAGTTTATTAAATTATAGATTTCAGTTAAAGTGGGATAAGCCAGAGTAGTTGAAGAAAGCTTGTTCAGGTGAGTTACTTAAACTATTTTCAAAACTCTAATACATGCTCATAAAACTGTTTGGACGGTGATTGATCTTGTATTTGCATGACACATATGGTGTGGCACCCAAGGTGTTATATATATTATAATGATCATTATATTTTTATATTTTCCCGAGGGGACATGCACTTAATACAGCATTAGACGTACGTAAAGTCTGTATGTGTGAATATATAATGCTGACCTGGCTTTAACGTGAAGCGGGCGGGTTATAATTTTGGCATGACATGCAATAAGCTTATACTTGATCAATAAAATTGTTTTAGTATTAGTTTTTTAAATATGTCGATTTATGTGACTCACCAGCTTTGTGCTGACGTATTTTTACCCGAGCATGTTTTTCAGGTTGATAAATAAGGGCGCAGAGTGAGCGGCTAAGTATTGGAAGAGTTTGGTTATGTTTTGTAGTATGTGTAATAGTTAGACATGTAACAAATATTTTAGTAGTTTTTATATAAGATTACGTTTCCGCTGTAAGTATGTGCCAACTGGTCACTATAAATGCCCCATCCTGGGTGGGGTGTGACAGATTGGTATATATTTACTAAATTAACCAAAAAATATATAGTTTACTAAATAAACCGAAAAAATAAATTGATAGATCATATAAAGCTTATATTTAAAACTTATAAATTCATATGACAATTTACAATGATAATAATAATAGATAGATAGATAAATGGATCAACTTTTAAGAATAGATTTATGATTTAATAATTAAAAAAATTACTTTGTAAAATGAAAGCATATTCGAGTTTTGCTTTTCTTTATAATGTTCAACAATATACATAGTAAAACATTTAATGATAATATTTGAAATTATATATTCTTTTCAATATTTATAAAACATGGTTTGTTGTTAATTTTTGATTTTCACCAATTATTTTGAAATATATAGTAAAATAACATGTTAAAATTTAATTTTATAAAAATGTATAAATATAGTATAAATAAAATGTAAAAGGAAAGTGAATATGAACATGTATTAGGGTCAATTAAGATATTAGTTTTGTAGGAAAAAAGTTGTGAAGATTAATCATAAACTAACACATGTCATAATTGTTTTACTTTATTATAATAGGTAGTTATCATAATCAAAATAACAATGCATTTAACTTTGAATATTTTTTTTACTTGCGTTTTTTTCCGAGTACACCTGCTACAGGCCAGATTTCAACCGACTAATTATAGAGAATTCAACAAGGCTACCACTAATCTAGAATGCATGTGGTTAGTTTACATTGCATATAGGTTTGCATTATAGGTGTACAAACACCATTTTTTTTTCCAAGCGAATCGGACCGAACTAGTTTAATCAAATCATGGTCAAAACCTTTTGACACAACCCGGTTCGGTTTAGAAACCGGTTTAGGAGCATGAAAGGTCGAAATGGTCAAATAGATTTAGTTTGGTTTAAAACCAGTTTTTCTCAAACTGATCTGGTTTTAAAACCCGTTTGGTAGTTCAGAAAGGAAACCGATGATAGAACCGGCAGGCTGGGTCGGCTTGGAACCCGGCTTGGTTGAAACAGGTTTTTTTATCAAATCATTTATTCCGGGGAACCGGTTTTTTTAACATCTCTAGTTTGCATAATTGCACTAGCCACACTGTTTATAGTGGGCCTACATAAACTGCATAGTGGGCTACCCAAAACTGCACTAACTCTGAAATTGTTATCTTAAGTCCAATTAAAGTTGAAGTTATTGTGAGGTTAGCACTTAGCAGGAGTAATAATGTAATGTCAGTTAGCATTTAGTTTATTACTTTTATAAGGTTCAGCTGGCAACACATTGCTGAGTCGTCTGAAAAAAGAGAAAAAGAGAAGGAAATTGTCGCTTATAACTTTTTATCATCACATCATGCCTCACTCGGTTTCATCTTTATGCTCGGGATCCAATCAAACACGAAACTTCCTCCAATAATTGCTTTAGTCTACTCTCACTTTTATTAATTTTATCACATAATTAAATGAATATATTTCAAATTGTGTAAATCTAAAATTCATTAATAAAAGTGAAAGTTACTAAAAGAATAAATATATAAAGTCATCACTAAGATTTCAGAATACTAATGCATGATTTGTGATATGAAAACATTAATATTGTCATATATATAATTTGTTGGATTAACTAAAGATATTAGAGAACGTTGAAGATGAAAGTAGTGGCGAAGTTTGGACGGAAACGTCGGGTGGGTGGAGGCGGACTCAAATTGTGTGGGGATTTTCATAACAAGAGGGGCCGGAATCAAATTTTAGGCGGAAAACGGGTTAATTTACAATACTGCGCAAAAAACAGGGGCACCCCTGGCCCTCAATAAGTTTCGCCCATGGATGAAAGTGAGACGTGATTCGAATTCGAGTATAATAAAAGAAATGTCTTTCAAACTCTTCCTTTTTGGAAAACAAATGCCTGGAGATTCACACTAAGTTTATGTGCCATAGGTTTAGTAGGAGGCGACTTTAACAAGAAAAATGTATAGACACATGAAATGACGGAACTTAAACAATTATAAAGAGGGGTCGAAAAATTTTATTAATCATAAGTTTATACAGAGAAAGCAACCAAACTTTTTTTATCAAACAAAGATCATGCAAAAATAATAACATGTTTTTACATATACAATATGGCTTTAAAATATGGGCTTTTGGATAAAAGGGGTCATATACCTAATACCTTACTTCCGAACTATGCCTGTAAATGAACCGAACGTTCGGTGAACTGTTCGCGAAACGTTCAACGCAAAGTTCGTTTATGTCCGTTTATTTAATAAACGAGCGAACACGAACAAAAAATTTGTGTTCGTTTAATTAAACGAATGAACATGAACACATGTTTCGTTCGCTCATTTATGTTCATGAACGTTCGTTTATGTTTGTTAATAGAAAATAATTAAATACTTTTTTGGATAAGTTATCTACTTAAAGAGTTTTGTATTTGTTAATTTATGTTCATTTATGTTTGTTTGTGTCAATTTGCATTTTTCATTTATGTTCATTTATCTTTGTTCAATTATGTTAAACGAATATAAAGGAACACATGTGTTCATTTTTTAAATAAACAAACAAAAACTTAAATATTTGTTCGATTAAGCATTCATGTTCGTTTAAAGTTAAATGAACGAACACTAGCATACCCTTGTTCATGTTCGTTCGATTTATTTGCATGTTTTCATTATTCACGTTGATGAATATATCGGTCTCAATTTCTAGGCTTTGCCAATTTTGTTTGTGTTAGTGAACTGTTTTTGAACACATGCATTTCCTGAATAAACGAACATTAACATAAAATCTCGTTCAATAAGTGTTCGTGAACCGTCCATGAACAACTTATTTCCTTAATGAATGAACAACAACAAGGCCAGCTTGTTCGTTTTCATTCAGTTCGTTTACAACCCTATTCCAAACCCAAAGCCAAGGGAGGCCATAACTCCTCCTAGCCCCCACTTTGATCCGCCCATGAACACGTGACGCAAAGTCACGCTTATTTTTCTTCCCTTGACACCACAAAATCACGAACACTAGCATACCCTTGTTCATGTTCGTTCGATTTATTTGCATGTTTTCATTATTCACGTTGATGAATATATCGGTCTCAATTTCTAGGCTTTGCCAATTTTGTTTGTGTTAGTGAACTGTTTTTGAACACATGCATTTCCTGAATAAACGAACATTAACATAAAATCTCGTTCAGTAAGTGTTCGTGAACCGTCCATGAACAACTTATTTCCTTAATGAATGAACAAGAACAAGGCCAGCTTGTTCGTTTTCATTCAGTTCGTTTACAACCCTATTCCAAACCCAAAGCCAAGGGAGGCCATAACTCCTCCTAGCCCCCACTTTGATCCGCCCATGAACACGTGACGCAAAGTCACGCTTATTTTTCTTCCCTTGACACCACAAAATCACCAAAGGGGTGTAGTGTTGTGTAGTGGTCGGTCTCGGAAGGGGCTTTACCAATTTTTAATTTTTTATTAATTTATTTGTTTAGGTTTTTAATTTGTAATTTATAAATAAACTAGTGTTTAGACCCCCCGCAACGCCAAAGCTTGGGGGGGGGGGGGGTTGTAAACAGTGGCTGAAGCTTAGATCTTGGTGATCGATATTTATCGAATCTTCTCGATTTTGGTTTAGTAATATGACCAGTGCGTGGTGCAGCTTATATATGAAGACTATAATTTATTTATGAACGAAATATGGAAAAATCTTTACACAAACAAAGCTATAGTCGTTATGGTATTTGTAACCATGGCTTCATTCTTTCTAGTCAATGTAATAGCTGGACGTCCCCTGTAATCCAAACAATACTAATTCATTTGCTCCAACTTCATTCTTAAGTTACAAAAACACCTAACAATCATTTGCTCCAAACATCATTCAAAGTTTCAAAAACACCTAACAATGTTTGTAAGAAACCAAGTTATTACTTCAAGTAACTGCATTATGGTCCCAAAAATAAAATTTACATCTTGAATAACGCTCGGGTCGTTGTGTAGTTGTATAGTATAGGGATGAGCAAAAACGGGATCGGCACCGAAATCGGTACCGGCACCGAAATCGGTACCGTCGGTACCGAAGTTAAGTTTCGGGATCGGTACAGTACCGGTACCGGTATGGTACCCAAATCGGTACCGGTACCGAAATCGGTACCGAAGTTTTAAGTTTCGGGATCGGAAAAGTACCGGTACCGGTATTTCCCGATTTTTACGGAAAAGTACCGGTACCGGTATTTCCCGATTTTTTACCTCCGGTACCGGTATAATCCCGGTACCGGTACCATACCGAAATAACCGTCCTGGTACCGGTACCGAACCGAATATTTCGATACCGGGATCGGTACCAAGAATTAGGGATTTGGATTTTCGCCGGTACCAAGAATTAGGGATTTGTATTTTCGGGGTTGCTTATCCCTAGTATAGTATAGTATTATGTTGGTCGTTGTATAGTATAGTATATTAGCGTGGGTGGTTGTGTAGGCAGTTCTATAGTATTTTAGACAAAATAGTATTTCAGACTATATTATTTTAGGCAGTTCTACAATATTTTACTATTTTAGACAAAAGAGTGTTATATAGTATGTTAGACTTTAGGGCCAGGTTTCATATCCTAAATCACTTATCTGGCTTTGCGTGTAACGATTTCCAAGTTTAACGGTTTTAGACAAAAGAGTGTTATATTATATTATATGAGTCTATCCAACATGTTTATGGTATTTATTAATAAAAGTTACAACTCAAAAGCTTAGAAAAAAACTGAATAATATTGTTATTCTTTATAATTTTAATAGGTTATCATCTAGGTTACTATGAAACGGATGAGTCAAAATCAAACAATTTGTAATTTTACATTATTCGAACGTATTTCCCCAACATAATTTTCATGGAAGTTCCTCAAATCCTTCAACGACATTTTGTTCCCCTTGAACTCTTGTTTTTCTAATACTTATTTCAAAAATTAAAATGGAGGCTCTTCCGTTGCGCTACACGTAATCCTCTCTCTCTCTCTCTCCCCGAGCCTCTTTATCTTCTATAGCCACTGCCACCACCATTGGCGGCGGTATGTCCATCTCTAAACTCTCAGATCCATACCCAACCATAAAATGGAAATTCAATTTTTGTTATGTTTTCCTTACCGTTTGCATTACCACTTAAATTGAAGTCGCTCATCACAACCGGACTTCACCGTGGATTTTAAAGACCAAAACATATGTAGGTTTTAGGGTGGTGACTGGTGATTGCTGATGAGGTGACGTGGAGGGCAATGAGAGATAGATGGGTGAATCAGCAGTTTAATATAATGGTAAATAAACACGTGGGGGTAGAGAATATTGGAATATTGTTGTCTTGAAGGTGAGAAGTATGGAAATGTTAGACAACTGTGATATACCGGACATGTGCAAAACAAAACATTAAGAAAGCATAAGGTACAATAGAGTAACCATGTTGCAAATTAATATATATAAGTATACAATTTTAACTAAATTGTGCATCTTTAGGTTGTACATTCTGCAACTAGAGTTATCCTTTACGATCTGCATTAGCAATTGTACAATCTGAAACAGATTTAGTTAAACGTGTTAGCGGGTTCAACTCGCCTTTACACTAAACCCAAACCCGCAAATTTCGTGTTACTTTCAAATCATAATCAATATTTTTTTTATTACAAGTAAACAGATTTACAAACAATGATGCAAAAACTTATACTTTGTTCTAATAATAATAATAATGATAATACTAATTCACCTCCCAACCGAACTTCCTGCCACCACCTCCATTACCCACCACCTCCATCTCCGCCTCACAGCTCCACCATAACCCTCCCTTTCCGTCTCCGCCTCTCACCCACCACCGCCACTGCCGTTACCCCCCATCTCCACCTCACTGCTCCACCCTTATTTTGCCACCGTCATCACCCATTCTCGGTTTTTGCTTATTTAGTCTTCTAGCATTTCATTTTCTGGGCGGTTTGTTTTGATTGGCATTAGTTTGGAGGTTTCGCTAGTAATGCCCGCCAGGTGTTTGATTAAATGCCAACACCAAATTTTATTTTAATTTCCTTTGTTTCCAAAAACGAAAAAAGTTTTAATTTCTTAAGTGATTTATGAGGGCCTGTGGTGGAGAGCCCGGTCCTAGTTCGGGCACGGGGATTTGGCGTTGCCCCTTTAAAAATTTTCATGTTTGCAAAGATGGTACCCGGGATACAAGGGGTACTCTAGGTTACTCATGCATTTTCAGCGGGATCACTTCAATGTAAAGGAAAGGAGAGATCAGTTAAAGGAGCGTCTTGCTTCGGACTTTGAACTCTACAATGACGTTGTCGAAACCTTGTGCTTGCTTAAGAACTGGTTATGCGGGGAGTGCATGGCCCTGCATGCCTTGAATAGGCCTTGTCTGCACGGAAAAGAAGTTGTTAAATGCACCCCACGTGCAGGAGGCGACTTTGATTTTATTGTGGGGATCCCTCAACCCCACGATTCGCATGTGGAACTTGGGAGTGGTCAGTCTGATACGTTTGTGGTAGATGTCGCTCTCCTTGAGCGCGTCCTCGCCATTCCTATTGCCACTGTCAAGAGTATCCCACCCGTGTGTCGCATGGCTTTTGCCCAGGCTTTGTCAGGGGGGCTCCGTAAAGTGGTGGATGCCCCGAGGTCTATTGAGGCTTGGGTTAAACTTTTGTTGTTGCCTCGCTGCACGTTACGTGTTGTCAAACCGGCTACTAGGCAAGAACGAAGGTCCGGTAACAGGAAATCGCTTCAATGTAGCTCCATTATGCGGGCTTTGGCTGTTTGGAAAGATGGGGCAGGTTTAGAAGAGTTGGTGCTACCGCTCCTTGAACTTCCAGTGATGTGGGATTGCCAACATAAAGAAGAGGGAGGGGGCAATATCAAGCAGTGCCTCCGGAAGGTAGCGGACGGCCATTACACAGCGGCGATCAAAGTCCTGTGTTCATCCGGGGGGGGGGATATTTTGAGAGTATTGATTGATAAACATCCTGTGGTGGACCCCCCGACCATGCCCTCCGTCGTGCCATCGGAACCAGCCTTGCAGGTGGACGGTGATTCATCATCATCATCATCATCATCATCATCATCATCATCGTACTCAGTAAATCCCACCGATAGCAAAGCTATGGTAGGGTTTGAGGAGGGTAAGATGTAGACAGCCTTACCTCTACCCCGAAGGAATAGAGAGGCTGCTTCCGGTGAGACCCCCGGCTCGATAGTAGTTTTGCATCAAGCCTTGGACATAAGGCACATAACACTCAACCACCGAGACATCAGCCGATTGGTGCGTGTACCCTTGTCTTTCGACTATCAGCGCCACCACATGATGCCTGATTAACCTTCCGCCGATTGGACGGTGATTGAGTGTTGGAATGTATTAAAACCTTCCCGAAAGGTACATCTTGTGGGAGGGATGGTTTGCGGGCCCAACATATTTTAGACGCTTGCTGTGCCCAGGGGTCTCCGACCGCCTCCGGGCTCTTAAAGGCCATCACTGATGTTGTCAACTTGTGGCTTGGGGGCTTTGTCCAAAAGTTCTAGCGGAGTTCATTGCTTCAGCACCGTTGACCCCCCTGTTGAAGCCGGACAATGGAATTAGACCCATCGCAGTGGGGGCCATTTGGAGAAGATTGGTGTCGAAAGTCGCTATGCGTAAAATAGGGAAAAAGGTGGCTGCTTATCTAGGGGATTTCCAATTCGGGGTTGGGATCCCTAATGGGGCAGAAGCGGTATTACATAGTGCTAACAGATTTTTGAGCGCGTTTCATTCTGACGGGTCCCTGGCTATGCTCACTGTTGATTTTTCTAACGCATTCAACGAGGTGGATCGGACGATCCTTCTCAGGGAAGTTAGCTGCATATGTCCATCCATCTTCCCATGGGTCCAGTTTTTATATGCCCGCCCCGCCCGTTTATATGTGGGGGATACTCATATTGGGGCTTTTACTGGGGTGCAGCAAGTGGACCCCCTTGGCCCTCTTCTTTTTGCGTTGGTCCTTCATCCGCTCATCCTTAAGGTGCAGGGGACCTGTTCTTTGCCCTTCCATGCTTGGTATTTAGACGATGGCACTATTATTGTTAAGGCTGAGGAGGTCGCTAGAGCGTTGGACATTATTCTCTTAGAGGGGACGTCTCTAGGGCTTAGGCTTAATATTCGAAAAACAGAGATTTTTTGGGCGTCATGTGATGATTCGAAGAAAGTGTCGGGTTTATTCCCTGGAGAGATTAGCAGGCCTGCGATGGGAGTTAAACTCCTGGGGGGAGCGGTTAGTCGGGATGCAGGGTTTATTCGGCCTTTGGCAACTAAAAGAGCTTTGAGGGCGGTTGTTGGTGCATTTTGTGACCGTCGCTATGCAATTCTGACCAGCGGAACGCCACAGGCGAAGTTAGCACAACTTCGCCTTAGGCGAAGTTAGAACAACTTCGCCAACGGCGAAGTTGTAACAACTTCGCCTACTGAAGCCCAGGCCCGAGAATGTTTGGTCTATATATTGTTGTGTCATGTTTAGTTTTAGATTAATCTAGAAATCAGTGTGTGTTTGAGCAGCTTGTTTATTGAGAGAGAGTAAGAGACTAGAGTCGTGTGAGACGACCCGAGGTAGAGCTCACCTCGGGTCAGTCGTGTTTTCTGTTTTTGTTACGGTATGTAACGTGATTATTTTATATATGAATCTGCAGATTTGTTTATCCCGTTCTAGTATTTGTTTGTGTATTTGATCGTGTACGTGTTTGTGTTATTCGTCTGTACACCATAAACGAGTCTAGGAGGATTCCGCACTCCTAGACCTCGTGCGGATCTCGTATCGATCGCCGACGCCCCGGGGGGACTTACAAGTGGTATAAGAGCCTTAGGCTCTTACGCTATGGTTCGAGATATGCGTTTTGGTGTTTTTGGCACGTTTCTGTGCGTTTCTGGCCGAACAGTTCTTCAGGCGAAGTTATTGTTCATCAGGCGAAGTTGCCGTCACTGTTCGTAGGGTTTCAGCGAAGATATAAGGTCAGGCGAAGTTATGAACAGGCGAAGTTGACTTTAGGCGAAGTTGACTTCTCGGCGAAGTTATGGTCAGGCGAAGTTATGGCCAGGCGAAGTTATGGTCAGGCGAAGTTATGGCCAGGCGAAGTTAGCAGCCAGGTGAAGTTAAAAAAAAAAAAAAAAAAAAAAAAAAATTGGAGTTTTCGTCTGTATGGCCGGGTGTACACGATTATTGTGAGACCGAAGATGTTGTTCCGTCAACGAGTGATCTTGTTATCTTTTGGTTTTACGTGTGAACAAATACGTGTCAACTCTGATTTGGAGTTGAGGTTGTGAATGGGTTATTGTTTGTAACTGGATATTGACACATATTCTGGTGTTTGTTGGCAATGAAATTGTTGTTGTTCGTGGTGACCAACCGAAGAAAGTCAAATTGAACTGAAGGTTTTTCGTCATTACTGGATTGCGGTCAGAGCATATTATTTATGTTATCTTCAAGGCGTTCGAGAATTGGATCCTGAAACGTGATGCTTATTTATTAGAGTGAAGATTCTGGAACAAGTTGGATTTAACCGGGAATTAAAGTGTTTATGTTCCTGATCGTTATCCCTGGTGATTGAAGATGCTTCAGATTTTTTAATGGTCGTGTGTTAGATTCTGTCAGGATGGTTTTGTGATGAAATTGATCACTTGATGTTGAGTAGTTGAAGATTAAAACCTTATCATATGCCGACGAGTTAGTGAAGTTGTGGAGGAAGCCCAACTTCACGTGTTGGTGAAGTCAGATGGACTCACGTGATTGGTTGAGATGATCTATTGGCACGGGGATGCATGCATTACAAAGACCTCAATCGTTATAGTCGGAGAAGCTTACACTGAAGGGGAGATCTGATATGGAAGACGCTGGGTGATTGGTAGATTTGTGAAGCTACAGGACAGTTTCAGACACGGCTGGTTGACTGCAAACAGAAGATCATCAGTTAAGAGGGAGTCTGTTGGTGCATGTTTTGTAACAGATGATCTTTCGTGTTTTGTTAGAATTGAGAGCAACGGTCAAAGGGGAGACTGTTGGTGCATTTTGTGACCGTCGCTATGCAATTCTGACCAGCGGAACGCCACAGGCGAAGTTAGCACAACTTCGCCTTAGGCGAAGTTAGAACAACTTCGCCAACGGCGAAGTTGTAACAACTTCTGCCTTAGGCGAAGTTATCACAACTTCGCCTTAGGCGAAGTTTGCACAACTTCGCCTACTGAAGCCCAGGCCCGAGAATGTTTGGTCTATATATTGTTGTGTCATGTTTAGTTTTAGATTAATCTAGAAATCAGTGTGTGTTTGAGCAGCTTGTTTATTGAGAGAGAGTAAGAGACTAGAGTCGTGTGAGACGACCCGATGTAGAGCTCACCTCGGGTCAGTCGTGTTTTCTGTTTTTGTTACGGTATGTAACGTGATTATTTTATATATGAATCTGCAGATTTGTTTATCCCGTTCTAGTATTTGTTTGTGTATTTGATCGTGTACGTGTTTGTGTTATTCGTCTGTACACCATAAACGAGTCTAGGAGGATTCCGCACTCCTAGACCTCGTGCGGATCTCGTATCGATCGCCGACGCCCCGGGGGGACTTACAGCGGTTGAACTTATGAAACGCCTGCCGGACCTGAGGGACCCCCAAAGTGAGCTCCTTTTGTTACGCTCGTGCATGGGGGTTGCTAAGTTAGTGTTTGGGCTCCGGACCTGTCAACCTGAACATGTCAAAGAAGCTGTGTCCATCTTTGGTGCGGGCCTGCGGGGGGCAATTGAAGATATTGTTGTGTGTGGAGGACCGCATTTTGGGGACCTACAGTGGAGGCTGGCTTCCTTCCCTATGCGTTGCAGAGGCTTATGAATTTTCTCGGCTGAGGATGTCTCCGCATATGCATTTGTGGCTTCCAGGTCTCAGTCGTGGAAATTGCAGGACCACGTCCTGCGAACGCTGGTGTTACGGGGGTAGATCCTGACTACTCTTTTGCACTTGGTAATATTGGAACAACTCTCCCGGACCTTGATATATGCGGTTTTACTGATAAGGAGACCGCCCCCCAAGAAACCTCAACAAACCTTGGCGAGTGCTATTTATGGTAAACACGTACATGATTTGGAGGAGCGATTCGATATGACCCCGAGACAAAAGACAGTTTTAGCTTGTTTCAAGGAGGCTCATGCCCAGGATTTTTTGACTGTTGTGCCCATTGAAGGTCTTGGGCAACGGATGTCGGCAGTTGAATACAGAGTCATCCTTAAATACCGGCTTATGATTCCCCTTTTCCCTCCAGATGAATTATGCCTCATTTGTAAAAAAGCTTGTTTGGATAGATTTGGTGAGCATGCCTTCCACTATAAGGGATTGCCGGGATTCAAGTATCGTCATGACTGGGTTAGAGATGTCTTATGGGATGTGCTTAGACGTGCCGGGATCTCAGCCAAGAAAGAGGTACATGTTAACTTTTTAACTGATCCGCGTGAGGAAAGATCTACCCTGCGTCCTGCGGATGTTCTTGTGTTTGGCTGTGCAAGGGGTAAGCATGCGTGTGTTGACCTCACTAGGGGAGCGAAGTCTAGGAAGGTTGCTAAGCATGAGACATCGTGTTTAGAGAATCAGCACGTGTTCATTCCATTTGCCTTCGACACTTTTGGATCACTAGCTCCCGAGGCGGTTCGCTTCTTGGAGCGGGTGCAGAAGGTGGTCCACAGTGACTCGCAGAACCCGAGAAACCAAAGATTTATATTTTGTAGAATAGGCTTTGCGATTCAAAAAAGGATAGCGGCGCAGCTTGTTGCTCGTTTACCCGTTATCCACATGCAGTCTGATTTATGTTAAGAGTATCAACTATCAATCCATTAAATCTGAAACATAAACTATACCAGCTTCTAATTGGAATCCACAAACCTTCCTCCACGGCTTCAAAAGCGTTTTTCCTTCATCAACAAAAGACGCCGCTCCCAGCACTGAATTCGGTAGCTTATTCCTTCTCTAATGTCAAAAATCGGTAGCCTATTCCTTTTTGATTTACTACTTTGCTTAGCGTTGTCTATGGATGTAGGTCGTTGATCGCTGGTGTGGCTATGGAGTGATCGATCACTGTCTTTCGTCATCGTTGCCGGCTTCTTTCTGTTGGTTTGAGCCCTAACTTTTCTTTTTTTAAGTTTTTTTTTTTCTGCTTAATTGATGTTTAATATACTAATATTAGATGTATGACGCAATGTTTAGTGTCGCTTTCTGTTTAATTGATGTTTGATTTTTTTTAATTGTTTTTCAATTTTGTGCTTTGCATGAACCTAATAGTGACCAACAGTTTGTTATGCATGTTAATTGTTTGATGAAATGCTTGGAAGGATTTTTTTTTGTCAGTTAATTCGTTCAGGAAATCACTATTAAATTTTTGTATTGTACATTTTTTTTGCGGTTTCAGTATTGCATAAAGCTACAAATAGTATACACTTATGGTATTTATCTATTCTATATAACACATAGACATAAGTGGTTGTTTAAGTTTTGATGGCCACTGAAGTATTTTTCAATCTGACTCACAAATGAAAATAAATAGTTTGTAAAATTTATATATTTAGTATACATGAGGTCTCTGTGGTTTGGTATTATTCGGAGTCAAACTATGTTCATAGCAAATGCGTATTGCTTTTTTTATTTATTTACTTGACCAATTGTCTGTTGTTTTTTGAGCTGCATTTCTGGTCTATTTTGTTTGTTTTTTAATGATTACTATGGTTTTGTACAGCCTTCGATTGTTGTTGGTGTTGTGCTCTGTTTGTTCTGGAACAAGGTAGTTGGGAGCTTCGTCATCTATGGTATGTCTTATGTAGTGTCAATTTAATGCTTTTGTTTTGTGTGGATTTCTTATCGATGCATATAAACTATCCGAATATAGGTGATTATTCATAGGCAAAGTCGATGCATTACGAAGAAGACGGCTTTGAGGTTGGTTCGCTGCGCTCTCTCTCTCTCTCTCATCAACACGCACATACAGTTCGATTTTCGTGAGTCTTTTGTAATTATAGTATTATGGTTAATATGGATTCATATTTTGTAATTACATGTATTTGGAGAATATGTGTGTTGTTCATATATGTAAATTGACTTTCTCATAGCTACAGCTCCACAAGCAGTTTAATAAGGGGCTAATCATCTACAAGGTGCTGACAAAGGGGCTGCATAAGACATAAGTAAGTGTGTTTGGATTTGTGTTTCACGTCTGATTATAATATATATACTTTTTTAATTGTGAATAATGATTTTTGTTACAGGTGGTTCGTGCAATTGGTCATGATGGAACCCGACTTGAAATTTCGGAAAGTCCCTAGGGAAATTCAATAGCGAGTATGCAATTCATATTAAAATTTAAAATATTTGGATCTAATTTTTTAAGGTTGTCAAATGTTTTGTTTCAGAATGTTAGGCACCACCAGAGCAAAGACCAAACCGTGAAGAAATCCTCTCGCGGTTGATATAGTTTTTTGGATTGTAAGTAAATTTCATTCATTATTTTATTTTTAGAAATTAAGTTGATCTACTGCAGTTGTGGGATTAACATCTGACGTTGGTTTTTGAAGAACACACTGTAATTACATACTCATATCCTTACATGTCGTCGCATTTTTGTTGGTCTGTTTTGATTAACTGGATTAGCTAGCAGCTGAAACCGGAACTTATTGATGGATGACTCCAGAGGTAATATATAAACATTTATTATTATATTTTTAAAGTTTTTTGTATAATAAGTAGGACTTTAATTTATGGATGAGCTCGGTACCGGATAGGGGTGTTCATCGGATCGGATAACGGATTATTCGGGTTATTCGGTTCGGGTTATTCGGATTTGAAAATTTTTGGACCCTATCCGAAATCCGATCCGATCCGAATTAGGAATATTCCTATCCGATCCAAATCTATCCGAATTCAATTCGGATCGGATTCGGATATATCCGAATAATCCGAAATTATCCGAATAATCCGAAATAAACCTAAAAAATTTTCCTATTTTTTCGTTCCTAACATTTAATAGTTTAGAATCACGATAAACCTATAAACCGGAAAATACGAATTACTCTTAACACAAATTTTAAGTTTAAACTTCAAATAATAGTCTAATAAATATACCAAACCGGAAAATAGCACTAAAATCATGTTTTTTATTCGGATTAAACGGATATCCGAATAACCCGAACAATCCGAATTTTTTAAATTTCTATATCCGAATCCGATCCGAATCCGAATTAGTTATTCGGATATTCGGATTGATCCGATCCGAATATCCGAATAAGAATTCGGATCGGTTTATTTGGGTTTCGATTTCGGTTCGGATTTCGGTTTTTTTCGGATTTCGGATTTCTTGAACACCCCTAGTACCGGACCTCGATCCAAAAGGACTTTAATTATTTTTTTAAAGTTTCCATGAAGCATAACAGAACGCTGCACAACCAAAGGCTCTGTCCCTGAACACCTTAGATCCAAAAGGAGCTTCAAAAAATAAACAAATACGCCTTTCAACAGGTACAAACGCAAAGCCTGCTCCACTTTAATGAACATTAGCATAGTTACCAGATTAATTTTCTCAACGCCAAAATCAAACACTATCATCTAAACAGTTTTGACTAAAAAGTCAACCCAAGTAAAAATAGAAGGCAAAAAACATCAGCTTGCATTTCAATTTGTTAAAGGGGCAGTTTGGCGATGACAAAATTTTTATTGCATCTATTTTTTTCACAGATTGAAATGGGTCAAATTTGAAGATTCCAAAGCCGTTCTTAATTCTATCAATCCTTCTAATGCCCAGAATACAGTCATAAAGCAGGTGACTTATGGGATCAACCATAATAGTTGGCATCCTTAAACTTAAAAGTCGAACACGCTTTGAGATGAATTTGTAAAAGATTAAAGCTGTCAACCAACTAAAAGATATATGGCAAAGAAATTGCATGTGTATGGTGACAGTTTATATTTAGTAAAACTTTGGTGTTTGTGAAAGGGAAACCAATTGACAAAATCTTCTTGCTGATCCTTTACATATATGCGAGCGCTTTATATGCAGCCTAGATCTAACAAACATGAAATGTATACAACGGGAAAAAGAAAACACCTGACCCCGCCGCGATACAACTAGTTAAATATATTTTAAAATACAATCAGTATTATAAAAACGAAAATTCAGTTATAGAATTAAATTAAAAATACACAAAACAACTTAAAAAATAACATTAACAATTCCTAAAGTTTAAATCAAAAAACAACTTAATTAACTATTTCAGTATGAGTGGTGGCTTTCCTCATTGGTCTTTTTGAACATATGGCGAACATATAGGCTTAGATGCTCAGTCTGCATAGCAAGCAATTTCATATCGAAGTTATTTTGTTTACGTCTCTTCAAGTATGGGTGTGTTGTAACTATTTCAATACTAGCGATGGATTTCCTCATCTCTTGTCTCTTCGAACATATGACGATCATCTAGGCTCAGATGCCCTGTTTGCATAGCAAGCAATTTCATAGCGTAGTTCTCTTGCCTTCGTCTCTTCAAGTATGGATGTGTTGTAATGTTGGCTATGATTCATAATGGCCAAACAAAAAATACAAGAGGAAAAGAGAACACTGTTTAGAGTTCGAATGCGGAGTGTAGGGTCTTTGTTTAATAGGAAAACAAAAATGCTTTCTTTGTTTGTTAATGAAAAAAAATGAACCTCGTATACTTTAACGGGGGGCGGGGATTCCCCATACATTCCAACAATCAAAAGAGATCCCATCATGCCGTCCAGTCCCTCCCCGCCCCTTACCCTACACCCCTCTCGAGTTAATCCATAATCGTGTTGGCGCCCCAAGGCGCAGTTATGTGATTGGTGGTGTGGGTGGATTTAATGCCCACAACACGTGCATGGTCTAAATGTTTGTTTAACAGTCTCTTAAAATACAACAAAAAAATGTCGAACCATTTATATTATCATAACACTTCCCGTAACGGGGCAAGCATCAGAAGCATGGATGGGTGTGGTCACTGGGATGTATCTTAACTTGTTCCAAAATTTAAAAAGAGGCTAGTTTTTGGTCTTCGAATTTTAGGATTTAAGTAGTGAATGCAATGATGATATTTGACTCACTTTTTCAATCTATGTATTCCGTGTGTTATAAGCACTTACAACCATTATTCATTGATTTACAAATTTGCATTTATATTTATGGTATTATATAGTGAAGTTAATTGTTCTATTATTTGATTCCAGGAGTTGTTTCAGAAAAAAAGTATCGTTGATAAGTAATTATTGGAATCCTTAAGCGATATAATTACCCGCTTAAGTTGGTCTTCGTGAGTTCAAGAGAGTCGATATATCAATACACAAACACATCATGTCGGCCAACCGGTTAGTAAATCCAAGTAAGACCATGCTGTTGTTTTACTAATTTTATACATACAAAAACTATGACAATTCTAAGCCACCCAACCAAAAACCTTTTTAATTACTAAACTTCAAAATAGAATACAAGTGCCAATAGTTGTTCTAAGTATCTCATACCTTCAAGAACAAGTCTTTGAAATTTTGAATCATTTGGTCAACCATACCTCACTTACTTGCATACTAAGTCACATGAGCAATAGAATTCACTTCACACAATTTCTCTCGTGTAGCACGAACCGGTTCTTGAGTGGAGATGAAATGGTCATGTGACAAGTTTTCTTTTGTCAGATTAACACAAAGCGTTTGGTTATCATCTCACCTGGCATTGCTTTTAAAACCACAAAGATTAGGTTTCTTACATTGTAAACACGTGCACATGTGTGTAGGCATGTAAGCAAACTACAGGTTAAGTGAATGGTTCGACGGGAAGTTAGTTTATTAAATGAACTAATGGACACAAACAAAAAGTTTGCTCATTTAGTTAAATGAATGAACATCAACATATTTCATTTACGTTTGTGAACATTTGTTTATGTTTGTTGGTTTACATTCATTTATGTTTGTTAGTTTATGTTAGTTAAGTTCTTTCGTTTATGTTCCTTAATATATCGAATAATTTTTTTTTGTCTCATTACAAGCTGATCAGTTTTATAGTTTTAATAACCTTTTAGGCCCAAAACATTGTTTTTCACATTACTTTTAACCAAATTGTCGCTAAGGTATGATTGTTCAACTATGTTGATTCATTTAAGTTCGTGAATCGTTATATTTTTAACGAACATGTTTTTTAACGGACACAAACAAGAAAACCCGGTTTGTTTAATTATTTAAGTTTGATCGTTTGTTCAGTCAAAGTTAAACGAATGAATACGAACATACCCCCTTGTTCGTTTACAAGCCTACATGTGTGTGGGTGGCGAGGTGTGCGCGCACGGAACGTGGGGTGACTTACTTCTTACGTTTGCTTTTAACCGCGGTTGAGGATGAAGGGTTACTATGCCAGTTCCTTTTTCTTTGGTTGATGAACCAGTTGTTAATTTGCTTTAGTTGTAAACCTGTTTCTTGTACCAATCTTGCTTTGTCTTCCTCCTGTTGAAGTCAACATATAAGCTTTGACTTTTCATGGTCAACCAAAAGTCAAAAGATGGTTAATGGGAAGCTAACTTACTGTAGGGTAAGGCCACTTGGAATGTGATTGCCACCATGCTTTGAGGAGAGAGGTCGTATCTCCGGGCAATTTTCCCGCTCTTCGCTTACGTAAAATCTCCTCTCTAATATCCACAATTTTCTCCTTATACCCCTGATTAATAATAATAATAATAATAATAATAATAATAATAATAATAATAATAATAATAATAATCATTCAGTTAGATCTACAAATTTACTAAATAACATTGGTTAACTAGCAGGATATTGGTGAAGCCATGAGTGTTACCTGCTTTAGCTCATGCTTAAGTTCTTGCCTAACGCGTTCCATTAATGAACGTTCACTTTCTGTTGGAAGACCAAATCCCATGTTGTCTGAAACATCTAAACCGCCATCAAACATGTTGGCATCACTGTCTACTTGTTCTTCATCATCATCCGACATTGTTGCACCCGTACCCTCACCAGGCGCTACACCTGTTTACATAGGTAGAAAGTTTGTGATTAATATTATTCAAAATATTTAAAAAAAAGGAAAAAAGAAAAGAAACGAGCAGACTTTTAACCTGTTAAGCTTTGTAAAGATTGTTCTAGCTCCCAACATGCCATAACTGCTTCCATTGCATGAACCCGAACATGTTGTTGCAACTGCTCTTTAAACGAAGATAGCAGTACAACATAGTGTGCCTAAAAGAAACAATGGATAAAAAATGAATTAATGGATGATTAAATGACATAAAAGTGAAGGCTGGTTGGATATACTGTGATACTGTGACAAAAAGTACTACTCGTTTGGAATAATAATACCAATAACATCACATCAATCAAAATTATTAAGTGAAACATATGCATATCAATATCATATAGATTACCCTGAATAGAAGGACACAATTAAACCCTCGTTGCCCACATGGGCCACTTTAGTTTATTAAATTAGAAATGTTTTTTTTTGAACGGCGACTTTCTTAACGATGCAAGATCGTCGCAGCTTCCATACAGAAGCTCCAACCGCCTCACTCGGGCTAACACTATGTTGTCTTAACCGGGCCCACGCTTGGCATCTGAGTTTGGCTAGGCGTTCCCCGAGAAAATTTCAGGCCACCTGCCACTTGACAGATGTTGTACCAACTACGAAGGGGGAAACCCTCTACAACTAATACACCCTAATAGAAAACTCAAGCGGCCCTCCGGTTCGAACCTGTGACCTCAGTGGAGAGCAGAGAACTAACCATCATTGTGCCTGACCACTGGGAGACCCAGTGGTTGATTAAATTAGAACTGTTGTTTGGGGCAAAATGGAACATACAAGAAAAGTATTAGAAAAAAAGTATATATATATTGCTTATTCCACTGAACAATGTTGATATAATGAGTCAGAAGAAATCTAGACCTAAATTAAATGAAAAGGTTACGCTTGGGTGGTATAAATAAAATAAAGGCTCTTACAAGTTACAAGAAAACCAGACAATAATGGAAACAGATTCTGAAAACACTTGGTACAGATTTTATTATTAAATATTTTAATCTACTGAGTTGGAACATTCTGCTTCACATAAAAAATCATCACTTTTAATTTAATCAAGGGCCAACAAATAGTTTCTACAAATCTTTCTATTTATGTCTCTATAACACACACAGATACCTAGGGGAATAAATATCTTCAGCAAACATGTCACAAGAAACATAGAGAACTATGCATCTACCACTTGATGACATACAAAGGACCATTTTCTTTTACTCCCTGTAAAAGCAATAGACAGAAAGTACCACACCCTCTTCAATCCCTATAATTTTATTATTATCATTATTATTTTTTAGCTAGATGTATGAGCTAATCGTCAATTAGGGGTACAATCAATAAGCCCGAGAGCTCGAATATGTTTAAGCTCGACTAGTATTGATCTACAAGAGCTCAATCTTTTTTTCAAAATCTCAAACTCAGCTCGTGAATCATTTTTTCAAACTCGAGTTTGGCTTGTTTGTGATTTATTAACTAACTTATATACATCTTTATATGTTTTTTTAGAAAACCATAAACAAGCTAAAGGTTGTCTCGAGCTCGGTGAAATTAAAACCTAGAAGTCGTAAAGAGTTCAAACTTAAAAATTACAAAACACTCAACAAGCCTAAACGATCTTCACGGGTCGGCCTTGGGCTCAATAACTAACCGAGCTGTATTTAAAGTTCGGCCTCGATAAGGCTTGGATTGTTTCGAGGTTTTTCACAATTATCCTATCTCAAGTAGCAATCAATTAGTTATGAAATGTGCAACATACAATTAGGTACAATACACAGATGTGAAAAATGAAGTAGTTGTTACTTAATTACCATGAAGTGATTGAGGTCTTTATCATCAATCGGCTGGTTATTGTTCCCAAACATAGCGTACTTATCAATAACCTGCTGAGACTGAGCCAACTGAGCATCAATCCGCGGCAACTGATCCACCGGCGTTGCGATTCGCAAACACGAAACATGAGCCGATAACAGCTGATCGTACATCGGATGCGATAATATATCCGCTTTACACTTAGCGAATTCCCACTCTCTCTCCTGATTATTACTATCACTTAAACTCTGGCGTTGACTTAACTTGATAGCATTTTCGTCGATATTATTCTCGCTGGAAACGAACATCGATTCTCGGTTAGTGTCGTCGTTGTCGATTGGCCTAGGGGACAGCCAGTGGTTGTTGGAGTCGGAATTCGTGGTTTGTAAGTGGAGGAAGCTGCCGTCTCCAGCGTAGTGGTGGTTGTGTGGCCGGAGAATTGCGCTGTTGAGCCACGTAGGAGGTGGTGACTGTGAGGTCTTAGGGTGGTGGTCGGACGGTAGGATGCCACCGAGGACTTCAGCGTTTCCGGTGGTCGGCTGGTGTTGGTGTTGGTGTTGGTCGGAGAAGTGTTGGAGAGCCATCTCGTGAGAGAGGTTATCGTGGAACGCCATTACTACAGGCAAGCAAGCTTTTTGGTGTTGTTGTTTTAGAGAGAGAGAGAGAGAGAGAAAGAGGGAGGAGGCAAGGAAGGCATAGATTGTTCCAATTTATTTGTATTCACACATACATGAAGACAACAATACTACAAAAGCGATATTATCTATGGGAATTATTTTATATTTCTATACAAATTACTTTTACTTTATTTCTTATGATGATTGTTTTATGTGACTTACTTTTATATATATATATATATATATATATATATTTTTGAACAGCTAAGTTTTATAAAAAAAATCCAAAAGCAAGAAGCAAATGGCCTGAGTATATACAAAAGTACACCCAAAATCTAGAATCAACATCATAATGATACTAGATTCAACCCGAAGACGTGACTGCTAGGATCGCAAAAGGGATGAAAAACTTGCACCAATTACCTTAAGAAGGTGCAAGAAAAACCCCCACACACGGAGTCCGCGCCACCGGTTTTCACTCCGTTGTGTTTTTGATGCAGTCCCAAACCATACCCGGGGACCCCTTTAACATAAATTACAAAATATTGAAAGTACACCAATGTTCCCAATCGAGTGCATGCATCTTCGCCCGATTCCTGATACAAAGAAAACTTGATGTTTTGATTTCCGCCAAAAGTTTCCCAATGTCTACCCAATAACTAGAGAATACCACGTTATTCCGCATCCTCCAAATATTCCAGCAAGATATAAGAATGATTGCCTGCACCATTTTCGCCTTCGTAACCGAGCCGGGGTTATTATGATGTACCTGCAAAAGATCATGAACAGAGAAAGCATATATAGGAGGAATCGAGAGCCAACTAGAGACCATTTGCCACACCAAAGTGCTAACATAACAAGAAGTGAAGATGTGTTCCACGTTCTCATCCCGGTCGCCACATAGTAGGCAACATAAGGAGGACACACTAATGTTTCTCCTCTCAAGTGCCGTTCTTGTTGGAAGACGATCGAGATTCATTCGCCACCCGAAAATGTTTACCTTACGTGGCACCCATTTATTCCACATGTATTTGATTGTATGACCCTGAAGTTGTTGCATGGAGTGATGAATTAATTTCTTGATTTCCTTGACTGAAAAATCACCCGAGTTACCTGACATCCACTGCCATTTATCGAGTAAACCTGTCAGGGTCGTTTGAGAAATGAGATTACTGAGCTCGGCAAGTTCCTCAATTTCCTGCGGAGAAGATGGTTGACGGTACCAACACCATTTAGGAATGTTGGAGACACTCGCGTCAGAAGCACCAAATCTATCTCGTACAGTGCAACCTTTAAACTTTTCCAACAGGAAGAGAGCTGGAAAAAGAATTTTAAACGGTACTGTAGAAGCCCACACATCAGTCCAAAACTGAGTATTGGACCCGTTACCCACGACACTTTTAGTAAGCAGGCTTAGGTTGATGTTCTTGTTACTCATGGACACTTCTTTTTTGCAAATGTTTTTCCAGACACTAGAGAGGCCTTTTTTTGATGGGATGAAGTTTCCATGTTTCGGATTAAAATGAATGCTCCTTACAATCACTCTCCAAAGCCTATTCGGTTCCGTTTTGTACCTCCACACCCATTTTGCAAGCAAGCTTGAATTAATGTCTTGGAGAGATCCCAGTCCGAGCCCCCCATCATCCACCGGTTGAGTGATAATATCCCAACGAACCCAATGCATCCTCCTCCTTCCGTCCGTGTATCCCCATAAAAATTTACGTCTCATGCCTTCAAGTTTATTAATGACATTCCCAGGTGCTTGATAGAGAGAAAAGTAGTAAATTGGTAAAGAGTTTAGAACCGATTTAATTAAAGTGGTTCTACCCCCCAATGGATAAACTGGTAGCCTTCCACAGAGAAAGCCGCGCTTCAAAAGTATCGATAACTGGGGCCCAATTATTATACCGATTCATATTACTCCCAACCTTTAGTCCTAAATACATGAACGGAAGAGAGCCATGCTTGCATCCAATTAGATCGGCCATGCTTTTATTTTCCTCCAGAGATGTCTTCACACCATAAAGGCATGACTTATTTAGGTTTATTTTAAGGCCCGACACGAGGAAAAAACAATTCATAAGTTGTCTAATATTAATTAGATCTGCCTCCTCCCATGTGCCCAAAAACATTACATCATCTGCAAATACAAGATGCGACACCTTCGGACCTCCGTTTGGAAGTGAAATCCCGTTAAAAATGCCCGCCGAAGTTGCACTAATCAAGAAGCTTGAAAGAGCTTCCATGGCCAGTATGAAGATAAATGGTGATAACTGGTCGCCTTGCCTTACCCCCCCTATAGCATTGGAACTCAAGAGTGGGGGACCCGTTAACCAAAACCTAGGAACGCGTTGAGGCGAATATTCCTTGAATCCAAAATCAACATAAGGTAGGGAAGTTCATTTGTTGGAAAACCATATCAATAAAGTTCCAATTAATGGTGTCAAAAGCCTTTTCGAAGTCGATTGGAGAGGACCTAACTTTAACGTTTACCCTAAGCTGCCTCCCTCCTACACTAGCCTCTTCTCCATGGGTACTCCTGGTAAGGTCTGCAACTCCATTCCAGCTAATTCTCTTATCAATCCTTGATTAAAAGACATAATTAGACACAAATAAACTAACCCACCAACCATCCCCCCCCCCCCCCCCAATCCTTTTAACCCTAAGCGCCTATGGGGCGGTGTTCTTGGGCACTTTAGGGCTTTTAGGTGGGCAAAACGCCTAACTACACCCGGTCTTAGCTAGGATGTGTGTTATGGAAGGGCGAAAGGGAGTAGAGCCCGCCATTTTGACACATTGGCCGCGGAACACTGTCACATTCAGTTTCACGTACACTGTCACAACATAAAGCGCTTTCTTTTTCACATTTCACACTAACACAACTGGCGGTCTTATATGTTAAATCACACTAGTGCGCTACTTAGTGGAATGTATGAATAACTTCAAGTGAACTCTTCAATTTTATCTATTTTGATTTATGACTTCAAGTATTGGTTTCTATTTATTGGTAATAATTTATAAAAAAAATGAACAATTAAAGACTATAAATACGTTATTAAATTAGTTATTTAACTTGTGTTAGAACTTAGATTATACTACTCTCATCACTAGCTCGTTTTCTTAAACAACAAATAACATTTATGAAAATAAAACTATATAAGTGTATTGTACTGATATTCATCGTACTTTTATCATCTGGCTTCGCATTCGTGCATATGCATTGAAAAGTAAGCATGCATTTTAAGTGACAACTTCAGCCTATAATATAGATAAACTTGAACTACAAACTAGAATAAGAAATTTTGGTTACGTTAACACATGATCATCGAGTACAAGAGTCAGTGACTATTCTTTATGTTTACGTCTAGTGCTAAATTGGTGAAAAACTATGTGATTATAGTGACTTCACTTTTCGATAATTTCAACGATATACCATCATTTAAATGTGTTGATATCGGTTCAATATGATCATAAAAATATAAACAAAATGTAAGTAATGAAATTAAACTAAACGATTTAATTGAAGAAATTTAAATAATCCCAAGTGCTATTCAATAACTAATTGGTTGTGGAATTAAATCTTACAAAGTATATTTCTGAGAAGATTTTCAGACCTAGGGGTATACTTTACCGTCCAGGGCGTTAAAACTGAGTTAACAAGTGACATACCACTCCCTTCATGGTGAAGGACGTTAAATGCAAAGTGGGTTAAAACGTTAACGGGCTTTACAAATTATCTACACACACGCACAATAATTTAAGAATCAATATTACATTACATAAAGAGAGGTAAAAGGGGGTTAAACGATTTCCATTGGATGAGATGGGGGTAATATAGGTGACATTAGGGCGGATCCAGAAATTATTTCAAGTGAGTTCACTGTTCGGATCGGTTCGACGATTCGGGTAGGTTAAAGTTTATCACATAATAAAAATACGAATAAAATTGTTCGATTCGGTTAAGGTTTATCATATAATAAAAATACGAATTAAATTGTTCGATTTGGTTAAGGTTTATCACATAATAATGTCTACACATCCA
This sequence comes from Bidens hawaiensis, assembly GCF_021521415.1. Taxonomy (NCBI): domain Eukaryota; kingdom Viridiplantae; phylum Streptophyta; class Magnoliopsida; order Asterales; family Asteraceae; genus Bidens; species Bidens hawaiensis. The sequence continues at coordinate 442,605 of NW_027491530.1, forward strand.
ATTTAAGCATCTCTAATTGTCTAATTTATTCATTCCAATTCTAATTTCAACAAATAAATAAAAATATTTGAAGTAAAACATCAGATATACATAAAATATTAATTAATTTTAGAAGGCCTAAAGTGAAATGTTTATGAAGAGCTTACATATCTTTCATAAGCTTAATCAAAGGTCGGTCAAACTAAATTACAAATATTGACTATTAAACACGAATTTTTAATTTGACACGCTGTATTAAAAGTTCATATAAGACAATGATATTTACATAGAAAAATATAAAATTTTAGACTTGATAGTATTATTAAAAACATGCACCATGTTGCTTCGATTACAAAAGAGATTCACAAATCAAATCAGCAAAAGGTTTGAAACCAAAATCCGATTAGATCAAGCATACATTTGGTGCAAACTAGATTGATTAATAGAAGGATAAATGAAAACTTGGTAAAATAAATTTGGACACCGAAAACATGAAAGAAGAGAAATATACGAGGAATTTGAGTGAAGAATACAAGAACCGCATGACTCCTCTTTTATTTTATTCCTGACTAAAAAACGGTCTACAGTAGGGATAGAACCCGGATTCTCACAACACAAAGGTAAAGTGTTTAACAGTAGAACAAGGTTTGACTTTGTGTATGGGTTCACTCAAGATTTATATGTGGGTTCACTATTATATTTTATATAGACATTCTATATAAAATCCGAAAACAATGGGTTCCCGTGATCCCGCACACGTATACATAGATCCGCCCCTGGGTGACGTACCCACTCGGAGTTAAGCAACGTAAATGTATACCCCATGACTTAAGAGTAGAGGTGGCAAATGGGTTGGGTTGTGTCGAAACGGGTCATGGGTCAGAACGGGTTAGGGTTGAAACGGGTTAGGGTCGAAACGGGTCACTTATAAAAAGGGTTGTTTTGGTTCGGGTCGGAACGGGTTAGGGTCAACAGGTTCGGGTTAGAACGGGTCAAGGTTGGAATGTGTCAAAACGGGTTTGGTCAAAACTCATGTAAGTGACTTTTCATTTCGTTTCAGCACGTAACAGCTCGTTTAAGCGATTTTTCAGTTCGTTTCAGCTCGTTTAAGCGATTTTTCAGTTCGTTTCAGCGCGTAACAGCTCGTTTAAGCGATTTTTCAGTTCGTTTCAGCGCGTAACAGCTCGTTTAAGCGTTTTTTCAGTTCGTTTCAGCACGTAACAGCTTGTTTAAGCGATTTTTCAGTTCGTTTCAGCGCGTAACAGCTCGTTTAAGCGATTTTTCAGTTCGTTTCATCGCGTAACAGCTCGTTTAAGCGTTTTTTCAGTTCGTTTCAGCGCGTAACAGCTCGTTTAAGCGATTTTTCAGTTCGTTTCAGCGCGTAACAGCTCGTTTAAGCGATTTTCAGTTCGTTTCAGCGCGTAACAGCTCGTTTAAGCGATTTTTCAGTTCGTTTCAGCGCGTAACAGCTAGTTTAAGCGTTTTTTCAGTTCGTTTCAGCGCGTAACAGCTCGTTTAAGCGATTTTTCAGTTCGTTTCAGCGCGTAACAGCTCGTTTAAGCGATTTTTCAGTTCGTTTCAGCGCGTAACAGCTCGTTTAAGCGATTTTTCAGTTCGTTTCAGCGCGTAACAGCTCGTTTAAGCGATTTTTCAGTTCGTTTCAGCACGTAACAGCTCGTTTAAGCGATTTTTCAGTTCGTTTCAGCATGTAACAGCTCGTTTAAGCGATTTTTCAGTTCGTTTCAGCACGTAAGAGCTCGTTTAAGCGATTTTTCAGTTTGTTTTAGCAATTAATAGCTCGTTTAAGCGATTTTTCAGTTCGTTTTAGCAATTAATAGCTCGTTTAAGCGATTTTTCAGTTCGTTTCAGCACTTAACAGCTTGCTTAAGCGATTTTTCAGTTCGTTTCATCACTTAACAGCTTGTTTCAGCATGTTTTTGTTTCGTTTTTGTCGACTTTTCAGTTTCGGTTAATTTTTCGATTTTTTTTTGAATGAGGACAACGGACGAAACGTTTTAGTTTTTTTACATTTTTTTTTGTTTTGTTTTTTGAGTTATGATTTTTTTATTAATTTTTTTGAATTTTTTTGATGGTTTCTATTAAGATCAAAGTTCCTCAAAAAAAAAAAAATTCAAAAACAACAATAAAAAAATCATAACTAAAAATATAAACGAATAACAAAAAAAGTAAAAAAACTAAAATAATTTCGCCGTTATCCTCGTTCATAAAAAAAAAACCGAAAAATTAACCAAAACCGAAATGTCGACGAAAACGAATCAAAAACCAAAATCGACCCGTCTAGTGCGAAAACTCGAAAGAAACCGAAACCCAACCCGTCCAGTGCTAAAACTCGTGTCGGCACGAAAGCTGATCTGAGCCGAAACCTAAACCGATATCGTTCCAAACTAAAACCCGTTTCAACCCGAACATATCACTTTTCCTTAAGACACTAACCCACATCGACCCATGTAGTTAAATTTGTCAACCCATTTTGACTCAAAAATAAGAATGTGAAATTTCAAGTGACCCATTTTGACCCATTTAATTAAAACCTATGACCCAAATCAACCCATTTGAATTTTAAAACAACCCAAATTGACCCATTTGAAATAGTTTGGGTCAAGTTTGCCACCCCTACTTAAGAGTAATGTAGATACAAAGTAAAAAACAAGTATAAAATAATACATGCAACATAGTGTAATTATATAGGTTGGATCTAATATAAATTAAATTAACATGCTAATTGCGAGAATCAAATAGTGTAATTAAACATGCAACATGGTATAATTATAGTGTGGTGTAATTACAGCATATTGTAATTACACTACGATTCAATTAAATATTACACTATTTGATTCTCACAGTTAGCAAGTTAATTTAATTTGTACATTAGCTTTTCCGTATGCATCCTTAAATTCAGTGTTTTAAAAATCGGTTCGAACCGGCCGGTTGAACTGGTTAAACCGGATTTCGCACAGCATGCCGGTATTTTGAGTCCGGTATTTTTGACCGGTTTACTAGTACATCGTACCAGCGGTTTTTGTCTAAAATACCGGTTTTTAATGGTAAACCGGTTCGAATTTCCGAGATATTTTTGATATTTGCGGCCCATATTTTTTCAAAACTACTTTTAACCCAACAATTAACATTCAAGCATGTAAACTTTAAGACTATTTTTTAAATTTGAGTGCTTTTGCTTTTTTTTTTAATATGGATTAACTTTTGAATTATTTTTTGTTACGGAATCATTTTGTTTTGAGTTATTTTTGGATTGAAGTTATATTTATTGAAAATTATAAGGTAAACTATTTAACCGGTTGAACCACCCGGTATAACCCGATTCAACTGGTTGTACCATTTTTTAACCCATTTCAATACAAATATAATACCGGTTTTTAAAGCATTAATTATGACGCATTAGCAAATTTCCAAATGCACTAAAAAAAGGAGATAATTGGACGGTGGTTCATTTATTTATATATATACATTTTCAACTAAAAGTGTGCATTACCAGTTGTATCTTCTGCTTAACAAGTTTATTGTGTAGTACTCTTTTGTACTTCCCTTTAGTGGTTGTACCCCACTCTATCTCTCATGTTTATTTTATTTTTACACTTTTGTGAAGAATGGATCTTTGGTATTATTTTTGTTTATGTATATGTAGAGGTCCAGATATGAAAAAGAACTCACCCACTGCATTCAACGTTCATCACTCAATCAAGACACAATAATCGAGTAATGTCGAAAGTTAGAGACCCAACAATCAAGATTTTGGGGAAGACGGTTCGGGCAACAGGTGATCAGCAACGGAAGTATTCGAAGGGTGTTAAGGTAATTTTAATATAAAAATCTGAGTCAAGCCCTTTTGCAACGGGTTGATATGAGTTAATCCCATAATTTATATTTGTGTAACAGGTTGTGTTTGGAAGGTTTTGGAGGGGATTTGCATTTGTGGTAGTGAATTGTCCTCTAGGTGTTAGATGAAATGGTTTTGTTAAAAAAGATTAGTTTATTTGGGCTTGAGTTGTATAACAAAGGTTGCCTGTGATGCTAGAGGTGGTGCCGCAGTCGTAGATGATAGGATTTTGTGGTTGTTGGTGATGAAGTAAGTCAATTTCAAGTTGGGTTATAAGAGGTGAAGGAATACTCATTGGTATTATTCATACACCGGTTAACCCAGTACTGCCATCTAAATAATTCCTTCGGTTACGGTTTTACCCCTACCCCGCAACGCGAGGGTTAAAATACTAGTTTGTTTTACAAAAAAGAATATAAAACATTAAATATAATCATTAAGATGTACATGTACATGTACTATGCCGATCCTGTTTATGATAAGTTAGTTTGAAGTTTGAGGCGTTGATTATTGATTATGAGGCATTACCAAATTTCCAAAGGCACTAAAAAAGGAGATCTTTACGGCGGTTCATTCATAATGTTTTACAGAAAAAGAATATCAAACATTAAATATAATCATTAATATATATTATACAAATTTAATATACAGTATAACTAAATTTTACTTTTGTTTGGTTTTTTTTTTCTTTTAATAGCAGATAATCTCACGTGTAAACCTATTTTTCAGGACTACGTCAAAAATCGACTCCTTAACCGCCGTAAGATCATACCCCCTGATACGTAGTAACCATATGTGATCTGTAAACCCTCGCTTACTGTTGGTTCAAACATAGGATTAAAGCCTTGATTTGTCCCTTCACCGAGATGTCCTTCGAACTAGCCCAAGTGTAATCGAACTAGCCCATGTCCTATCGTATCCTTCCCAGGACACTAGTTTTAACTACAGTTATTAAAAGAAACTCAAATTTAACAACATTTTATTAAAAAGAACGTCTAGCAAGAAACTAGTATGAAAGGATACGATACAAAAGATCCCAATCAAAATTGCAATGGACAATTCGAAAAACATAAACTATAGCGTGAAGGCCAATTCAAATGGGGTAATTTCGCCCTTTTTATCAATAGATAAGATATGGTCTAGATCTTCTCCATTGACTTAGATATAGACAAAGAGTATGAATACCTTATCATTTCTATCCCGCTACAAGCCAACATGTAGTCGTAAAGATAGTTTGAATAGCTAACATTTGCAAGATCGGGCTATGCATATGTTTTTAAGTGCTCAAGATCTCTACAATCTCTCCAGAGCAGCTAAATGAGACAGTTTACGTTTACACCCTAATAAATTTTGAGGCCCAATGCATTTTGGCCAAATCAAATGCAACAAAAAGATGATTAATTTTTTAAATAAAGATTGATTTTAGCCAAATATGACAATATGATTGTTGTATCATTACTCGATGGTCCAATTCTTTACGCAGATCATGAACAAAGAATTTCACCATTTGAATCTTTTCATACCCATTTGTCACTTTCAAGTGCGATGTTTCATTGGTTGGTAATTTTGATACGTAGCAATTCATTTGTCTTCAATACCTGTTTTAGCACATGTTTCTTGCCTCATTTTACAACTTCCAAGTTACCAAGTTTCCTTGTTTTTCATAACGATCTTCAACTTCTCAGTTTTTGAGGATTCTAAGCGTATAAAGCACGCGAATTACATAAACATTTGTATGTAGGACTAACCAAAGATATGCGAGAGATCTGATAGATTATGTGATAAGTACTTTCTCATGTGTCATAACTAAAACAATATGTACAAATGTTAGACACTTCTATTCATATTTTACTTAATGTCGGCTATATATAGAATGCGTCATTATATAATTATGAAAATTTTATTATATTAATAATATTTATCGTCAGAAAATAGTCGGTGCTTCATGAAATTTACAAATTAAAATAATAATATTTTTTTAAACTTGATTTTCGAGATTTATGAATCGGCTTTCATGGAATTTGGATTTGTTATAGATGAATTTGACGTTACGGTTAGGAGGTATGGTACAACCCGAAAAACTCAAATTACTTAAATCTATCAACCAGACACATGAATACAACACAAAGCTACTCAAATTGGATGTAGATAAATCAACACTCAATGATTCAACCAATCTACCTATTATAATAAAGTAAAATAATTATAGATACATGTCACTTTGTAGTTAATCCTTACAGTTTTGTTCTTTTCAAAACTAATATATGTCATATATCAATAAATATTCACTGTCTTTTTACACTCCACTTGTATTATATCTATAAAACTAGCGTTTATCCCCTGTATTACGGGTGTTTATGGAGGTTGTTATACATTTTTTTCCTAATATTTATAGATTTTTTGAATTTTAATTTTATTTATTGTAAGAAAGTTAATAGTATACTTTGGGTTTGCTGATGAAAGAGATTAATAAATAAATGAGATATTATAACCCGTTTAAAAGTTATCTGGGTTTGGTGAGACTCATGACCCGCTTATTAGATTTTAGTATAAAGAAATCTGCAATTTGCCTCCCTGGGTTATATCGTCGCTGGATGGAATAACCATTGAAAAAGATTTTGGGAACTTTGCGCCACCATGTTTCTCCGGCGGGTTTTTCTGACTCCTTCCGTCAGTTGACCGTTGGTATTTTAGTAATAATACCAACATATTAAGGATATTTTAGTAATCTTCTCCTAATAAATAATAATAATAATAATAATAATAATAATAATAATAACATCATCGTAGATAAGGGAAGGAGCAGCAGCAACATCATAATAATAATATGATGTTAATAATTATAATATTTGACAATTTTCTATTTGATAAAGGAGCATCTCATCTTTATTAACAATCTTCATTAACAGCAGATCATCATCTCATCATCAGCTCATCTTCATCAGCATCAATTTCAAATATACTTGATCCTCAAACCCTAGATTTCATTACTCAAACCCTCAAATCTCTCAAATTCCACCACCAATCACTTCAATAATTCAATCACCGCACCCATAAATCATTCCGATCAAAACCCCTAAACTTCCGGCACCACGCCGCCGCCACGGCAACCACCGCCGCCATAGATTCCGGCCATCACGTTTTTCCGGTCATCTCGTTTTTTCGGCCATCACGCCGATGCGACACCGCCGCCGCCATGGATTCCAGCCACGGCAGGCGGTAGTGGCTGTATGTTTTGATTTTTGGGTTAGATATTTGGTGAAGATAGGTTGGTTTGGATGAATTGGTGAAGATAAAAATGAAGATGAAGATGGATGAAATAGGTTAGATTTTAGGGTTCTTCATCTCAGAAATGTGATAATGAAGATGAAGATGGATGGGTAAATGGGTCACGGATAAAACATTAGGAACCCTAATTATAATTGGGGAAGATGAAGATGATAAAAGTGATAATATATAGTTTATGTTGTATAGTTATACCAAACATTAACTTAGTTCAATTGGTAGTTTTGGTGGGTTGTTAACCGGAGGTCTCGGGTTCGAATCCCGATACTTACATGGTTTTGGATAATTATTTTTAAAATGAATTAAAGGTTTAGGGGTCATTTCAACGTTTTTTGGTCAGTCAACTCACGGTCAACTGACCATAAGGAGATAGACTGACCCGCCAAAATTTCACAGTGGTCCAAAGTTCGCAAAATCTTTTTCAGTGGTTATTCCATCTAGCGACGATATAAACCAGGGAGGCAAATTGCAGATTTCTCTTTAGTATATCTTATTTTATAGGATTTTCATATCAAATATTTGGTGAGATTAATTTTCAATTTAATGAGATGTTATAACCCGTTTAAGGGTTATCTGGGTTTAGTGAGACTCATACCCGTGATTTCGGGTCAAATGCATAAGAGATCTCCATTTACAAATAAAGCAATCTTGTGGCTTGAAAAAATGTAAGGAGGAAACAAAAAACTTTTAAAGGTTTCGTTTATATATATTATAGATGATTAAATTATTCACTTTTCTTTAAACTTTATTTATATAATATGTAAACACTTTTATAAAAATAAATATTTGCATATTATACTACTATACGTTGTTAGAATATATTTCACAACAGACTTGGTGAAATTCAAAAATCAACAACAAATTGTGTTTGTTAAAGATTGAAAAAAATATAATTTTAAATGCTATCATTACCATATTATGCTATATATATTGTTGAAGATTATATATAAAAAATAATAAACTGTGATATTCTTTCATTTTACAATGTAATTTTTAATCATTAAATTAAAAATATATTTTAAAAGTTGATCCATTTGTTTTTAAGATAAATCTATTCTTTATTGGTTTTTTTGTACATTATCATATAAATTTATAAATTATAAATATATGATTTAAATCTGCCCATTTATTTTTTCAGTTAATTAATAATCTATGCATTTAAATCTATTCATTTAATATTATCAGGTAAATATATTGTTTTATTTGTAACTTTATTATTTAAATTATCACGTGTGTTTCAAGAGATTTAAATCTAGTTACATAATGTTTCATCATATATATACAATCATTTTCGAGCTTCAAGTTCTATAACCCGTTACAACATCCCTATTTCAAATTTTAGGGTGGCGGCGGTACCAAAATACACGGGGTAGCCAATAGGGTTTCCCCGATACCGCCCCACCTCCTTTAGCAATCAATTCAATTATAAAAAGAAAATATTAAAAATTACAACATATAATATAAATAATAATTTCAATTTCACTAGTGTCGGCTTCCATAAGTTGTTGGCATTACCGGCTATACCCGGTGACAACGCGGCATCAACTCGGGGACCGCTTCAACCGTATTTGTCATGTAATGCTTGACTTCTAACAAGGCTACAATATAAATGACTAATTTTGTTCAATAAAATATGATATATTATAATCAATATAATTTTGTTGCATAGATAATACATAAGAACAAAACGTAACTCAATTTACACGCCATTATATTTTAGCATTTTAGTCCCATTATTTTATATCTTAATTAAGTACATAAATGTGAGGATAAGATACCAAACAAACGATACACATAATAAATCAAAAGGAGAAACCTGCGGAAAGAATATCATCTGCGAGCCCACATAGATCCGTCGCGAAGGAGATACCTGTATGAAGTAATAAAGCATAACGAAAGTCTCACTATGGACAAACACGTGGCAGAAGGTCACTGCTTAGTAAACCTGGCAATAATATGGACGCATGATGGACCAATGAGAATGGGCTAGCACAATACTTGCACAGAAAGAAAGAATATAATACGCCAGACTGTCCAACCAATCAGGAAGAAGTATCATGCCCAGCCATAAGAATGGAAGCTTCCATTGAGTGGGACAACTGGCCAAACCCTTCTTTATCCCCCCTTCTAAATATAAAATGAAGTCTAACGGTAAAGGGATTCCAGACACTCTGAATTCTCTAAATATATTATTATCACTTACCATACTGATTCTCACACCGGAGGGTGGTTACGAGAAGACCCCCTTATTCCACTTCTTGTAACGAGCTCACGATGTTCAGTGTTGCAAGTGAGGCCTTTTGCTAGAACTCACAACCGTTCGTAATAGTATAATTGGCAAATACTAAGCTAAACCTATTAAGCGTTCGTTTATGTATTAATCCATCCTTGGGTGAGATATTAGGTTAAGCCTAGTCGGGTTTAACTTAGTGTTTCTTCAATGGCGCCATCCGTATCGGCTAGAACTGAAAAATCGATAATCAAGCGTTATGAGTTCCGGTAGACCTCCTGAGGCGACACCACAAACTTCCAACCGTGCAGAACCCAACTTAGATGGGGCTCCAGAAAGAAGTTTGAGGCGGAGAGAATATTATATCGAAATTGAATGTCCCCAGCAAGACGTATCGTTCCATTTCGCGGAAGCTCGTTTTGGTGGTCAGAAAAGTCCCCTTCGTAACGGAGGACGAAGAAGAAGACCCAGTAATGTGGCTAGAAAGGAACAAGAAAGGATAAGCAGAGAATACGAGAGGAGGTTGGAACGACAGTGGAGAAAACAGGCGAAGGGAATCCCCCGCGAGCTATCGTTTTCTCAGGTGATGATGCGAAATCATCAGATGATGAAATACACCCTCGTCGCCACGAAAATGAAAGATCGGGAAGCCACAGAGACTAACAGAAGAAGCAAGGAAGAAGCCGAGAAAGGTCTCCTAACCTAAGTCGAGTAACTAAGTCAAGGAATACGCGAGAGAAAAGTGTGGAACCTAAGAGTGGAAGTGATGGAGAAAGCCCTGGTTCGAGAGACCAAGTGCGGGCACCCCGGCGCGGACGTGGATTTCTCCAAGCCTTACAGGCCTAAAGCTTTCACGATAAGATAAAAATTCATACAAAAGATAGCGGGGGCTCCACTACCTTTCAACTCAAAACTCCCAAAAGCGGTAGGAAAATATGATGGGATGACCGATCCAAGCGACCTTTTACAAAGTTTCATATCAGCCGGAGGAGTGGCAAGTTGAACATTTCCTGTATGATGCCATATGTTCGCCCTCACCCTCCATGGCGCAGCTAGGGAATGGTTCAAGAAACCCCCGGAAGGCCAAATCACGAGCTTCGAATAATTGGTAGCAAAATTCATTTTACACTTCAGTCACTAACGGAGGCATACCCACGATCCTGCCGATATACCGACTGTGTTCAGCCGAGATAATGAGTCCATCGAGGACGTCATCACGCGATACAATACAGAAGGCCTCAAAATAGAAGGGGTATGCGAGTACGATGAGAGATGGCTTTCGCCAAGGGGTGCAGAGCGACGACCTCATCCGGTGCTTATCAGGGAGATATGGCATGCAAAAGTCATGGAACGAGCTCATGAGAGCAGCCAAGGTGTAAGCTGACACTGAGAAATCCTTAAGCGGACGAGGATACTCTAGAGCTGATAGCAAGAGCAAACCCAAAGGGTTCAAGAACAACAAAAGAGAGCGAGAGTCAATATGGTCTCGAATCCAATCCTCAGCGGAAACATCAGCACCGCCCCCTGTTGCTCAACCGTTGTTAGGAGAAAAACAAAATGATCAAAATTGTGGATATTAGAACAGGGAATGGACTCTATGGAGAAAACCTCGTCCCAAATCCTAGCAACTGAAAATGTCGACTTCCGGACACCCAAACCAATCTTCAAGAGAAATAATTTGGATAAGTCAAAATACTGTAAGTTCCATGAAGACACTGGTCACAATACATATGACTGCACAAATTTGAATAATGAGATTGAGAAAACGGTGAAATCCAGAAAGCTCGAACATTTGGTCATAAAACCAGAAAGCATGCCAAGAATCAGGGACCAGGCAGATATGATGGTCCTTTAAAAACAGATAAGGAATCTGAATACACACATGATACAAGGAGAAAGATGCAAAAGTACAAAAAGGCATACACCAAGCAGTGAGGCCTGGTAAAGAGGAGCCGGTAATCTTCCCATGGATCAAAGGATGACCGTGCCTGAAACAACCACTAATATTCACCGCGTTGATAGGACATTACCGAAGCACCTATGTCTTCATCGACCAAGGCAGTACTTCAGACATTATGTACCAACAATGTATCGAGCAACTCGATGCGGAAGATAAAGAGAGATTGGAACCAGTCAACGTGCCTGTCTCCGGGTTCTCGGACGAAATAACACATCCACTGGGACAATTAAAGTTCCTGTAACGTTAAGTAACGGTAAGAATTCGAGAACCGAAGGGGTAGAATTCTTGGTATTACCAGTGAAATTCATGCATGATGTGATTCTAGGAAGATAAGCGATAGGAGCTTTAATGCAAATCCTTCCACCACACAAAGCATAATAGGCATCCAAACACCAACAGGGGTTGCGCTGATAAAACCTAACAAGGACTGCCTAGTCGCGGAAGGGTCGAAGCCCCTAAAAGCGCAAAAAATTGGATAGTAACATGGAACATGAGAAATAGACGCTCAATGCCAAATTTCCAGATCAAACCATCACCATCAGGCCTACCTTGTCAAGCAACATACTCTCACTTTTGAAGCAGTTGCTACTAAGAAATGTATATGTTTTCGCGTGGCAATCAGCTGACATGGTAAGTGTTCCACGCAGGATGCCAGAACACGCCTTAAAGGTCAACCCGGCGTTTACAATAGTTGTTCAGAAACGACGGAAGATGGGTCCAGATCAGACCAAAGCGATGAACGATCAAGTTGTCGAGCTATTAAAGGCAAGTATTATAAGGGAAATACGGTACCAAACCTGGGTCACGAACCCAGTAATGGTACCAAAAAAGCAAAGGGGCATGGCGAATGTGCATTGATTATAAGTATTTGAACAAAGCATATCCCAAAGATTGCTACCCACTCCTGTGATAGATCTGAAAGAAGACGCCGTGGCTCCATATCGCTTCAAATGCTTCTTGGATGCATATAAAGGTTACCATCTAATTCACATGGCGGAACAAGATCAAGGCAGACAACCTTCCACACATATAATGCACATTTTTTAATAAGATGGTGCCATTTGGATTGAAAAATTCAGGAGCTACCTACCAACGCTTGATGGACAAACAGTTCGGCGAACAGATTGGAAGCAACCTTGAAGTGTATATGGATGACCTAGTCATCAAGACTTTGGAAGAAGATCAAATGTTGCAAGACATTAAATATACCTTCAAGAGGCCACGACAGATGAGTATGAAACTGAACCCAAGCAAGTGTTCGTTCAGAATGGAAGAAGGCAAGTTCCTTGTGGTCATTGTTACCAAAATGGATTCATGGCCAACCCCGAAAAAGTACAGGCCATCTCTTGCATGCCCTCACCAAAATCAATGAAAGAGGTCCAAACTCTAAACGGGAGACTGGTGGCGATGGATAGATTTTTCGCAAATCATGCCACCAAGTCATTCCCATTCGTGTCAGCGCTGCGAAATTGCCTGAATTTCGATGGACACCAGAAGCGGAACAAGCTTTCCAAAAGTTAAGAAGTGCCTAATCGAATTGCCGATGCTGATTGCCCCGCGAAAGGGCGAAGAGTTAGTCATGTACCTATCCGCATCAGACAGAGCGGTAGGAGCAGTGCTATTAGTGTATGGTGAAAAGATCCAAACACCGATAAATTACGTCACCATGACTCTCACAGATGCAGAAACAAGATACTCCATAATGGAAAAATTGGTCATAGCATTGGTATACACGTTAAGACGCCTTCGCAGATATTTTCACGGTAACCCAGTCAATGTGTTGACAAACTATAAAATCTAAAACGTGCTCCGGAAACAAGAACTTTCAAGACGATTGGCGAAATGGGCCATTGAACTAGGAGAACATACCCTCCAATACAAGCCTAGGCCAACAATTAAAGGTTAATTTATGGCGGATCTCATCGTGGATGTACCATCCGAGAAAGAAGATGAGTGTAGAGCAGAAGAAAAAACAGCTGTGCTTGTTGATGAAAAAGAAGCATGGTCGCTATTCACCGCTGGAGAATCTAATGATGAAGGATCAGGGGCTGGATTGAAATTAGTAAGCCCAGGTAAACAAGAGTTCACATGTGTGATCCGCCTGGATTTTAAAAGTATGAACAACAAGGCGAAATATGAGGCATTTTTGGCCGGGCTACGCATAGCCGACAAATTTGGAGCACAACACGTCGAAGCATATGTTGACTCAATGATCATACCCAACCATGTCAATGGCTCATACGAAGAAAAAGATGAAGTCACGGCGTCTTAGCTGGAGCAAGCCAGACAGCTGATCCAAAAATTCAAATCATGCAAAGTTAAACATATCAAGAGAAGTGAAAACAAGTCAACTGACACGTTAATAAAATTGGCAGCGACCAGCTTCGAAAACCTGGCAAAGGAAGTCAGAGTCGAAATATTAGCAAAACCATCTGTTCCACCAAGACAAGTTTGTATCACACAAAACCCAGAAGAGTCATGGATGACTCCACTCAGGGCATACCTCATGAAGGTATTCTGCCGCATTAGAAAGCGAAAGCTTTGAAGATACGGTACAAAGCGTTGCAATACCAGTTGAAAGATGGGGTCCTATATAGAAGATCATTTTAGGCCCATTGCTCCGCTGCGTAGACGCTGAAGATGACAATTACCTGATTCGGAAGATCCATTAAGGGATTGGTGGGCTGCACGTGGGACCCAAGATAGTCGTAGCAAAGATCACCAATGCCGGTTACTATTGGTCGGGCTTGCACTTAGATGACGTAAAAGAGTTGCGGAAATGCGACTCATGCCAGTGGCATGCACCAAACACCCTCCGGCCCAAGAATGACCTGTTCCTAGTTTCTTCTGCATGGCCATTTAATAAATGGGCCATTGACATCATGGCCCATTCCCAGAAGCGCCCGCAAGAGTGAAATTTTTGGTAGTTGCGATTGACTACTTCACAAAATGGGTCGAGACAAAACCTTTAGCATCCATTAGCACTGCCGCAATCAAAAAGTTCATTTGGGAATTCATCATATGCCGCTTCGGGCTACCTAAGACGATGGTTATGATAACGGTACCTAACTTGCGGACAAGACTCTTCAAGAATGGCTCGAGGAACTCCAAGTAAAGCAAGTGTTCACATCAGTAGCACACCTGCAGGGGCATGCACCAAACACCCTCCGGCCCAAGAATGATCTATTCCTAGTTTCTTCTGCATAGCCATTTAAAAAATGGGCCATTGACATCATGACCCATTCCCAGAAGCGCCCGTAAGAGTGAAATTTTTGGTAGTTGCGATTGACTACTTCACAAAATGGGTCGAGACAAAACCCTTAGCATCCATTAGCACTGCCGCCATCAAAAAGTTCATTTAGGAATTCATCATATGTCGCTTCGGGCTACCTCAAACGATGGTCAGTGATAACGGCACCTAGCTTGCGGACAAGACTCTTCAAGAATGGCTCGATGAACTCCAAGTAAAGCAAGTGTTCACATCAGTAACACACCTGCTGGGTAATGGCCAGGTTGAAAGGGCCAACCGCACCATTTTCTAGAAGGAATCAAGTCCAGGTTGGGACTGAAAAGAGCTGGATGGGTGGATGAATTACCACACGTGTTATGGGTATACATAACCCTAAAGAGAAGGAGTCACGATGAAACCCCGTTCAGTCTCGCCTATGGGACAGAAGCTATGATACTGGCCGAAATCGGGCTCCCCTCTGCAAGGGTATTATTAGTTGAAAAGGACAACGAGTCAGAACTACGCTTGAATTTAGACCTACTTGAAGAAATGAGAGAGTTGGCAACAATAAAAGAAGAAAAATACAAGCACCAACTCGAAAAATATTATTACAACAGGGTAAAGACAAGTACGTTCAAGGTCGGGGAATATGTGTTCCCCAATAGAGAGGCATCTAACACGGAACCCCCAGGGAAGTTGGCACCAAAATGGGAAGGCCCCTATGCAATTTCCAAGATACAGGGTAAAGGAGCATACTCCTTGGAAAAATTAGATGAGTCACCAATCCCGAGGACATGGAACGCAGCACAACTTCAGAAATGCTACCTCTAAAAAGATTATGTACTAAACGGGCCAAAGGCCATTTTCGTTTTAAGTTAATAAAATCCTCTCTTATTATTTATCTTTTCAAGCATATTCCTATGACGTTTGGCAACAATCGCTTAACAGAAAAACAAACATGAAAAGATTAGACAAAATAAACCAAACGGCTTCTATTATTAAAATTAAGCAGAACTGACAATCCGCGCCCACAAAATATACAAAAACAGGATCAACGAAACATCAGAGTCCGCATCCAACAAGTTTCAAACCGATCACCAAAAGTTTACTTGGAACAAAACATAAACTAAACAAACACTACGACCTCAGTCGTAGTACACTATCTCTTCCTCCTCCTCCTTGTGCTCGTCATCATCGCCACTGCCATCATCACCATCATGGCCGCTACCAGAAGGCTCGCCAAGCCTTGTAAAAGCAAATTTAAGTCGATCAAACTCATCAGGTTTATCAGTTAGTTTGTCGACAGTCTTAACCATGCTGAATGACAAATTGTCATACTTCACCAGCAGATCGTTGTATATCTGATCGCAGTAGATCTCATATTGCGCTAAATGGGAAAAGGGCGATTAGAAGCGGAGAGCTAGAGACCGGCTAAGATCAGAAATGAAAGAGCCCTTCTCTTTCAAAACATTATCATGAGCCACCACTTTCTCTCGCAAAGTAGCGAGGGCAACAATAGAGACCTCCATCTTAGACTCCACTCTCTGAAGCTTCTCTCGGACACCCAGCAAGCGAGCATTCTTGTGCTGGAAATATTCTTCCTAGCGCTTCACAGCCTCACTATGCACGGTTTGAGCAGACGCCAACTACTGGCGGGTTGTAGCTAGATTCCACTCTATAGTCTGAGATTCCCGACGATGTTCCTCAGCCTCCTTCAACAGCTTCTCCCGGTCAACATTCATTGTCGCCCAGTCATCCTCATAGATATCCACTCACGAACAATCTCATGAGTCACAGATAGAGAATGAGCAGTTTTGGAGGATGTAATCGTCGTAAAGATTACCTTGGGCATGGCCGCGATAATAATCAACCTCTGCAGGAGGGGAGCAATGATTGAGAAAATCTTTGCACACACCAAGATCTTGAAAGCGAGATTGGGAGTAAGATTCTAAAAGGGTACATAAAAACCACTGTCACCGCGGGCATGAGTACCAAAGAAAGGACCTCCCCCACCACCATCATCACCACCACTTTTCATGACCACCATTTCCACCGCCGCTAGGACCAGGGCCATCCCCACCACCGCGAACACCACTGGCGGAAGGATCATCCTGAATAGAGGAAGTATCCTGAAAAATCGAGTGCGGAGGAGTAGGCAGACGGCCACTAACGACATCATGTTCTTGTGCAATCTCCACTTCCTCCTCTTCAGTATCCTCCTCCCTCATAGGCGAAAGAGAGCGAGAAGGCATCTTGATAAGACCTTCTTCAACAGTAGGAGGCAGAAAAGGTTAGAGAGAAGTTTTCTCTCTATCAACGGGTCCACCAGATGACCTGTAACATCCCAAATTTCGTAATAATAAATAAAGAAAGTTCATGATTTAAAGCGCGTGTTAGTATTTAATTAGAAGAAATAAAAGAAAAGAAAATGGACTTGGAACAATTAAGATGGATTAAGGGATGAGATGGGCTTTAAGGAGTACAAATACTCCCTTAAACCCTCTAAAACACTAAATCCTCATTCTTTCCATCTTATTCTCTACACACACTAAAAAACACACACATATTACTATAAATACGACCGAGAGAGAGAGAGAAGAGGGAGATTCGAGATCAAATGAACGTTGGTTTTTGATAGATCCTTATTATACAAGATATACACAAGATCTAGAGTTCATAACCAAGCTAGCCGAGACCAAATGAACACGTAAAGGTATGTTCTTGATCTTAAAGTTTATGTTAAAATAAACGGTTGGCCTTAAAACTTAAACATAAAGTAGATTGGGTATAAACGAACCTTAAAGTAACAAACTTGATGTTATAATGGACGTAGCGAACTTAAACTTACGAGTGGTTCATAAAATAAACCCTAGATCTAGTTTTGAAAGTTTTACGCTTAAAGGCTCAAACTTTGAGGTTAACCGGGTCAAACTTTGGCCGAGAACGGTTAAGGAAACATTTATAAGTCTATGCTGGGCCATGACAAGGTGTTAAGGCTAAGACGGGTATGGGATAATGACATTAAAAACCAACCGTGACCCTTAAGGGTCAGGTCGGTAGATTACAACCCTACGGGTTGCATACAAGGGCCCAGACTCGATTACTTATGTTAAACCGCATACACTCGTGAGTCGCTGACTCTGTAGTCCCATACAATGCTAAGAGTTGTCACAACCTAAATCTCTTACAAAGGACTTGTGTAAAATTTATATGATTCGCTTACAAGCTAAAGATCGATCACACACATGTTGATCGATTACTTTTAAGTTGCATACATACACTCGATTACGTGGGCATATCGATTACAATGATACCAATTCGCATACAATCGGGACTCGAGCACTTTGCCCTTATCCTCTTACAACTTAGTACACTCGCATACATACACTTGATTACACTTAATATCGCTTACAACAGGAAACCCGCATACAAGCTAAACCCGATTACAATTATATGTTTGATTACAAGGACTAACGATCACAACATAGGTAATAAATTACTTTGGCTATCGATCAAAATTTGCTTGATTACCTTGGATATCAATCACAATGGACTCAATTTCATAATGGTTCGATCACCTTATATGTATAGTTACATTGAGGCTGCATGTATAGACTCGCATACAATAGAAGCTCAATCACAACTACCCTATTCGTTTACAATCCATTTACAATGAGATTCGATTACTTTAGACTTGATCACATTGACGTTCAATTACAATATACCCAATTACATTACCCCTATCGATTACCCCCTTTAACTCAATTACAAACGAGGATTTGAATGCATAAGGGTCATTCACTTACTCTATGACTCGTTTACAGCTAAGCTCACTTACAAGGGGACTCAGGTCCAAGAATATGTCCAGTTACAAGTTAGATCTCACATACAACGCCCAAACCCGAATACACTATGTATGCTCACATACATAGAGGCCCGATTACCCCCTAGATGTGATTATAAACAATACCCGAGCTCTAAATGCATATTATCATGCAATGATGACCCGAACACTTAGAAACACCCAACCACTATTGTAATCTAATGAACTAATAAAAGAATAAATGGATACGATAGATGCTTAAGGATAAAATATCTAAGTAAAATGTAATATAATATAAAACTATGCTTATGGATAAAAAATGAAAGAAAAAAAAAGAAATATTAAAGTAAATGAAAATATTCTAAGTATAAAGTAATCTAATACAACACCATTAGATTTGACTAGACTTAGCCATTTTGGTTGAAATACAAATAGAACAAGTTTTAATACGTGTAACTTATATACAGTTAGCAGAGCTCAACTAAAGAAAGGATTAACTATTAACGGAGAAAGAAACATAATGCAGGTGAGTTTCAAGCCCCATTCCTTGTTATGTTTTCGGGGCTGTATGCATACTCGATGTGATTTGTTATTACACTTATCCTAAGTGATAAGTGTATGCCATATGTAATTTATGTGAAAGGTATGAATGATTTCTTGTTAGTACGTGAACGATCTTCGGATATTGCACATACTGTCAAGTTATAATTATGGATATGAATGCTATGTATAATGTATGAATGATGTGTACGTATGCTATGAACGAATGTAATAGATGGTCATGTATAGAAGAAAGGGACTGAGCCCTAATAATACTCAAGGTAGAAAGGGACCAGACCCTAATAATATTCGAGGCAGAAAAGGAACCGAGCCCTTATAAATCTCGAGGCAGAAAGGGACTGAGCCCTAATAATACTCAAGGTAGAAAGGGACCAGACCCTAATAATATTCGAGGCTATAAAAAGGGACCAGACCCTAATAATATCCGAGGCAGAATAGAATAATGAAAAGTAGAGCTTAGAATAAAGTATGAAGGTAAGTATATATGTTATGAATGAAGTATGAAAGTATAATGTACGTATGAAAGTACGTAGTTATGAATGTATTGTATGTGGTATGATTAACTAGAACTCACTCAGCGTAGCTGACTTTTAGTATGTACACAGATGAGTAGGATGAAGCAACTCGCTTGAGGGGAACACGTGGCAAATGAATAAGAGGGCTGGCATTTGAAGACTCAAGACGTTTTATAAATTATATCTTTGATTTGAAAGACAATACGTTTGATAAGACAAAGTTATGGATTAATATGTAATGTCTTATGAAAGTTAAAGTATTCCACGAATGTTTTATTAACTCTGATGATTAGAACTGTGTTTATGAGTAAATCCAACGACCCAATGTAGGGCACCGGTAACAGGGCCTTACATGACCCACCAATGGTTTTCTTCAACGAACCTACCGAAAACATGTCAGAACCAAAACATAAATCGGCAGAAGAGACCAAAAAGTCATACTTGCGGAAGAAGCAGACTTCTCCGCTAGCTTCTCACTAAGCTTAGACTTGGGGTGTTGGTTACCATAATTGAGTTGTCGGTGAAACCATTATCATGCGATCAAACGCTGGTCACTATGACATGATGTGATTAATATGATGGACCTCTCCGAATGCGATAAATAAACACAATAGCAAATAACAAGTAGCAAGTAGTCATTCAATTGATACATAACACAAATAAAACCAGTTTGCATTTGAGAATATGATATAAAAATGTAACTTGATAATTTCTACGCATAAGTCCCCAAAAGATTTAAAAATGGTAAAATAAGGGAGTGATTACTCATCTGATTAGATGAACCAAAGACAAAGGATGATGTGAGAAAGTTAAACCCTTCGAGATATACCGTCTAGGATTCCTAGTTAAATAATATAATAATAAGAGTTAATAATAAATGGGATAACACTCATAATGGATTTAAGACTTCGATGTGATTTGAGTTATGTTTGGGATTATAGTATTATTGATTGAACGATTGATCTCTACGGTTATTGTTATTGAGAAAACAATATTATTATTCACCATTTTATTTATAAGATTATTAGCTTTATTATTAATATAAAATTTTAACTAAAACATGAGATATAAATATAAGACAAATATATAAATATATAAATAATAAATGTTTAAGTAAATATAATGCAATTATGTAAATAAATACAACTTGTAGTATATCAAATAATTTAATACAAACGACTAAATATATAATTATCATATAATATATATTTTGGAAGTTTTTAACGAAAATCTAATGGTATAAATATAGATAACACGTTTAGTACGTTTATCATATTTTTGTTTAAAAATAAATTATTTATATATATATATATATACATATAATACACACAAACACACACACATTTATAATAAATGTACGAAGTTCGTAAAAACGTTTAAACGAGAAGAATCATCAATAATGATGTTGGGTTTTAATAAAATAAAGTTTATTATTAATATATACTTATAAAACATACACACACACACATATATACAAAAACTTGCAACGGGATTAATTAACAAAGAACATAAACTTTAAGATGTCGGTTTAATAAAATAATGTTTATTTAATATTTAATAATAATTTATAACTCTTTTAAAATCATCAAAAAAATAAACAGAATAAACATCAACAAAAACGGGCTCGAGGGATTCAAACCCGTGCCCCCTTGCCGTCCAAGTTTTAACTTATATGCACCAGCCAACTGGGCTGGTGTCTAACTCATGTATTATACAGAAACAAAAATATTTAAACACGCATTAATATGAACCAGATTAACTATGAACCCTAGCAATTGAAATCGCTTAATCTAGTTGACGTTTGATTGACTAGCCATAGGGTTATTGAAATTGAGTTAAAAACGACCTTGTTACATATATCAATTACCTCAAACAGTGAAGGATGGATGATTAATTGGGACGGTATAGGGCCAACAATATCTTGAATCAAAACTATTACGAGCAGGCTACGATAATGCAATTAATCATGGAGATTTATCTCGTGAGGTGGAGGAGAAGATGCAGACGAGCTTAATTTCCCTATGACCCACCATCAATGGTATATCGATATGATATTACACGACGGTTAGGTTAAGAACTCAATTAATATAATATTGATTTTGTTTTTTAAATTAATTATGTCGGTAAGCGTCGTTTAAGCATCAAGAACGATTTGCTAGGATCAATTCCATGTTTAGGACGAAGATTGTGGTTCAAGAAACTTAAACGGGTCAGGGGTTTGTGAACTGGATCGGGCAAATGGGTTTGGGAAACGGGTTAATGGGTTCGTTGAAATATAATTACGATATTTGCTAAAAGGTCCTTGTACTATGGATGGGGGTACCAAATGGGGTTAGATAATGGTTTAGGGTTGAAAGTGTAATTAGTTCAAAGTTATTATGAATATTATAAATATATTTAACAATAATAATAAAATAAAATAATAACTCGATAATTGCGGTATTTTATTGATAAAGATTACCCGAAAACGATAACGGGTCGGTTATTGGTATTTAATATGTTATATAAAAACCCGAGTTGTTACACAACACGGCCATGATCAACAATGGGACTATCCTGACGTTTTTTCTTCTTGCTAGCTCTCTTGCTCGATGAATGGGTTAGATCAACAATATCCTCTAGAGGCGGACCTGCCAAATGCAAATCATCAGAATCAATAGAGTGGCGTGGTGAATCCTTAGACTTTTCACTATTCGATAGGATCACTTGCACACCATCCGCAACCATAGCAGTTAAAGGTCGAGGATTAAGAGTCAGCTGAATAGCCCCCTCAACACCAACTAACGGAAATACCGTTTTCGCGAGTATCTTTAAGAATTGGAAGCTCCCCATGCAGCAAGTCGCGGCGAGTCATGATTCCAGGCCCATCCTTAAATAGAAAATTTATGACACTACCCATAGATGCAAAAAAAAAAAAAAAAACATAGAAAAACAGATTCAGTGGAAGCACACGAACAAAATGAGACGTAAACAACATTTACACAAGCCATTGCAACCATAGATCAGAGTCTTGTGAGGTCGAGACCAAATCTGATTCATCCCAGCAGCAACCAATGCATACTACTAAATAAAACACTAAGGAGTCTCCCGCGTAGTAAGAGTTTTGTACTGATACTGATATTGAAAATCATGTGGAGGCTCATCTTCGATAGTAACAAAAAGATCTCGAGAGTTCATGGGTATCGGAATGGCACTGGTATTGAGGAAGAAGAACCTTTATTTCCACTCATGGAGACTCCGCGGAGCATCTCCGAAAAACTTCACCTCCTTATCACGAAAGAGGAAAACATACCAGCCACCCTTGGTGTACATCTTGTAGAACACCAAGCTGACTACGACATCAGAACTTGATGTAATGCAAGCGCATCATACCAAGGGGGTGAACTTGGGTAATATGCAGACCGTAGTGCAGCTGAACATCACAAACGAACATAGTAATGGGAAGACGGAAATTCCCATGGTTGAAAAACTCAGAATACAAAGTTAGCATACCCGGAGGGGCATCCATGGCGGTGCTACCTATGGTGGAAGCTCCGACCCCCATTTTGGGGATGTGTGATACGAAGAAACGATAGTTTTAAAATCAGATATGCACCACTTGATGACGACATCACGGATAGAAAACCCACCGGCCTTTTTCTCGCTTTTCTTCTTGTCAGATTCTTACAGGTTGAAGAAGGGGCCATTAAATTGTTGTTAAAAAAATAGATGGAAATACGTAAGAAGTATGAAGAACAAGAAGGAATAGGAGGAGAGTGAAGAGAAAGAAAAGAAAGCAGCCTATATATACAAATCACAATTGGCGGTTAGGGTTAAAATCGAGAATTCCGGAAAAAGTGGAGGTCCAATAAGATCATGACACATCACGTGGGAAGTTGGAAAATCCAAACCAAGTGGGCTTGTTAGTCCTATAGACGGATCTTTCAATATGATATCAAAGATCTCAATGTTATTGCGGAATATAACATGAGATGATTCAAGAAACACGATTTGGAATACTTAGACAACACCAACAATGCTTCAAAACATACGTATATTGACGTCAGATGCTTAAGCACTTACAATACTCGTTCAACAATACCTAGTGAGCGGCCAACCTAAAACCCTATACATAACATGTATATATAGACAAACTACAGCCTAGCCTGACAATAAGCCCAAGCCTACGGAGATCACATATAGATCTCGGTTTACATAATCACACAAGGCACGAATAATACATGCATAGAGTAAGTACAAACCAACTAAATATAGACCAACAATCTCCCCATTGGTTTGTAGCTACGTCTCTTAGTTGTGCTCCAAAACATTTGCATCAGCTTCTTTATAATCCCCATACCACAATCCTATTCTGATAATCAATGCCACCATTCCCGTAAACTCTTTGGCAGCAGCCTCAAATAATGGTTCATCAATAATCTGAAAATTTCTCAACGTCTTGATATACCGTTCATGAAATTTCAATAAATCACGCGGGTCGACAAAACGATATTGCCCCTTCCTTAGACGAATAACAACCAATAGGAATTTCACTGTCGTACGTCCAGAACTTCATCTCATCGAGTGATCGTTCTTGGATTGAAGTAGATAGAGGAATATGGGTCGCCTTGTTGGTAGCTGGAGACATCACATTAACCATTGTTTTCCCAGTCTTTGGATCCCGAACACCTTTAGCTTTCTTTAGAAATGACTCAGTAGTAGTCATGTTTGGAAATCCCTGATCGACTTGTCTCTTCAAAAATTTCCAGCAGTTGGTGGCTCTTTTGTCTTGATTCGGATTATAGAAGGGAGCATTGATGAAGTCACTAAGATCCACCTTTGTCCAGGATCCAAAATCCTTCATCTTCTTTTAGTACTCAGTGGTCCCGGACCTTCGCTACACCCACCACATAGACTTATCAATATCAAATCCCCATGACATAATTCCAGACCTGTCACTGTATTTGTCAGAAAAATTCATGTTGTAAGTTCAGGATAAACTTATCTGGATGGTCAGAATATTCAACATTCTGATTAGAGTTCTTCATAATCAGAAATTTCTTTTGGAGTATGTCGGATTGTTCATATGTTCTTGCAGGAGCAGAGAAGTATTGTTCCTGTGGACCAGATTTATCTATATTTATGGTTGGACGACCACTGAAACTGCCACCTTGATTACCAATGGGTGTTTTTTAAGTCACGTCTTCACTACATTTAAATTCATCTCCAAACTTTTGAATGAGTTTATGTTGGAGGTCCAGGTACATGGAAGTAAGACCACCCACATTGGACTGAAGCTCTTTAATCTTAGAATCTTTATCTGAGTTGCTGGCTTCAAGTTCTTGAATACGCACATCAATTACCACCGAGTCTTGTTCGAGTTCAAAGACTCGATGTTGCAAAGCCTGCACCTCCACAGGTTCAGCTTCAAGTGTAATTCCCTTGCCCTTATCCTGCAAAAATTTATCTTGCATAGCAAGAATGTGAGCAATTTTCTACTGACCAATAGGGTGAGATGATCCCGATGGCTCGTCAAGGGAAGGAACATCAGCTTCAAAGATAAACTCATGAGCAATGTCATCAAAGATCTTTTCTTGAGTTTGAGGTTCGGCTAAGGATGGACTTGAATCAATGTGAGTCTCAGTAGTTTTCTGACTCATGTTCTGGTTGTTGACTTGTTGTTGGTATTGTTGTTGTTGTAGTTACAGCAACCAGTACGCCGGGTCTTGGATCCATATTTCGTCGCTTTCGCGGAATAAGATTGGCAACTGGTTCTTCAGGAATCTCTTCATTTCGAGATTCAGTAACCGATTGAGGAGGTTTCAACGCAGATGACTGGAGTTGTTCTTTAAATCTTTCAAATTCCTTCAATTGATCACCAGTAAGAGCAGTTTCAGTTTCTTGGTGTTCAGTCTCCATGTGCTATAATGGAGAGTCTTCAGGTTCATCATCGTTTGAAATGACTTCAAGCGTAGCAACACACCTCTAAGCAGGTATCACGTGCTCACCGACAACTTGAGCTGTGACAGGAACAGACACTGTTTCAGGAAACTTCCCAAACTTAACAAGTTCGTGAAGACCTTTGTAGACTATCTTTGACCCTTTCATGGATTGCTTTATTAACCCAAAAGTATTGGGTCCCATAGACTTCAGATCCAGCGTCTCTACAGATTTAACAAGATCAGGATAGTGTGAATCGAAGATCATCTGTAGAAATCTGGGATACATCAGGAACATTTCCTTCTTCTTTCCTTTCAAGTTGCTCATCATTTCATCAAACACAAATTTGGAATTGTTGTAGTTCCAATCCATGATCAGAGCAACAACAACCGACATCTGAATGTGGTTGATCTCGTCAGATCTTCCTTTGCGTCTTGACACATACGTAAAGAACATGTGAATCAGGAACCTCCAGTAGGGATGAAAAAGCTTCTTTATAGCAGGAGGATAGGATTCTTCATAACCCATACGGACTAAAACTTCCGTAACAACATCAGTCGGATATTCCGTTGGGTAGTTAGATTGATCTCCAAATAAAAGAACTTCACATATAATGGCCTCTGAGATGACGACCGGCTTCTTTTGAACTTTGGAGTTACTAGTAACATCTCCACCTACTCCTCGTTGATTATTAGAAGCGTTATTCCAGAACTCCATGATCATTTTCTTGCATATGACTGGAGTTTCTCGTATAGCGTGAGAAATCTTGCAAGTGTTGAGTCCCACGATCATTGATTTAAACTCTTTATGTGTCAGAGAGGATCATACAAACATCCAGCTATGTTGTATCAACGAACTTTAATGGTGCTTGATCAGTCATTACTGCAACAAACGAATCAAGTTAACAATCATTCATTTAACTTAATCAACAATCTTAAAAGTTAGAGGATACATATTGAATTCACAAGACATCAGGGACCAAACACGATAAAAATAGATTATATGTATCATTAATGTAAGTTAATAATCATTTTATATTTGTTTTCGGTCCTGAAATGTGTTTACTGCCCACATTAAAGAATCTCGGTCTTATTTAGTTCTCTGTCCGGTTTTCTGTCTGACTTGGGTTTTCTGTCCAGTCCCACCGAGAACAAGGGAGTTCTCGGTCAACGATAGGAGTTCTTGGTCAACAAAGTCAACCGAGAACTTATAGTTTGACCATATGTTCTCGGTCAAATATAATAACCATCGGAATCCAGGTCATCTTCTCCATATGGCCGAAATCACCATTAATGACCAAAAACCTGCAAGTACCCTTAATATATTCCAACACAGATCATAACCACATCAAACGTCCATCCTAATTAGGTCTAACATATGAACACGAGGTAAATTTCAATCAAACACTCGTTACAGTAGACCGAGCATGCATTCCCTTTGTCCCTTTACCTGTTGGTAAGCGAAGATCTTGAAATAACTTGAACCACAAAAGCAAATTAAAATTGATTAGTATGAATCTTAAGGGTTTTCGGCTAGAGAGAGAATATTTGGATTTGAAATAAACTACCAGTAATGTAAATGAGATCTTTTATATCTCAAATTCATAACAAGGCCGAAAACCCTGATGGGCTGAGAACCCATATGTGGACCATGCCCAAGATAATTTAATTTAACCATTTTTAAGGATACATGGGCTAAAAGGTTTTAAGCCCAAATCAAGCCTGATCCATGATTTTAAAAACGATTTCATATAGAATCCGTTTCGACGAGAGTAATTAGGAAGTGGAAATAAAATAGAATAAAATAAAATGCCCGAAAATAACAAATAAATCAAAGTGAATTACTCGGTCTTCTTGTAATTTAGTAAAATTTTGGGATCAAATTTCAGTTTTTGATAAACAAGTCATCTTTACGAAAAAATCTGAACATGGAATTATATTGATTAAGATGTTTTCACAAAGATTCATGTTCAACGTTATTATGACATAAAGAAACAGGTTGATAGCATGTATAATAAACTTAGCATGATTTTCATTGAACCAGTGATACGAGTTAGGTTCAGTTAGGCATAAATCTCAGATGGACATCACTCATGGACCTGTGATGCCTCCTATCACTTCTCAAAGCGTATTTGGCATTCTCCAGATCACCCCAATTTGACTCCAACCCCCTAGTTCTTGTTCTAAAATTTATAAAAAAAACAAGAAACTTTTAAGCTTTTAAGGTTGAACGTTGGACTTACAGGCCATCCAGACTTACACGCTTTTTATTCAGGATGTTCAAAACAGATTTGAAAGCCTCACCATTATAGTTCTAGTTTGACCATTTAAGCTTAAAAATCAATATTTATTAATACAACATTGTACATACTACTCTTTTTTTTTATTTTTTTATTTTTATTTATTATTATTTTTTTTGCTAACAATTTAACAATATTTTTGGTGATCAAGACACAAACGGCTCGTGTATGACTGGGTAATTACTTTTCTACCTATCATTTGGAGAGATGTATATGGAGACTTGCACATTTCTTCAAAATGATGCTCTACAGTAAGTTTAGCATATTTAGTTTATATCACTTCAACTTTTATGCATCATGGAAAGCTACAATGCAAATCAATGACTATTCCAGAGCCTTTTAAGCTTAGTAATTTCACCCGTTAGGCACACAGAATCAATTTTTCTATCATTTTTCAAAGGTTGGATCGATTTTCGTTTAAAAATATTTGAAGCTTCTAAAAAGCTGTTAACTGAATAATCATATCACTTCCCAGGGAATTATAAAAGACAATTTAAAACTCACTCGCCCCAGTCACCCTCAGTTTTCAGGTAAATGACTATCCCATATATCCTCAAGTGGTTAACATGACCTAACACATATATAAGTACATGTCCCTCAAACTTGGAAAGACCGACATAATTTTAAGCGAAAGAATTAAAACAAAAACATATCACAATCGCCCCAGATGCTTTCAATATTTAGGTGAATGGCTATCCTGTATGTCTACAAGTAGATTTCAGGACGAACCATATACAAGTATATGTCATTCAAACTTGAGCAACCGACATAATTTTAAGCGAAAGTGAAGAATTAGAAAATATTTTTATGAAATTATTATTTTTAAAAGAACACACGCACACATTTTATGAATTTTTTATTTTTCTCCCCCTAAATTTGTGCAAAATTAGAAATATGTACAAATTTAACCTCAAAAAGACTCAATCCTCGAAACGAAGCATTTTAAAGAATCCCACACGAACATTAAATCTGGCTGTTCCAACCGGTTTTGTAAATAAGTCCGCCGCATTATTATCAGTGTGAACTTGGTCAAGATGAATTAATTTACGGTCGTAACAGTCACGAATAAAATGAATTTTGACATCGATGTGCTTGGTTTTTGAATGCTGAACAAGATTTTTAACAATGGCAATAGCAGCATCATTATCACAAAAAGCAGGGGTGTCAAGAAATTCGAAACCGTAATCCAGCAATTGATGTTGCATCCAGATAACCTGTGAGCAGCAAGCTGACGTAACAACATATTCAGCCTCGGCAGTGGATGTGGACACTGTTTGTTGTTTCTTGCACTGCCATGAAATGAGACGATCGCCCAAGAACTGACAACCAGCAGTTGTGGATTTCCTGGAAACGGGCGCATTGACAGATAGCGAACATGATGTCAGGTCGACTTGAAGTGAGATACATCAGGGACTCGATCATCGGTCGATAGCATGTTTGATCTACGGGATTCCCTTCAGGATCGGAAGACAGAAGAGGTCTTTCCGCCATAGGAGTTGTTGCACTCTTTGAATCTTGAAATTCAAATTTCGCAAGCATATCTTCAACATACTTTCCTTGATGAACAAAATCCCCGCCGAACTCTGTCGAACATGTAACCCAAGAAACGTTGTCATTTCCCCCAACGAACTCATTTCAAACCTCTTCTTCATCACCTCTTCAAATTCAGAGCATAACTCAGCACTAGTAGACCCAAAAATAATGTCATCCATGTAAATTTGAACCAGAATCAAATCTTTCCCAACGGTTTTAAGGAATAGACTTGATCAATGGTCCCTCTTTTGTACCGTGACCCAGAAGATGAGCAGTCAAGGTTGCATACCATGCTCGAGGAGCATGATGAAGACCATACAATGCCTTATCTAGCTTGAAGAAATGAGTGGGATTCTTTGAGTCAAAAAACCCCGGTGGCTGATCCACATAAATCTACTCCTTAACTTCACCATATAGAAACGCAGTTTTAACGTCCATCTGGTAGACCGTAAAACCCATGAACGAAGCATATGCAAGAAATTTCCGAATAGCTTCAAGTCTAGCTACGGGAGCATAAACTTCCGTGTAGTTTAAACCTTCAACTTGACAAGAACCGCGAACTACAAGCCGTGCCTTGTTTAGAACGATAACCCCGTGTCATCTTGCTTGTTTCGGAAAAACCATCTTGTATCCAACGCTTTCTTTCCTACGGGCAACTCAACCAACCTCCAGAATTTGTGTTTATCAAACTGATTCAATTCCTCATGCATAGCATCCACCCAGCTCAGTTCTTGAAGGGCCATTTCTACTGACTTCGTCTCTATTTGAGAGATGTAACAGGATAACAGACAACTGTTGATGTGTCCGGTCTGGCTTCTAGTGGACACACCTATTTCAAAAGGACCTATGACATTTTCAATAGGATGATCTCGCTGAATTCTTGACGGTATTGATTGCTCGAGAACAGAGATGGTGGTAGGTAGATTTGTGAGATCTTCAAGGATTTCAGGGATAGGGTTTTTCCATCCAGATGTCACTGTACTGTGTGAGTACGAGGTGCTGGCAATGTATTCATTAGGTATGACATCTGGAAATAATGTACTTCCGAAGATTTGACGAATAGGACTCTCCCCCCCAACTATTGTAGTGTATTATGTTGGATTTGGTGAAGACACGGTTTCGGTAGCCTTTTCTTGTTGATTGTGTGATAGTGGTTAAGTGGTATCCGTTGATTCTGAGGAATCATCATCCAGAATTGGGGATATATGAGAAACAGTAGGTGAGCCATCTTTCTCAGACATTAAATCATCAGCACCCGAAATCTCTGTATCGATGACTGGAAACACATTGAAGGGTTTGAAGAGTTCATTATAATCTAACAACCAGTCGAGACCAACACGAGCATCGGTCTCATTTTCTTCCAAGCAACGTACATCATATCATTCCATTATCTGCTTAATTGACTTGTTGAAGACTCTGTAGGCGGTACGACCAGTATACCCGACAAAATAACAGTCATCAGCTTTGGCTCCAAATTTTGGAGTTGATTCAATATTTAGTAGAGTATATGGACAACCAAACGCCCTAAAGTGTGCTACCGTGGACTTGTGACCATAGACAATCTCATATAGAGTCTTCATTTGTGACTTGTTGATGAGCACACGATTTTGAACACAACACGCCGTATTGATAGCTTCTGCCCAGAAGAATAAGGGTAGTTTTGAATCACACAACATAGTTCTTGCTGCCACAATAAGAGTCCTATTTCTTCGTTCAGCGACACCATTCTATTGTGGTGTCCGAGCAGAGCTGTACTGTCGAAGTATCCCCTTCTCTGCACAAACATAATTCAAAAAAGCATTCTTGAACTCCGTGCCATTGTCACAACGAATGCCCTTAAGCTTTAAGTTAAGTTGGTTCTCCATAAGTACCACAAACCTTTTGATCAATTCTGCAGTTTCACTCTTATTTGACAGGAAAAACACCCAAGTAAACCGTGAATAGTCATCAGTAATAACGAGACAATAAGAGCTGCGAGAAAGACTCAAAACATGAACTTGACCAAACAGGTCCATATGCAATAACTGAAACACGGATGAAATGGTATTAATCAGTTTTGGCTTATGAGATTTGCGATTATGTTTACCCAAGGCACATGCCACACACTTTCCAATAGTAACAAAATATTTGACGGGTAAACCACGCACCAAGTCGTTTTTAGCAAGACGGTTTAAATTTTTAACATTTACATGACCAAGACGACGATGCCAAAGCATGGCATTATGTTCTGACACTTTAGAAAATAAGCAGGTTATTTCATCAGGAACATTTTTGTTCATGTCGATCACAAAAGCATGATCTTTTCTTTGTGATCGAACAAGAATACAGTATTCTGGTATAATGATACCAAGTTTTAAAATTAGACACTCTTTATTAGTGAAATGAGTTGAGAAATCTTTATCACAGATATGTGAAACATTCAACAGACTGTGCTTCAACTCAGGAACAAATCTAACGTTCTCAAATTTTAGAAAACCATTACTTACTGTATCCTTCTGCGTAATCTTCCATTTCTCTCCTCACGCGAAGGAAACATACCCACCGTTAAAGATTTGAATGTCGTGTAGCTGGGAATTGTCTCCTGTCATGTGCCTGGAACAGCCCCTATCAACATACCAAGGTCTGATGATATTCCTCCATAGCTGTTCCTGCACGATGTGCGGGATTAGTTAGACTTTGGTACCCAGTCCATACTTACACTGGATGAACCTGATTCATCTAAAATTGTCACGGGTTGCCATGACATGTCTTTTCGATCATCTAATATGGAATTCGATGCCTCTTTCACCGAATACTTAGGCAACCATTCATGTCTACCATTGTAAGATTTGGCATTATTTGTACGAATGGATGACTTGGTATCTGATTTGCAAGTGGGAGTCACAAATGACTTTTTCTTTCTCAGTTGTTTCGGTTTAGAAGCCGTGTTCATTTTTGAAACCGAAGTACCATTTCTACCACCTTCACGAAACATGTTAGGCTTGGTCTGATGAGGACTAAACCTACCAGATTTGTTATCGTTCCAATCACTGTCAGAGGAATTAGCCTGGTGATACCTGAAATCTCGTTGATAGGTATTACGAGGCATATTCCTATGATAGAATCCATAGTATGGGACATATGGACGGTGTGGAAAATTTCTAGCAATATGACCAGGAGTGCCACAATTAAAACAAGTTTGACGTTTAATATAGAATTTATTTTGGTCAATTCCCTGTCTGGACTGGTTGTGTGGGCTAGTTTGCTTTGCCTGGTGTTTACTGCTTGACACATAGTTTGACTTATTACCATGTTTGTCATTAGAGCATCCCTCTTTATCAAACTTAGGCAAAGGATATTATTAGAATTTTTTGAATTTTTAAATTTATTGAAAACCACATCACCAGAATTCAAAGTTTTTAACGGAATCAACCAAACAATTGTCTTTGCTCTTAAAATCAGAGCCCACACAAACAGTCAAAATAACAGAATTCAAAACAGGTAATTTTAAAGGAACATCATAATTAATGTCTTTATTAATTGAAACACATGAATCATCATCCTCATCAGTCCAATCCTCAATGATTACTTTATCTGCACATGAGGCAAACACATTAGAATCGTTCACTTCTGAAGTGGACGCAGTGACCTTTACTGAGTCGACCTTGTCACTTTTAGCTGGTTTACTATACTTCATGTCTTTTACCTTTTTTTCCTGCTCTTTGGTAAGGGGAAGACTAGTATAGTTGTCATTGTATGGTGGGGGTATGTGACTATATCCTATACCCTCACCTTCATTTTCTTTCCACCATAATTGATTTTCAATCATGGAATTGACTACTTTACTGGAACCATCAAATTTTTTAAAGTCTAGTTCAGCCCTTTTAAATTTATTGATTAGATTTGAAATTTCTAACTTAGAAGCTTCCAGTTCAGCAGTTAATTCAACAGTTTTCTATTTTGCGTCAAGGTGGTGACAACATTTTAAACTAAAATCATATTTGAGTTTAGAAAAATCCCTTTTCTGTGCTTCTTTTTTATCCTTGAAAGATCTTTCATTTTTCTTGAGATTGTAATTTTTTGGATTTTACTACTTCCATTTCTCTAAGCAAGTTACTATTATGAGATTTATAGAGATCTACTTTATAAATACAAGCTTGAGAACATAGTTGAGAACTTACCTCAGATGAGCTGGAAGAAGTGAAAGCCATAAAAGCAAATTGAAACTCCTAACTTGTTCCTCAACAGCATTTTCTTCCTCAGCATTTTCGACATGTGCAAAATTAGCAGTCTGATTACTTATGTTGAGAGCAGCCATCTGATCAGTCCAGAAGAATTGCTGAGCTACCAAACCCCGTTCACCATCACCCGAACTAGCCCCACTTTCTCCTCTAGTACTTCCCACTGGTGCCAACGCCCTTTCCATGTTTCCTTCCATTGCTGGATTGATACATTCACGAACAAAGTGACCCGACTCGTGACAATTGTAACACCTCAGAGTATCCTTGTTAAAACCCACCTTCTGATTATTTGGCACATTCCAATTATTCCTGCCTGTTCTCTTAGTAAATTTCTTTGCCCGAAACACTGCCATAGCGATTTGCCAAAAGATATCCATTTCTTCTACATCATCAGGATGAATTTGATCAAGCTAAGCAGCAACTACTGGTTGAACCAGTTCTCCAGCAGGGAATGCGTTGTAGAAATTCATGAATCCTGCCATCAAAGCAATGTTTTCTTGAGTTTCCTTTGAAATAGAAGGAATTTGAATGGAATTCTGACTAGAAGATGCACCAGATGTTTGAGGTTTAATAGTAGCATCAAGTGGTTGAGTAGGTTTAGCAAAGAACGCTGGAGCTGGTTGTGGTGACCCTTGAGAGAATTGACCCTGAGCGGACTTGAACATTGAAAAATTGTTTTGAGGTTGGAATTGTTGTTTCCCTTGTGTAGCTTTGAACATAGAGAAGTTGTCTCATGAGATGAGTGCGTTGTTTGAAGCAACACTGTAGCCATCTGCATTGTATGAGTTTGCATGGTTTATAGCACGCTGCTTGTCATCCATGTCACAAGCTTTTATGATTGCCATAACTTCAGAAAGTGTTAGCTTGTTGAGATCTTTTGTCTTCTTAATTACTGCAACGTTCATATCCCAACTTTGAGGCAAAGAGTTTACCAGCTTATTGTTAGTTTCAGCTACTGTTAGATTGATATTTGCTGAACTCATCTCAGTCACAAGAGATATAAACCTATGTAGCTGTGTTTCCAACGACTCTCCCTAACATGATTAAACATGTTAAACTTTTGTCGTAACAAATCTTGACGACTTCTCCTCATATCCTCTTTAACCTCATATACTTCAATCAAGGCTTCCCATAGAGCCTTAGCAGACTCAGAATGATTGGCCAAGATCCCTTAAAAGATCCTAAGAACTGTCTAAAATAGCCGAAAACTAGCTAATCAGTTGGATTTTGGCAGCAACAAACTCCCGAGTTTACTGGGATTTGATTTGTTTCCAAAAACAAAACCAATCTTTCACCAAAATTAACTCTTTCTCTTCTCCGATATACCGCTCGCCGGAAAAGTCATCCCAAAACACCAAAATCACCACTGAATCCAAAGAAACAATAAATCTTGAATCGTTTGATATCAAACCCTAGCCTTGAATGGTTCAAAAGGCTCTGATACCAATTGTTAGTCCTATAGACGGATCTTTCAATTTGATATCAAAGATCTCAATGTTATTGTGGAATATAACATGAGATGATTCAAGAAACACGATTTGGAATACTAAGATAACACCAACAATGCTTCAAAACATACGTATATTGACGTCAGATGCTTAAGCACTTACAATACTCGTTCAACAATACCTAGTGAACGGCTAACCTAAAATCCTATACATAACATGTATATATAGGAAAACTACAACCTAGCCCAACAATAAGCCCAAGCCCACCGATATCACATATAGATCTCAGTTACATAATCACACAAGACACGACTAATACATGCATAGACTAAGTACAAACCAACTATTTATATACCCAACAGGGCGCATGGAAAACACATGCGCATAGTCGAAAAGACACCCCTGAAAAAGGCGCCGTCTGACGTTGAGGTCCAATAAGAACACGTCACGTCACACGGGAAGTTGGAAAATCCAAACCAAGTGGGTGCATGGAAAACACATGCGCACAATCGAAAAGACACCCTGGCAAAGGCGCCGTCTGATGTCAGAACAGATAGGCCCACTTGTGGTAAAACCTTATCCACATCAAAAGATCTAGTTACCACTCAGTTACCACTTGGGAGAAACAATATTTTACACTACGGAAGACCCGCGATCAAACACCGCGAAAAGGTGTACCTACGAGAATATCTGACACGTCAGTTGGAAAAAAGATATTTTAAAATAGGTAGCCCACGATCGAATACCGCGAAAAGGTATACCTACAAGATACCCAACACATCAGTGGAAAAAAATATATTTTTAACAGGTAGCCCGCGATCAAGCGTCATGGAATGATATACCTGAATGAATATTCAACACATCAGTTATCATACAAGAAAACTAAGAAAAGATACTTGACAAGGATGAAAACTGGTCCGAAAGCACTGCAATGGCTAACCAAGGGAAATCCAAGGAAGACACGCAATGATTTTGGACCAGGTGACACACCAGTCAAGATAATCAATTGCACAAACAATATGACACCCAAAGAAGGTTAAAATAGAAAGAATGGAGGCTCCCAGATATAGAATGAATGGAAAGGAATATTCATCACCTATTTATACCCATATAAGTAAATACGGTAGTTGCACACCTGGAGATTCGACTCCTGAATAACTAATAGAGAACGAACACGAGGCGAGGAAACAGAGAATTTAATGCACCGACATGCAAAAAATTTATACTCACTTGGAGTAAATTTAGAGCTCTTTAACAATCATGATGAGATCACCACAGCTAGACACAAATAGGTGAGTCAGTAGTTACTCCCATAAGTGCCCACATAAATAACCGCCACAGGCAAAAAACTGAGACAAATGATAAGTCCAGTATTCCATCCATGGAACAAATCACGGAAGAAACATTGGACTGGGGGACTTGTGGGGGTAACGTACCTAACACACCATACAAATAATAAGTCAAAGGGAGAAACCCGCGGAAAGAATTTCATCTGCGAGACCACATAGATCCGCCGCGGAGGAGATACTTTTAACAACATGACGTAATAAAGCACATCGGAAGTCTCACCATGGGCTTACACGTGGCAGAAGGTCACTGCTCAGTAAACCTGGCAATAGTATGGACGCATGATGGACCAATGAGAATGAGCCAACACAGTAGTTTCATAGAAAGAAAGAATATAATACGCCAGAATGTCCAACAAATCAGGAAGGAGTATCATGTTCAACCATTAGAATGGAAGCTTCCATTGAGTGGGACAGCTGGCCAAACCCTTCTCCCCTGGCTATAAATGTAGAATGAAGTCTAAGGGTAAAGGGATTCCACACTCTCTGAATTCTCTAAATATATTTTTATCACTTATCATACTGATTCTCATGCCGGAGGGTGGTTACGAGAAGACCCTCCCTATTCCACGTCACGTAACGAGCTCACGGTGTTTAGTTTTGCAGGTGAGGCTTTCTTCTAGAACTCATGACCGTTCGTAATAGTATCATCGGTAAATACTAAGCTAAACCTATTAATATTAAGGGTTCGTTTAGGTATAAATCCATCCTTGGGTGAGATATTAGGTTAATCCTAGTCGGGTTTAACTTAGTGTTTCTTCAACAAATATGATTTGTTTTTAATAACACCTTTTTGGTTCTAAATTTTAAGAAGTTGTGTGTTTAAGTTATATATAGTTTTTTAGTTTTTTAACAAACTAGTTTTTCTACCCGGCGCAACGCGCCGGGCAGGGCGTGTTATTGTACTGAAATGTCAACATTCAAGCGTGTACAAAAGCATACAATTGTGTTTCTTTATGTTTGGTACATAATTACAAAACGGGTAACATAGCTATAGGGTAGCATTTTACATCCTTTTAACTCCCGACCGAAATGCCTACGGCGTGAATCATCGTGGGAAGTTCAGGCACCATCACTTGTTTAGCATAAATAACCGCCACGGGCAAAAAACTGAGCATGTTTGTTAAGTTATTTGACTCAACAACTTTTTCTTCCATCATCTGAATATAAAGTTAAGGCACCATCACTTGTTTAGCATACTAAAAGAAAAATGGATATTAAACTACATGTTAATATTCATGTGTGTATATTAATCTTTTGTCAAATTGTATTGAAGTAGAAAAAAAGGGAAATTAAGTGAATAACATTCAAACTTTACAGAGACCAGGTTGCAAAGATCAAAGTTCAAATTTTTCCTCTACAAGACTGATCATAACATCTGACAAAAGAAGCTCTACACTTTGAATTATAAGATATACGAATGTCAACTCTATTCTACGCGTTTAGTAATTTATTTTTTTAGGTTTATTGTAGTAACCATAACGAACCTAGTCGATGCCGTCCGAATTTGTGTCAATGCACCGCAGCGATGCCACATGTTTTGTTACCTTGTTATATTTAGTAGAGTAATTAGCATTGAATTTCAAGAAAAAAGTATAAATGTAACGTGTGATGGACAACCCGGCCCGCTTTGACCCGCATTAAGGCTGACACGTTTCAACACGAGCCAACTTAGCCTGTTCCAACCCACCTGAGCTGATCATTTTACCACCTATAAACCAAAATGAAGACAATAAGTTGCATACCTTGCAAGAATTCTTTTTGTTCCCGAGACAAGCTAACCTCCACTTCTCAAGAATCTGTTCAAGTTATAATCATAGTTAACAACATATTCATGATCTTTATTGATAGACTGATACTAAAAACACTGCAGAAAAAAAAACCGATCACTTTTTAATGCGGTTTATAACATGTTATTTTTTAATATGGTTGGGTCATTTTCTACTTTCTAGTCGAACGCGTCATTTTATATGCAGGACAATACCAATAATATTATATTTGGGTTAAAAAGGATTGTTTTTAATGTAAATCAAAAGGGTTTATATTTCAGTATTAAAAGGGGTCATTTTTGTTTGCTAGAATGTTGCAAAGTGGTATGGTTGCAGACTTGCAGCTAGTGTTTCATTATTGAAGTAAAATAGTTAGTGGAAGCTTCAAATAATAATCACTACACCACTAAGTGAAATCCTAATCAACTGTACACATCGATTACCATAACTTTCTCACTTAGCAAAACAACAATGCAGAAGATAAAATCAATCCTAATAATAGGTCTCAGTTACATTTCCAAACCAATTCATACCTTATGCAATTCAAAGCATAATATGCATAAGCATAAACCTCAAGATGCCGTTTATATAACATTCAAAATCGTGTGTTATCAACTAAAAAGCAAAAGTTTCACATGAAGTTAAGTCATAACTTATAGCTTCTCATCCTCCCAGACAGATCTCATTCCTTTTAATCAGTTGCTATGCTCTAGGTTTCTTGACCTTCTGGTACCGATCCATCTATCACATCACCAAGAACCTAAGGACTCACTGATGCTGAAATTTAGCAGGCATTTCAAATATTTGAAATTGATAAGTTTCGTTTCTAACTCGTTCCGTCTATCCAATCTACACAACACAAGGAATTGGAAATTAAACAACTGCAAACACTGATATATTTTATCTAAGTGACCATAACAGTGTGTTAAAACATACCTACTCCGTGTCACTTTCAATATGATGTGCTTTCGTTAACAGTTTTCCCGGAAAAATACCCAACAAAATAACAAACGTTAGGATTTAAACTTACTAAACGTCTAATTTAAACACAACAAAGCATTCAAAATCGAACACAACAAACCAAACAGGCTCAGATCTGTATCTCAGACAAAGACGATTTGGGTTACAGGATGGCTGCAAATTCACGGTTGCATAGATGGTAACAATGCCAGCCGAAATTGCCCCGCCCACCAAACCACAACTCGGATGATCGATATCTCATTAAATTAAAGTAATCATCATAGCCTGCACGTAAACTCATACAATATATAAATGATTATACCAACAATGCCCCTGGTTCTCGAACGAATCTCATGTGGACCCGCAACTTAAAAGAAGCCGCTATTGCTATTGATTGTCACCAATAACATTAGAACCCCCTTAGCAAAAGCATAAATTGAGTGCCAAGAAACCTAAATTATAGTTATAGTAATTATATATATAGTTTAAAGCCCATGGCTTGGTGCCACATAACATGTCTGTACGAAGCAACCGTCAATGATAAAAAAACCCTAACTGGATATGTTTTGATTTTAACCTTTAAACAAAATCAAAACTAGAAATAAAATGTTACATATCAGAGAAGCAAGTACATAGAAAGCTTCTAATCTCAAGAGGTAACCACTCCCCCAACATCTTCGCCACCTAGGGGTTCCACAGAAAACCTGGCAGCAACGGTCAACGATGATGAATATGGAGCGGCTAACTTAGAACACCGTAGGTTTCAGTCATCGCTTCAGCAAACCACCACCACACAACCGCCACATATACAACAATAGGTGGAAAACTGGTTCGATTGAAGCACAATCAAGAACGATTTTAGGTTTACATTTGAATCGATCAATTTAGGGTCAGTCAATTGGTATAGCATCTGGATTAAAGTGGTTAGGCGGCAGCTCCATCAACAGAGAAAAATCTTAGGTGCAGCGGTGGCATGAAAGGGAAGAAACATGTGGACTAACATTATTGGTGCGGTGCATTTTAGCTTTTCCCACTTAACCGGAACTGTGGCGCCAACTTTGGTTTTATACTATAGTTATAATTCGTTGTCAAATGTCAACTTCCATTAATTTTTTATATATTTGTAAAATGATCAAAACAGTCATTAACTTAAAGAATACCTAAATTCTCAAAACATAAGAATACTAACCTCACCTCGTTGCTCGGAGGCCCGGCCTAAGGGTGTGGTTGGGTAGTCGACGGCCATAGATCCGAAATTTTTTTTTTTTAATTTTTAAAAAAATATTATTTTTGTGAAAAAGGTATGTATAATTAATGTTTAAACACATTTACATAAACACTAGCTTGGTCTAGTGGCAAAGAGTTATGACTTGTAACCAAAAGGTTGTGGGTTCTAGTCTTATTCAAGACATTTTTTATTTTTTTTTTACACAAAAGTTTTTTACATAACTCAAATCATAACCAAGTAAGCCCACGTAAATTAAATTTTTTAAACACAAAAAAATGTTCCTTTTATTTAAGGCCCAAAAAAAATTTCGCTTTCGGCTCAAAAAATTTCGACTTCTCGGAGCCGGCCCTGGTTGCTCACCTTAAATGTGAGCTCTCACATGAAATCAAGAATATGTTGATAGTAACCGACAACCAACACAACTCCAATCGAATAAGAACCATTCTATTTCAAGAAGGTTCTGCCTGTCAGCATGTTTTGTACGTTCAATCTTAAACCCTCTAAAATTTCAAAAAAATATTTATGAAACTCAATACGCTACTTAAGAGAGAATTTAATATTAAAAAAATAAGGACAAAATTGTGTCATTTAGGGCTATTCACGAATCGAGTCAAACCAAACGTAGCCTTGCTCATATTTGGTTTTGTTTGACCCGGGCCAATCCAGTTGGTTTGTGTTTGAAGAAACGAGCGATGTGTTTATGCTTGAACTTGGTTTGGTTTGAAACGAGCAGTTAGGTTCGACTTGACTTTGATTGGATTCATACAACTTTTCAATTATAAGCGTCTAAACTGGAAAATGTTGTTAGTTTAGGACTTTCAACTCCAAAATGTATAAACTTACAATTCTAAAATGTATAAACTCAAAGTTAATAATAAAACATACATAAAACAAGTAGGTAGGGTTAAAAATGAACTTTGAGTCGTTGACCATAACACAAAAAAATAAAATTTAAAAAACATTAAAAAATGTATGTGTGTGTGTATATATATATATATATATATATATATGGTAAAGATTCTAAGAGTACCCTTTGCAAATTGAGAATTTTGAGAACCATTTTGCACCACTACAATAAATCTAAAAAATATTTAAAAAAATTACAAAACAAAAAAAACAAAAATTTTAAAAAAGTAAAAAAAACAAAATTCTTATATTTCATTCCGGTTTTATTAAAAAAAACAGCGTATTATACACATATGTATAATTTTATTTAATCTTTAGTTACGTAGTATACACATATGTACAGTATCATTTATCTTAAATTATACATATGTGTATAAAAACATGTATATGTACATATATGTATATATTATACATATGTGTATTTAATTTTAGCTAAATCGAGTTTTTTTATGAAACCGGGATGATAAAATAAAAATTTTGTTTTTTTTTTTACTTTTTTTCATTTTTGTGTTTTTTTATTTTATGAATTTTTTTATATTTGGGGTTTTTGTGGTCTAAAATGGTTCTCAGAGTTCTCAATTTCAATAACGTTCTCTCATGATCCTGATCCTATATATATATATATATATATATATATATATATATATATATATAATGAACTGAACCGAACTTAATGAGAGTTTGCTCGTACTAGGCTCGCTTTTAAACCAAATAGAGCCGAAATATTCTAAACAGTTTTTTAGCGAGCGACGAACAGCTTGAATAACCCATAATTATTTCACATAATATCGATTTAAGTATATCATGATTGAAAATATACAATTGATAAAAGAAATAGAAAAGCATATAATTCTTTTAGTACACAACTCTATTTATTGTCATCAAAATTTGGTCATCTGTATTGAAAGATTACCCGTGACTTATTTTTTTATATTCATTTACTAGCTTTAGAAACCCGTATATAACACGGGATAAATTAATGCATAAATTGCAATGAATAATTTAATACAAATAAAAAAAAGATAATTAAATCTCTTTATATCATGTAAAAAATGTATTACAAACATAGTTGTTTTATATAATCAAATATATTTGAATTTTGAATCGAAAATGGGTTGTTCTGCCATCGGTATACAATAATGAAGCAATGCCACTGGAAGAAACATTTAAAATAATTAGGCCTTTCGATGTGAACGATGTAGCTAAAGTTTTTCACAAAAATGTTATACATTCCATACCCGACCATAGACAAAAAAGACGAAAGATTTTTTTAGAAAAACTTTCATGTTGTCCTTATAAACACACTATTGTTCAACTATCACAATAGTCTTATAATAAATATAAATTATTGAAATTTTGTCTATGATTTTTAAGACTATATATTTGTAAAAAAAATAAATTTATTATAGTTTTCTTTAATATGAATATGTCTCAAAAATTGAATTTTAATGTACTCTTTAAACATAAACTATTTTATATAAACATTTCAATTTTAACGAAAATATATTTAGACACGTAATTATTATATTAATAATTTATTTATAATAAGTATGTTTAGAATATAATTTATGTCATTAATAATTCAATCAATGGAGATTGACCAATAAATACGATATGTTGAATTTATAATCAATACTATATTTAGAACCAAGATTTTTTTCTTTTCTATCAATAGAAGAGAACTGATTTTGCGGGAATTTGATAGTGATAGTTAATCTTAGAATGTCATGTATCAGAATTATTTTCTTTTATTAGTATAGGTAGATTTATTTTCTTTAGTGTTAGCTCAACGTTCTAAAAAAGAAATAAAATTGTGTTGATAATATACATCATTTCGTTTCATATTTCTTGTAGGATATTGTCACTTGCAATCTAAGTAGCACGGGAACGGAAACGGGTACGAGACCAGGATATGAAGACATTACGGATACGGGGAAAAAATAAAAAATCCAAGATACGGATACGACAAGGGTACGACAAAAAAATATAAATAAAAAATACAAATATATTAAACAAAGTCCAAAGTAGATTAATATTGATATAAAGTGCAAAGTCAAAAAAAAAAAAAAACAACATCAACCACAGGTAATTAATCATCATTTATCAATAATCAAATCGTTTTAACTTACCTTTGCTGTCACGTTAAGTTTTATAAATGTATTTTAGGAATTTGAAAAGCTTTGATACATCGTTTTGCGTCTAGGTCTTTGTTTAAAGTATTTTGTCATTAAAATAATGCATAGGGGTCTTTTGGTAATTGTGTTAAAGTTACATTTGCTAATGTAAAGCTCATTCATTAGAGTAGCTAATAATGAATGAGCTACGCGTGTTTATTCATCCTCATTCGTTAGGGGATGTTGACGAATGAGGGTAACGTATGTGTTCATTCGTTAAGTTAACAAATGATAGTAATGTATTGATAATGAATGAGGTTCATTCGTTAGGGCATGTCTAACGAATGAGCTTATCATCTATATATACCCCTGTAACTATTATTCTAATTAACAGTTCTCATTTATTCCCAATCCACCTCGTTACTCTGCCCAAATCTACTCTCAACGCACACACTTACACATAGATAACGTAATTGATCCAAACCTAAGCGTATTCATATCGTTGACTAGATACGTTAATGTAATGAACTCGTAATCGATCAGATCACGGCTTCTCAAAAATTTTAATGATAAAACCCTAAATCTATTAGGAAACCATACTTGTCAGTAGCGAATATCGGTAAATAGCGATTGGTTACCTATATGCTACATAGCGAATAGCGGTAATAGCGACCGCTTTTCATGTTTACGGTTAAGTAGTAGAAAAATTTATATATATAATAAATAGCTATTTATAATTTTCATAAATTTACAATGTTTTCAATTTTAAAGCTTTTATGTATAGATTTATAAGTTTAAGGACCAATGAAAACTAGTAGAAATAGAGGGGGGTTAATTGTTGAAATACACAAACTAATTTTACACTTTTATGTAAAAACAATCAAAGTACAGGGACTGAATGTAAACTACTGAAAGAGAATGGGGTTAATTGTCAAAACATATAAACTTATTTAAACCCTAAAAGTAAAAAAAAAGCACAGTTACGCACGATATTTCTTCTTCTTCTTCTTCTTCTTCTTCTTCTTCTTCTTCTTCCTCCTCCTGCAACTATTTGCGGCAGAAATTGCAAGCATCAGCGTCGGATTTGCTGCCGGAAACTGCTATATGGTCGCTAGAAAACGTTTCTAAAACTTTGAGTAAGCTGTACCCAAGCCCAGAGACGTGTGACGGTCCGTCCCCAATTTTCAGAAATGGTCACGAAACATTTTGGCGGCGTATCCGTTCCTTGCACGTCCCAGGGACGGGGACTCCACATGCTTAGGCGTTTCCGTGCATTAGAGCTTGAAATACATTGAGCGTATGTATATAACCTAAGATTCAATTGGATTTTCTTATTGGAACACTTCTCTTTCATCATCTACATCTAAAAAAAAAGACGATACTATTGATTTTGATAATTAATTGCAGATGGTTTAGATTAAACTTCAACTATCAGTTATAATATGTGAAGTCCAAACTTTATAATAATACTAAGGGTCGGAGACAACCAACCTTGATTGATATTTCAACTCTCAATAAATCCTAGTGATACTTAACTTAAGAGATGTAGTTCTCCAAACAATATAAATGTTATTAAGTTAAAGTTTGTGGGCTTAATCAAGAAACAACAATGCACAAGTCATATGTGAACCAAGCATATCATCCATATCCTTTTCTTGATGAACTATCAGCTACCTTTCATTCTCGCATCACAGTATCACACAAAT
This sequence comes from Bidens hawaiensis, assembly GCF_021521415.1. Taxonomy (NCBI): domain Eukaryota; kingdom Viridiplantae; phylum Streptophyta; class Magnoliopsida; order Asterales; family Asteraceae; genus Bidens; species Bidens hawaiensis. Next base: position 487,491 of record NW_027491530.1, read on the forward strand.
ACAAGATATAAAATGTACTAGAGATAGTGTATTTATAGCAGTAGCAACCTGTCACGAATATGATCAACCCTAAACTGGGCATAATTTATTAGATGAGTTTAGTAAAAATATCCGCTTTTAGGTTAGCATCAGGAGACCACCCTCAAGCGGAAGGGTGGTGGAGCTCTAGGGCGTAACAAAGGACAAAAGTATTCAAACTGAGTTCTTGGGAGACTTTTAGATAAAACATCCGCTACTTGAAGTTTGGTCGGAACAAACTTGGTGTAAAGCTTGCCTGCTGCAACAAGTTCTCGGATAAAATTATAGTCTAAATCAATATGCTTAGCTCGCTTGTGAGAAACCGGATTCTGGGTGAGAAAAAGAGCACTACAATTATCACACAAAAGTGTGGGATGATCCGGTGGCAAATCATGATGCTCCCTTAATAGGTATGACATCCAAACAATTCCAGCTACAGATTGACCATAGCTCAATATTTAGATTCACAGCTTGAAGGAGAAATTGTGGGTTGCGTCTTTTCACTCCATGAAACATGATTACCACCTAAAAAATATCGAATAACCATAGGAAGAGTGATGAGTTTCAAGGCAATGGGCCCAGTCAACATCAGTGTAACCAATGAAGGTGAGTTTAGATGGCTTCTGAAAGAAAGACCAAAGGACAAGGTACCTTTAACATAACAAAGAATACGTTTCACACTCTGAAATGGGCATCCATGGGTGCTTGGAGAAATTATTTGACTTGATTCACATTATAGGAAAAGTCCGGACAAGTAATAATCAATTAATAAAAAAACACCCACGAAGGACCTATATAATGTGGGGGTCATGGATGTCACACCTAAACCTAAGACGGAAATGCCGGAGCACGAACTGATTTTTCACAGCTCACAAGGTACTATCATACAATTTAAATATGCCAATATCTAATTTACTTATTTAAATTCAATCAAATACACATTGTCTCAAATTGTTACAAATAAATTAAAAAAAACAAATAAATCAAAGTAGTCTTTTTTATATATAACATAAAACCAATCTATATGACCTTCAATCTTCACTTCAAACTAAACAATAACCTGCAATATGCATATATATATATATATATATATATATATATATATATATATATATATATATTCAACAATACATGTTGAGTAAGTAATCACAAAATTTTGATAATAAATATATTATATATAAAATATGCAAGTCAATATCATAAGTATCAACAATTAAATAAAAACAATTATTAGTGTCAGTTGACCATGCCTCACAAATGGGCTATGGCTAGTATGACGACTTGATAGAATCATGATGGACCTTTCCGAATTGCTAGAATCAAATAAGCAAACAAGTAAGCAAATAAGCAATTAGCAAATAAACATTTAATTAATCAACAACACAATAATCATGATTTGCTAGTATGGATAATATTTATTATGAAAAATAAGATTTGATACATTTAAAGTCCCCAAAAGCATTGAAGCAGTAAAACAAGGGAGTGATTACTCACCTTGATGATTAATTAAACGAGTGAACCGTGAGATAAAAATAAACGAGCAAAGTTATCGCGACAAGTAAACTGATCCAAACACCTGAGACATATAAAAAAATAGAATAAAAACCTAGAACATAGTCACTGGACTCAATCCAAATGGATGTATAGAACCCTAGTTACGATATTTTTAATAAATAAACGAGTTGTACTGACCAGAATCCGAATAGCGAGTCGAGAGTCGGGTTCTGGTCTGTACACTCAATATCTCAAAATAAACATAGAATTCTTCTTGCCCGAAATCTAATTTTGATAAGAAGATATAGAAATCGAATAGTCAAATATTTTGACTATTATGCCCTTAAACGGGCCGGGATCAAACTTGACACAGTAAATCCCCTCAATCTCAAAAATTGATTAAGGACTTTTGTAAATGAGATAAAAACTACAATATTGAAGCAGATAATTTACCCAAAAGAGGATTGGAACTATGAGAAATTTGTGGTCAACGAGGTCTTGAACACCAAAGTCAACTAGTCTTGAATGAAATCGACTAAATCTTGAAGAATTTGATGAAGGAGAATGGGATATGGGAAGGATGGCTGTAAGTCAGTAGTTTTTAGGGTTTAGAGATGCATTTTTTTTAAATATTGAGAGTTATAATGCATTTATGAAGTAATCCATTCGATTAGGAAACGAAATAAGCTATTAATGAGAAAATCAGGTATAATAACTAACAAAATTCAGATTGGACAACAAGAAAACACATTGGAATGTTATAAAACATTAATTGACGTATCTTGAAGCTTAAGTTTCATTAATTTAGTCTAAAATAAGAATGATTTGGCAAAATTAGTCCATGTACTTCCATAAACACGATTTTTAGCTGTTTTAAGCCATTTTAAGGGTTTCTAAGCATTGTTTGTCAAGTTTAAAAGTTATTAAAAAATAAAATTAGTTAAACCAAGTTAAATACTAATAAATACAAGTTTTTATTAATACTAAAGATTCGAAATATAATCCCGAGTTGGGTAAACGAATACGAATTCAAATAGGAAAAATCCAAGATGTTACAATGGAATAGAGAACCGGAGGAAGAAAAGGTCTCATGTGGTGCTAATGGAGTGCTAGTCGGTTTAGAATCAAGAAGATGAGCTCATTCAAGAATATCACATGCATATTTGGACTGACTTAAGAATAACCCTTTATCGGTATAGCCCACTTTAAGCCTAAGAAAATAATTGAGATCACCAAAATCTTTGATGGCAAATTCTTTATGAAGCCGATTTAAAAAAGATGCAATAACCGATTCTTGATTTAACGTTAAGATAAGATCATCAATATAAACAAGTAGGTACATAATGGAATACTCTTGTTTGAAGACAAACAAGTGTCAGCACGGATGCACTTTAAAACCATACGCCAGAAGAAACAAGCTAAGTCATTGAAACCAAGCACGAGGGGCATGTTTAAGATCATACAAAGCCTTTTTAAGCATGAAAACATGATTCGGAAACCGCGTATTACTGAACCCATGAGGTTGCTCCATATTAACCGTTACAATTAGGTGATGATGTAAGAAAGAATTTTTAACATCAAGTTGATGCAGTTTCCAATGACGAAAAACAACCGGACATAAGATATTTAAGTGATCAAGACCTGGTACCCGAGTGACTCCTGAAGAAACTAAACGTGCTTTATATCTTTCAACAAAGCCATCATAGTGATATTTTGTGCGTAAAAACCCTTTTAGAGCCAATAACATCCGTATTAGCAGGGCGAGGCTAAGATCCACGTGTTATTTTGATGAAGTGCTTTCATTTAATCGTGCATAGTGGACATCCACTTAGGATTTCGAGAGGCGGATTTGAAGCCTTTTGGTTCACGTGAAGCAAACAAGGCAAAACATAATGGATTAGAGTTCAAGAATGTCAAATCTGCCCTATGTTTGGTCTTAAAATTGCCGGATTTAGCTCGTGTTTGCATCGGATCTGTGGAGGTGGGTTTAGGGATGGAAGGGGTTCCATGGTTAACCGAAGGTGGGGATTGAGCGGTACGTTGAACATGTCGTGGTTGGGTCAGGGGTATAGCCCGAGGAGACTGGAGATGAGAACAGTGTAGGCTGAACATTTTGGCCGAAATTTGTGCAAGTACGTGATTGTGGGATGGGGTGGGAGGTGTATTTGGCTGAGGAAGTGGGCTGGAACATAAAGTGCAAGGTGGGGGGGGGGGGCAGTGATGGGGCTGTAGGTTGTGACGAAGTTGTATAAGTGTGATGAAGTTGTTTTGGATCAGTACGGGTAATAGTATCTTCAAGGAAAGTGGTTAATAATAAATTGGGCACACAAGTATATGAGGTAGAACCTATAAATGGATAGGTGGGTTCATCAAAATGGGAACATCGAGTAATATAAAAAAGTGAAATGGTTAGATCAAGATACCGGTAACCCTTGTGCTGAGAAGAGTAGCCAATAAAAACACATGGAATACATCACGATGATAATTTATTTTGAGAGTAGTCTCATAGATAGGGAAACACAAGACAACCAAATACCCGAAAGTTGTTGTAAACTGGTAAATACAAATATAATAATTTAAATTGAGTTTTACCATAGAGGATCGAAATCGGTAAGCGGTTGATGATATATGTTTTGCCGATGCCACATATTAAATTAAGGCCATTCTCACACTTACCTTGAGCTCGGACCAACCCCGTTTTTCTGTATTAAATATTTAAGTAAGGTTGAGAGAGTAAAACATCAACTTCATTATCAGTTGTAAGTTTTTGAAAGTTGACTAATAGATAATAGTATTTTAGTGAGGTGTGGAACAACCAACACGTTCTGAGGTTTAATATTACTAGAAATAGACAAGCGACCAGAATGGGTAATATGAAGGGTATAACCATTACTAACGGTCACCGTAGGATTAACAGTAGTTGGAGACACATGGTGTAAATCCTCCATAGAAGGATTCATGTGAGTAGTTGCTCCCGGATCAACACACCAACTAAGAGTTGCATTATGAAGATTGCATTGAGCTTGAAAAACTTGAGCAAGGTTGTCATCAACCAGAGCAGTTTTCGAAGCAAATGGAGCAAAGGTTAGGCACTGATTTGAAGTGTGTTTGTCATAATAACCAAATTGACATTTTGGAGGGCTTCTAGGACCACCATGTCTACTGCCGCTGCTAGGGTGTGAGGAGTAATTACTGTAACATCTCGGATTTTTCGTATCTGCTTCTTATTTGTTACCCGATTCAGGAATGTATTTCGGATCATCCGTATTAATAAAATTATGCACTTACTTTTATTTCACTTTGTTGAACTTAGTTTATAATCTCGTAACTTTCAAACTCGTCAAACAATGCTTAAAAACCCCTAAAATTTCTTAAAACGCTTAAAATCACGTTTATAGAAGTTCAGGGGCTACTTTTGCCAAACACCAAAGTGTGGAAACCCCCTCACACCGCATCACGTTGATAGGGAGGAATTTTGAGGCCGCGTGAAGCGGGGTCAGACCTGCAACAGATTTCGGTCCGTTTAACTCGTTTATTCGTTTTTAATGCGTAATCCTTCCTAAACCTACCCCAAATCACGAAAATTGAGGCACAAGCTATGTAATCGAATGTTGTAACTTGTCCAAATTCATTTTCTTGTTGATCAAACCGAAATCTTGGAGTTAATTGACCCGATTTCTTCTTCAATAGCTTATTCTATTCCTTAAACGAGTTGGTTACTAAATCAATAAGTTATACATCTGAATACTGAATCAAAACACATCCCTAAACTCTAAAATATTATGTAACTCAGCCTTCACCTTTCCATATCACGAAATTCCTCTTTTCCTTTATCAATTTCTTAAGATTTTTTCAAGTTCGTCAAGCTTGGTTGACTTTCAAGTTTCAAGACCGTTTGACCATAAATTTCTCTTAGTTCTAATCGTTGTTCGGGTAAGTTGTCTTATGTAAAGTTTTATATTTTTAAATTAAAAAAAAAAATCCCTCGATCAGTTTCACCTTTTGAGGGAGTTTTGGTGGTCAATTTGATCCCGACCCGTTTAAGGGAAAAAAGTCAAATATTTTGAATATTCGATTACTTCCTCTTCCGGTCAAAACTAGCTTTCAAGCCAGAATGCATTTTTTTCATCATGAAATTTTGATTATACTGGCCAGAACCCTACTCTCAACTTGAAGGTCGAATTTTGAACAATACCAATTTGCTTAAATATTAAAAGTTTCATAACTAGAGTTTTACATGCCCGTTGAACCTGATTCCAGTTGCATTATTCTCGGATTTAGTCCTAGATTACCGTCTCAAAGTTCCAGGTATGTTCATGTCGTATAAGTTAGTGCGTTAAAGGCTCGGACTCGTTTATTATTCTTATTTTATTGTTTAGCTCACCAATAACTAAGGTGAGTAATCACTCTCATATTTTACCGATTTTCAAAAATGTTCTGGGGACTTTATGTGTACTGATTTTGTATGCATTTATTGAATTTAACTAGCAAATCATGACTTGTTGTGTTGAACGATTAAATGCTACTTGATACTTGTTTAGCTGATTTATTATATCGCATTCAGAGAGGTCCATCGTAATCACATTAAAGTATGATCATACACAGTCTTAGTAGCCAAAGCGTGATTTGCAAGGCAATGGTTAACTGACATACTTGCTCATGGTTAAATCGTTGTTACTCAAGTCTTTGTTTGATTTATTTAATATATATTATATCATTATCTCAAAATCTGGTGATTTCTTACTCGATATGTGTTGTTGACATATATATTTATTTTGTACGCATATTGCAGGTTATTCTTTGGTTTGAAGTGAAGGATGAAGACCACATAGATTAGGTTATAAATTAAAAAGACGAGTTGCTATTATATTTTGTTTGGTTTATTTGTAATTGATTGAGACTTGTGTACTTGATGTGAAATTAATAAAGTAATTTAGATATTGTCATAATAAATATTGTATGATAGTGCCTTGTGAACTATAAAATGATAGTTCACGCCCGACATTTTGCCGTAGATTGAGATGTGACAGATTAGTATTAGAGCCAATGTTTATAAGATATGTCATTAAAATTGCCTAGTAGCATGCTTATGACCATATACGTGCTTCTATGCGACCTTATGTGTTTTATTTAATGGTTTACAACTTATTTAATATTTAATTATTTTTATTATTTAATCATGTACACGCACACACAAACTCTGAGACTACGCCTTATTCTCAAAGGATTTGCTTGATTAAATTATTAGATTGTTTTATCTTTGGAAATTCCTTAAGAATTCTCACGATTTTTATTTTTACTCCTTCTCCTTAAGGTAAGGGGTATTACGAGTTCTTGTAGTAACTAGAAGCGGGAGAATACTATGATTCGGGCTTTGCCAAAATGAATCCGAGAATCAAAGGAAATATGTTATTCCTTTCCTGTAGGATCTCGAACATAGTATTCAAATTTATAGTCTAAATCAGAACATATGTCATATCATCCTTAACCATAAGTGGTCAACGCAACCAATGCGATGGTTACATTCCCTAAATTATCAAACCGAATCCACAGTGATTTTCTGGATAAATTCGGAAATTCCAAATTATTTAATTATTATTATTTTTAAATGCTTAGTTGGGGATCCATGGATACTCCAACTATCCATTTTCTCGATCCGTTTTAATTATGATATTTTGTTGGAGTATATCATCTGTGGTGGTTCAGGAGATGCTCCAACTACCCTTATTTTATTTCATTAATTCGTTATTTAGTTGAACCATTTAAAATCCCATGGAATGGACATGGGTGGTTCAACTCCATTATCTCGATGATTCGTTATTTAGTTGGGGAAATAAAATGCCATGAAAAGTTCATGGGAAGCTCAACTCACAAATTTATTTTGGTATGCTAACTAGTTGGGACTATAAAATGCCATAGAAAGCCAAACCCAGCGAAGAAAATTCATTTATTCACTTACTTGCTTGACTTTATCAAAATTTTATGATTTGATTTATTCACTTTACTTTAATTAATCAAAGTATTTAAATTATCATGACCGACACAATCCTCCAAACACAGTTATCACAATTTATTTAAACATTTTTCATTTTGTTATGTTACTAAAATTGTCTTCTCTCATTTATTTTATTTTATTTTCAAACTATCAAACATATTTCAGTTTTCACCCTCAACTTTTAATTATTAACATTTTAGTACTTCTTGTTTTGTTTAATCTCATGTTACTTCTCATGTTTCACAATTACCCTTCATCTTATATAATTTTATTTTTGGTCCTTGTAGAATGTCTTCTCTAAGAAACCATCGTCGCACTCAACGTCGTTCATCTAGTTCTCATGATCACCATCTAGCCGCAAGGATCACCAAGGAATTGGTTGTTGCAATGCCTACTATTGATGTATATAAAAATTATACATCTTTTTTGTAATATGGACGTTGGATTTACTCATCAACATAGTTCTAATAATCAGAGTTAATAAAAACATTCATGGAATATAAAAACTTTCATAAACATTACATAAATCCATAACTTGTCTTAAAATAAACATCCTTGTCTTTCGAATTATCATAATACTAAACGTAAACGTCTTGAGTCCTCCGATGCTAGCCTCTTATTCAATGCCACGTGTCCCCTCAAGCGAGCTGCCTCATCCTACTCACCTGCGTGCATACTAAAATTCAGCTACGCTGAGTGAGTTCTAGTTAATCACACAACATACAATACATTCATAGCTACATACCTTCATACTTTCGTTTATAATATACTTATTTACCTTCATACGTTCTTTCTTTCATATACTTATCTTACGTTTTAAAGAGCATTTCCCCATATAACCTTCTCATATATTATTAGGGTATGCAACCCTTTAACCTTCGCATATATTATTAGGGTATGCAACCCTTTAACCTTCGCATATATTATTAGGGTATGCGACCCTTTTTCCTTCGCATAAATTATTAGGGTATGCAACCCTTTAACCTTCACATAAATTATTAGGGTATGCACCCAAAGAAAATAAAGAAATAAAGTAAGGAAGAAAAGAATATTAAAATAATTAAAAACCTTATACATTAGGGTATGGAATAAAATAATATAAGTATAAAGTAATCAAAAGCAAACCATTAGATTAGACCATACTTAGCCATTTTGGCTGAAATATGAATAAGATGCATAAGACATGTATTGATACGTGTAACTTATATACAGTTAGTAGAGCTCAGATAAAAAGAGGAATAACGATAAACGAAGAATGTAATAGAACCCAGGTGAGTTTTCAGCCCCACTTTCTTGTTATGTTTTCGGGGCTGTGTGGATACTCGATGTGAATTGTTAATACACTTATCTTAAGTGATAAGTGTATGCCATAAGTGATATATGTGAAAGGTAAGAATGATTGCTTGTCGGTACGCGAACGATCTCCGGATATTGCACGTATCGATAAGGAATATGATTGTTAAATGAATGATGTGAAGAACGCCTAGTGTGTTCTTATGTTACAATGTAATTATTGTATATGCAAAGTAAAGGTATACAGGTACAGGAATGGTAAATGAGTTCTACATCTGACATAGCAAGTCGGGATGGCAAATCCCTCTAACTTCCGTTGGACATAGACTCGGCATGTTATAGCGTAGTTAAGGACTGTGGGCCTTATATGTTTAATAGATGATAGATGAGAACGTAGTTAAGGACTGTGGACCTTATACGTACTTCAGATAGGGGCCAGCATAGGAAAGGACTGCGGACCTTATATTTGCTGTAATTATATTGTGGTAACATAGTGGAGGATTGTGGACCTCGTACGTGCTATGAACTAGGTTGCAACATAGGGAAGGACTCTGGACCTTGTACGTGTTGTGTATGTAGGATGGTATAGGGAAGGACTGCGGACCTTGCACGTACCATAAATGTTGAACATAGGTAAGGACTGCGGACCTTTTTCGTATTCACGACCTTGAGTATAGGTATAGACGGCTGACTATGAACATACTCTCGGTGGACGGAGGTAAGTATTAGTATGTATGTATGTATGTATAACTGGTTAAGTATGGATATGTATCCTCGGATATATAAGTATGTATGATATGTGTATGTATTGTATGTCGCCTGATTAACTAGAACTCACTCAGCGTAGCTGACTTTTAATATGCACGCAGGTGAGTAGGATGAGGCAGCTAGCTTGAGCAGGCACATGGTGGACGAATAAGAGACTGGCATTCGAAGACTCAAGACATTTTGTGTTTAATGTTTTGTTTATTTTGAAAGACAAGATGTTTGTTTTAAAACAAGTTATGGATTAAAGTAATGTTTTATGAAAGTTTTATTATTCCGCGAATGTTTTTATTACTCTAATGATTAGAACTATGTTGATAAGTAAATCGAACGTCCAAATATGAGGCACCGTAACGGGGCCTTACACCCAAACCCGTGTTCATATAGTTAACCATAACCCGATTGTTTCTTGCACCTTAATTCTCGTACTAATAATCAAAATTGATCTTTAAGAATCGTTCAAGCTTTCAAAACCGTCTTAATGCATAGCTCAATTAAGAAATTGAATCAAATACTTATTGAATTGCTAAAACAAACAAGCCGTCCTTGAACCCTTCTCTTTATATATGTATAATGATCGATATAATTCAATTAAAGTTGCTAACATTATCCTCATACCATCGCCAACCTTACGCCCTTATCTAATTATATTTTCTTAGCCGTCTACTTTGAATTCTTGATCTATTTTTGGTTGGCGACGGGTTGATCTAATTAATCATCAATTGTTCGCTGTTAAGGTAAATATTATATGTATTAGAATCGGCGAGTTCATGTTCTACAATAGCCCTAACGTCATATGATCAATCATTAAAGGGATTGATCGATCGTTCGGTCTAGGGTTCATGGGTCATTGTGATTTGGAAAATGTGAGTTTATAATTTAGCGAAAGAAGGTTATAGCCAGATTAAACTCCCAGCTCAGTTGGCTGGGTGTGGGTGTATGTATTCTGGCGAACCGGCTGCCGGCGTGAGTTTGAGTTCTGGCAGCCTGGTATTTTTGGTGCTTTTTTATTTTTTTATTTTATTATTAAACTTACTTATATATTATGTAAATTCTTTAAATCAATTAAATAATATTAGTAATATTATTAATAAGTAATTTATATCTTATTAAACCGACACTTTTAACTAGTTACTTTTTCGAGCCTCGGGTAAAGCCATACATATATATATGTATATATATGTGTGTGTGTGTGTGCGTGTGTGTGTATTTATGATTATTAAAAATCGATAAATGTTTTAATATTTAAAAAGTATTTTAAATTAAAATACATAATATAATCTCTCCTTAATTAACATATTACGATAAGTTCAAGTTTTTTTTATAAAAATCATATTTTATATAAATATTATTATTTATTATATATATATATATATATATATATATATATATATATATATATATATTAAAAGGCAAATAGCGGTTACCACACATTTCATACTGTTCATCAAAGGTCCTAATTTCTTTGCGTATTGTACAAGTCTTAAGAGCAATTGGCAGTTACCTCACGTGACATAGCACATGACATACAGATTGTACAAGTCCCTCCTCTATCCGCTTGCATCTCTGTCGGCTCAGTTTCTAGGGTTTCGGTGGTGACCCTCGGAGGCGATAGGAGAAGGTAATGGAGGGTCGGATTGGAACACAGTTGTAGTAGTGCTTCTCCTATCTCAAACACAACTCTCAAATCCTAAACTTTAGTAAGTTCCTTACGTTTCATGTGCCTTTTTTTTTCTACTTTACAAAGCAAATTTGATTGATGGGTATGTTCGTCATTGATTTTGCTATATTTAAATCTAATTCAACCTTTTGTTTGGAGGAATTTAAAGTGTTGACCACACAACATAATATTTTTATCGATTCTAGTTATCTATTATTTACTTAAGAATAAATCCTTTATTAATAAAACATATGTAAATAATGAAATGCATTTTTAGTTTAAAATAACCATTTAAAGCAAATATTTTTGTGTAAACTATGAAATCTTTATACATATTTCTTTAAGTATTTTAATGTATTTTATATAATTATATCATGTTTATTACGATAAAACTTGATAATAAAATGTATAATAAATTAGCGAAACAAATAGCTTTTGTAAGATTACACCCGATTATCACTGAATTCCCTATAGTTTTAGATTCGTCGTTGAAATTATATTTATTCTCGCAACTATTCTTTATTAGGTTTTCTAATCTGTAATTCCAGAAGAGCGTGACACTTGTTTACTACCGTATTCATTTATCTCTTGATTATTTACTAAGGTGAGTAATCACTTCTATTTTTACTTATTTTTAAACCTTTTTGGGACATGTGCGTATCTTATATATTTATCTATTATTTAGTATTCAAAACCTTAACTGTTAATCCTTGTGTGTATATTGGTTTATGCCTAACTTGCTATTTGCTTACTTGCTTTATTTGAACGCATTTTGGTGAAGTTCCTCGTTATAGTATGATCATACAACTATCTTCGGCAACCAATATCCATTTTTATGGCAACGGTTTAGTCCTTGCTTGGTAACCAATATCCATTTATATGGAATTGGTTGAGCCATTTCTTTATGGTTTAATTGATTGTTTATGTGATATGGCTTAACTGTTTATTTTCACTGGAACAGTTTGCATCTTTCTTTATTTATTATATATTATTATTGTCGTGTCTTAAACTGGTGTTTTACTCACTCAACATGTGTTGTTGACAAACCTTTCTATTTTATACGCATATGAAGGTTATTGTTTGAACTAGTTGCAAGATTTGGTGAAGACTTAGTCAATAATTGAAGTTAGAAAACTGTTAATCAAAATCATTTGTGATATAAATTCTATTTGTATGATAATAGATTTTGTACTTTGTATTTGAATTATTTGAATCATTTAATCGAATTAAATAGATATTGTCACTTTTAAATATTGCATGATAGTACCTTGAGAGCTGTGAGCAATCAGCTCACGCCCCGGCATTTCCGTCTTAGGTTCGGGTGTGACAGTATATGAAAAAATGTATTACATCTATGCTTGTATGATTGTATCTACACTATGTGTACATAAATTGATTTATTTATATCACAAAATGATTTTTTAAATGAACTTAATAAAATGCAAGTGCAAAATCGTACGCTCATTCTATTGAAAATTTCATATGTATAACTGCAATAACTTTGATTATGAACCAATTTCAAGAAGAAGACTTCTCATACAATAGTAGTTCTGACAACTCAGCCTAAATACAGATGGAGAGTTATGTTTACGGCTTTATTGATATATTTATCAATTTACCACCCATATAAGGAAAGAACATTAAATTGTAATAACGAACGTTCTTCAAGAACTATGATTTTCTGAGCTACACCAAGAAAAAATTTTGATAAATTTTAAGGGGCTTCTTGATTTTGTCATAATGACAACATACAAAATATCATGTAAATCCATTCAATTTTGTGAATATTGTACTTCATTTGAGCATAGTTTGCATGAAATGCTTCCCATACAAAGTTATGATCATCATTTAAGGAAAATTTAATGCCGACATAAATGTTTCAAATTTGATAAAAGTTAAAAACATTGATAGGCTTGGGGTGGCATGTCGTAAGTGTTCGCTATTTTTTCTTAAATTTTAATAGTTGACGGAAAAATAGTCAATCTGCCAAATCCCAAACCTTATGATTAATTCATAAAATGCACTTGAAAATAAATTTGAAACCTGAATAATGTTTAAAATTCTAACTTTCATCCGTTTGATATTTTCAAATCAACACTTTGAACCCGCAACAAATTTCAAGATAAATCTATTTACATTCTCAAACTTTTATAATTACCTAGGTTTCCCATTTTTGGCTGATAACAAATTTTGAACCAAGTGTAGTTAACTTGTACCAAACAATCTATTTACAAACTTTTGACCGCAAAAATCAAATTAAGTTCTACAAAAAACCTGAAACAATTCTTGATAAAAAAAACCAAGAATTTAAATATGATAAACTTTGTTATATATGTAAGTGATTGGTATATATTATCCTTATATTCTAACATATATATATATATATATATATATATATATATATAGTTTACTAAATTAACCTAAAAAATAAGTGGATATATTTAAAACATATATTTATAATTTATCAATTTATATGAAAATTTACAATAATAATAATAGTAATAGAAATAATAATAATAGTAATAATAATAGATAAATTGATTGATTTTTAAAAAAATGAATCGACTTTCAAGCATATATGTATAATTTAATAATTAAAAGTTTCTTTATAAAATGAAAGCATGTTTAAGTTTTGTTTTTCCTTACAATTTCTACAATATACTTAGTATAATATGTTAATGATAATATTTGAAATTATATTATTTTTGATCTTTAACAAACATGATTTGTTGTTGATTTTTGGATTTCACCAAGTATTTTGGAATATATAGTAAATAATATGTTATTAATTATTTTATAAAAATATATAGATATAATATAAATAGAGTATAAAATGAAAGCGAATAATTATTGATCTATGACATAATTAGGGTTAACCAAGATCATATTTTTGGGAAGAAAAGAGTTGTGAGGTTTAACCACAAAGCAGCACGTGTCACAATTATTTTCTTTTATTAGAAGAGTATGATACATATATTATTAGTTCATTAATTTTTTAAAAATTCTATCAAGATTGAAATCATAATTTGGATCCTCCATTTTCCATTTCCGGTGGGGTTGTTCACGAACCGAGCGAAGGCTTGCTCGTTGCTTAACCGAACCCAAACGAACGGCTGAAATTCGAACCGCTCGAAAAAATGAAACGAACCAAAATTGACTCGAGCATTTTTCTATCGAACATCGAGCGATTTCGTGAATAATTTATTTCTTTTACACTTTAAATTTTCAAAAAGAAACAAATTTGAAGATTGTAGATAATATATTTTGTAAACAAATTACTACTTTTTAGATAAACGTATAATAGGTTGTAAATTTTAAGGAGAAAGAAGTTTGAAGTGAGATATAATGACATTTAGGCAAACTTTTAGTATTCTGAAAACATGAATCAAACTAATAAAACTATAATATTGACGGAATAGGAAAAAATTAAAAGGGTTTAAAAACTTGTATACTTATATTTTACGAGTGTTGTCTATATATATTTATATATTTCATCATATATAATTATATATAAAATAAATTAAAAATATTCGAGCCGAACCGAACCGAGCAGACCTTTGCTCCTTGTTTGGCTCATTTACAAACTAAACCGAGCAGAGCGGGTCGTTTACAATCGAGCAAAAACAACGGTTCAATATTTTCTGAGCGAGCAAGTTCGAATGACGAGCGGTTTGGACGGCCCTACTTTCCAGTCACCTATTTTTCCTAGACTGGACTCGACCCATCAGTACCCAAGCGTCTGATTTTTCATTGGGCTTGGCCCATAAGTATCCAAGTGACTAGCAACCCATAGCTGCTGGACTTTTGTCAGAAATATGCACAAACCAACAAAACAAAGGTAATAGACTTTTAATAATCCAAACTATTAACTATTAGGTGCACAAAAAACCCGAACCCGGAATATAACCGGAAAATAAAACCCGGAACTGGTTATTCTTAAAACCTGGTTTTTAATAACCGACCCTACCCACCCCGTATGGTACAGATAGGGTATGACTATTAATGTTGAAACCCGAACCCGTACCCGATCTAAACCCAATAATTCCCAAAACCCGGTTCTCGGTATAACTGAAACCCGAAACCCGGATTAATTATACCCGAAACCGGTTCTAGTTATACCCGAAACCCGAGTTTCTTGCATACCCGGATATTAGCGTTTGTGGAGCTGTGGCTGTGTGGCTACCCACAAATCTATAGCCGTTCTCCAACGAATCTTTTTTGGAGCACTTATATGATATAAATATTTGTCTAGAGCAACCCCTTTTGATATAACAAACAACAATTAAAAACACATACAATATATGTTTTTATCTCATTGTTTAGTTGTTTATATATGAAAAAAAAATGTTGTTAGGATAAAAAATACGAAGCAGACCCGTTGACAGAAGAAAATTGTAGAAAAAGTGTTTTTTTAATACCCGGAAATAGGTTATTCAAAACCCAAAAAACGGGTTTTTTCAATACCTGAAAATAGGGTATTCAAATGGGTATTGAAGACCCGGTTCAATACCCGACCTGGACCCGGTACATAGGATATGGTTTTTCAAGACAATACCTGAACCCAAACCCGACCTGATTATTGCTAATAACGATTTATCAATACTCGATTATACTTGAATCCAGGTTTTTTAATACCCGGTATGTGCACCTCTAATTAGTAATAGTAGAGGTGAAATTGCTATTTCTTAACATGCAGTACCAATCCAATATTTACTTCCTCAATATGAATTTTATTGGACTTTTAATAATCCAAATTATTAACTATTAGGTTTTTTCAAAGGTAACCCAAACTATTAGCCAATGTCCGATAATAATCCATACTAGCAGTTTGACCAGTAACACTTCTAACTTTCACTTTCATTGCTAATGACTATCTCAGTTACGTAGTAATAAATAATTTACAGCCAAGTTTCACTCAATTTCGCGTGCAATGATGGTTATGAACGAAAAAAGAAAACTTACGGCGAAATCGAGAGAAAAATAAGAGAGTAAGTCGAGTGCAAATTTATGATATATATATTTTTAGATGAAACATTGTGTCTAAGTATACCGGTGCGCCATTTTCCCTCTAATTCTTGTTTTATTTTATGGGCTCAAGTAGGGTCTGATTGGTATGGGGTAATGGAATGAAAAAGAGACTGAAATGGACGTGGTAATGAAATGAACAAAGGAATGAAATAAATAATTACCATTCCTTGTCATGTTTGGATACCATGTAGGAATGAAATGATTCTTTACTTTATTTTTATTATTGTTAGTAAATATTATTATTAGTAATAACAATAGTAAATAGTAAATAATAATACTATTTACTAATAATAATAAATATTATTATAATTTTAATTTACTAATAATTATTATTAGTGTTATTATCAGTAGTAAATAATAATAATAATAATAATAATAATAAATATGAATATTCATTAGAACTAGTTTTTAAGACCTGCGAGTTGTAGCAAGATTATTTAACTGAATAAAAATAACTTTAAAAACGTTTAATCACGCATGTTTAATCACGCATGTGTGTTGTGAACATTAATTCATCAAATTCAAATATAATAATAATTCGAATAACGGTTATATTATAGTATGCAAAACAATAATAATATTATTAATAATAGTATAGTATAATAATATTGATATAATAACAATTATTATTATTTTTATTATTATTATTGGGTCATTTTCATTCCTTAAAGGAATGAGAAAAAAGCCACCTCGTCTTTAAGGAATTAAAATCCTATAAATAGAAGTAGTTTCATTTCTTAGGGATTAATTCATTCCATTACTATGTGACAACCAAATATGTTTTAATTCATTTCTTTGGAATGGTTCATTTCATTCCTCCTTCTATTCCTTCATACCAAACACTATCTAAATGTTAAAACGGCTTATTATAGCATCTGAACTGTAAGCATACCGATGGATTTTGTCAAAGATTAAGTTTATCTTGGGAGTATATTGCTATAAATATTTAAAAGTTGTATAATTTATTGTTTAAAATATACAATCTGGTTGCATAAGATCTAGTTCCTGAGACAGGATCCTGGATTCACGCCATCTTCAGTTCCATGGACGTTTATGCAGTGTGCTGACAAGGATTTCCCAGGTATAACCGGGGCGAAGTTTATATTTTCCATTGAAATGCCAGAACATGGTACGAATCTGCTGCAGTTTAACGTTATAGCAACGCTTGTAGATGATGTTCCATAGAGATTCTTGTATGCCACATCACTTATTTTAACACCACTTTTCTGTATAAACCCAAAACCGGAATTTTAGAATTGTTATCGCAAGCAGTTATACATTTTCTTAACGTTCAGCACCTCATACTAGCCAATATTATTATTTTCCGTTTTGGCTACTGGGAATTCACAATTTAGTTTCGGCTGCCTGGATGGAGGCTTACAATAAGGGCATCCATCCAAACATATTTATCTATGAAGGAAAATACATTTAAAACGTGTTGATGGTATTCGAGATGAGACATTTTTCAAGTTCTGGTATCTCTCAAGTGAAATGATGATTTGGAATTACATAAGGGGTCATATTGTTATTTTAAAATGTAAATGCTTACTTTCGCTTTGCACGCGCCACGAACATCACAGTAGTTTTGGTCTATGATTACTGGGTTGTTGACGGCATCAAATATAAGATTCTCGAAAATAATATGTTGGACATTTCCTCGTCCAACTTGCCATGTTTTTATTCGGGCTCCATTTGTTGTTCCTTTAAACGACGAATCTCTTACGTAAATTTTTTCTACAAGCACCGTATTTCCATCCTTTCCTAAGCTACCTATGCTGTTAACAATTTTGATTGGTTAAAAAACTGTGTTTTAACAAGGATAATAATAATAATAATAATAATAATAATAATAATAATAATAATAATAATAATAATAATAATAATAATATACATTAAGCTATTTGCTTAGCTATTTTTTTTATTTGTAATACACCATAAGATAATCGACTTAAGTACAAGTAAATGAATCAAAATTATCACCTTATACCGTGTCCCGGTCCGCATTCTATGTTGGATATATCAATGTTAGATGAATAATCTCCTATTGAAATGCAGTCGTCACCTGTTGAACATGCGCAAATCTGATTATCTAACATAATCAGATTTTCTTGAGTTAACGATGACAATAGAATTCTTAATTTTTTAATGTAGTTTCAACGATTGTACATGCGACAACATATATAGGAGGTTAAACTACATGAAAATGATTATGCTTGATACTCATCAGTAAAAATTGTCAGAAAAGGTTGCAAACCTGTCCCAATGATTGACTTGGTGATTTTGATGAAATGAGAAGATTGGATGTGAATGCCATCAGTGTTGGGACTATCTTCAAGAGATTGGATCATCACATTATCAATATTAAAGCCTTTGGAATATGATATTAGTACATGAGTTTGTGGGCTGTTTACTATAGAAATGCTGCTCAGTGTGCCCTCATTGCAAGATATGAACTTCAACACCTGCACCAATTTTTTACTTGCTAAATATTTTAACATTATCATCGGCGTACTCAGTAAATCCCCACCAATAATAAAGCTATCTAAATATTTTAACCTTGTAACTAAATTCAAGTTTAAGAATATTAAAGATTTGACTTGTAGTTAGGGGTGTTCACAAACTCTTAAAACTGACTGAACCGTTAAAACAAAAAGAAATTTGTTGATTCGGCCGGTTTGAGATTTATAGGTCCATTTGTTTACGATCTAGAAAATATGGTTTAACATTTGGGTTCATAGTTTGAAACTTGGAACCGACTGTATAAGCAGATCCAACGTTTACCCTTGTCATTTATTAGTTTTCCTTTTTGAAAATGCAGCCATAATATTCAAGAAATATTTTTCCTTTTTAAAAGTTTAGCACAAACTAATAATTTGAAAAGAAAGTCGGCTCAAATAGCCCAAACGGCTAAACCGAACCATTTGGCTGGGCAAGCCGACCGGTCAACCTGGTGTGTAAACCATAATGGTTTGACCCAATTTATTTGTCATAAGGGGAAAAACTGCAGTTACCGTTGGAGCTAGTTTGGTGCAACCCTCCTGAAAAGATGAAAAAAATAAGTCATTAAAATGTATTAACTTGGATTCTTGATTAATCCAAAATACCTTTTTTGGATGATAACGACACGATTGGTCCCACCAATGCCTTCCTTGTCCGTCTATAAGACCTGATCCGAATACGTTAAGACCTGTAACGTCTTTAAACACTATCCATTGGCTTGAATCAAGACCAGTCCATGTTTTCGGTGAACCAGAAGCAATGACCGTGCCTGAAATCTAAAATACCAACAACATTAAGTTTAACTTTATGCTTTGGTTTTAGCGTGTCGGGTTTATGAATAAGGCATCAAGGATCTTAGCCAAACGGTGATCAAGAGGAAGTTAAAGGGCGTGCAACAACTATTTATTTAACCGTGTATGACCATCATACTTTTAACTAGTTTATCGAGGAACCAATTAAGAAACTGATGATTTTTTTATATATTTTTTTCAATATTGAATTATATGGTTCAGGGATGATGTAAATAGCCAAATTAACTAAGCATGGCAAAAACAAATCCAATCATCAAATTTTGGATTTTATTTTTATTTATTTATTCATCATTTTTTTAACATGGTGGGTTAATTTGGGCATAAGTACGTTTTCTCTAGGGTATTTGTGGGTCCTCAATAAAGAGAAAAGGATGACCATTCAAGTGGTGCTTCTAATTATCTTTCGAACTCTACGGAAGTGTAAAAATTATGTGAACTTTTTACAATTATGATTTTGGAAAAAATAAAGGAGGACGCTATTTAAATGACTAGGTGTTAAATCGAACCATCCTATTGATTGTTTTTTCTTTCTCTTCTTATTGTAAACTGTAAAGTACTGGTTCCTTTGTTGTGTCCTCTTTGTGGGCCTAAAATTGGGTCTTTGTTTATAATATGAAGTCGTTTAAAAAAAAATTTTTAAAAATAATAGACGAGTTGGTTGGACATAATTAAATTGTTGGATGGGTTAGAATTGGTTGCCTAAAGAAAAAAAAGTTTCACATTCTAAATTCATTTAGCTCTAAGCCACGTTAATATAAACCATTATCAACGAACCCACATTATAATAAACTTTAATCATTTTACTATTTACGTAAACCATTATATTCCAGAGAAGTTTTCTTATAAGTCAATCAATTCATCAATGTTAATATAACATATTGATTGCAACTTACTTTTCTTTAGGAATTAATGGAATTAACTGTTAGTATTTTACTTGACGCAATATATAATTGGATTTATTGATTGAAATTAGATTTGAATCCACTCGCGTAAAAAGTCGGCAGTTAATCAATCAAATTAACCGAAACATCTTTCTAATAATAGAAATAACCAAACCTTCCATAACCGTAAACGATATGAGAATCCAAAAACTGAAATATCGGTTATAGGCTTTGATTTATTTCATAATCAAATTGAACCAAACCAAAACATGCGAACGGTGTGTTAGCTGTCTAAATCTTTTAATCATAAACAAAAATAAAATATATATATATATATTATATAAATATGCTATAAATTGTTTGCTTACTATGAAGTGCATTTGAGGTTTGCATGGTCCAAGAAACACTATAGGCTTCAACAAGAAAATTCCCCCTTGTGGAACGATCACCCGCGCAATATCTGTTTCTGCGTTACATGCATCTTTCCAAGCTCTCACAAATGCCTTAAGAAGAAGAACAAAAACACGCTTTGTAATTCCATAAAAAAATGATAATCTGTACATATATATTTTTCAACTTTTACATAATTAATGTAAAGAAAACGAAACACTGTAATACAAACATACGTTTGTGTAATTAACCTTTTCATTTATAAAACTCAACTTTCACAAAAATAAATTATTTGGTTGTAGACTTGTAGTAGTAAAAGACATAAAATTAATTCAACATCTTTCACAAATTAACCTTAAAATTTAAACTACAAATTAACCTTAGTTAATTAATTAATAATTACCTGAGAATCATCGGTATTTCCTACACCACTAGCTCCATAATAAAAGACATCAAATTCATCAACTGCAGGCCAAGGCCAAGCTGTGACACTAGTAACCAAACCAATAATCAACAGCAATCGAAACATATCTACCATATATATCACCTTTTATTAGCAAAATAGAGACATATATATACACACACATGCATAGATATGATAAATTATATGAGAGACTGTTTACATATGAACAAAAGAGTCATGGACTTAAATACGGTAGTTAGATGGTGCAAACGGTTACGCTAAAAGGTGTTGAATATGAGCATTTTTAGTAGGAGATTATTAACAAGCAACCAGTTGAATCTTAATGTAAACACGAATTTGACAATTCAGGACTTTACTTGCATAAGATAATATGATTAATGTCAAATGTAGCTAGGTGGAAAATGCATGATATAAATGTCATATGGCATATTTGCCTCAAATATATATATATATATATATATATATATATATATATATATATATATATATGTTTCGTTTGGTGTTTTAGATCAATAAGATAATATGGAACGAAGAATATCGGGTCGATCATTTGTTTCCCATCTTTAACTATTCAACAATATATACAGATTGGTTGAGAAGAACTAAACAAGTGAACCCAAAGCCATTTGAACGCATTTCATGTGGCTTATCATCATTCATGAAAAGTATAAACAATGGCTTTGTTAAACATTATTAAAAAGTAGGTAAGTCGTGGAGGGCAGCAAGACCCTTGACCAGAACTGACAAACTCGCAATAGGGGCTTGCGACAATCTTCTGCAGAAACTTCAATTCAAAGATAACTATTAATATATCAAAATAACTAAGACAAACTAATAGTTATTTTTGGCCTATAAGGTGTCCTTCATTTAGCATACCTAAATCATTCTACCTAGTAACCTATATAATATTAAACCACATATCATAATTGCATTCCAACATATATTTAAACTAAAATTACAATATTATTAGCAATTAGCCACAACCAAACACCCACTCAACAGTTAGTTTCCAAGTTTCATTCTTTTCCCTTGGAACTAATTTATGCCCTCATATCTTTAACCCATTTTGGATTTGACTTAGCGTCTTCAAAGCCTCACGATTCATAGTCACACATAATCTAAACTAAATTCAATTTTGTCGAATTACATACACTCATGTGGATCTCCTAGCAGCTGTACTTGGGCTCGTGTTAAGAGGCTTGAAACCCTCATCAATGAATCCATGCCACTCCACTTCATGGAAAACATACTTTGGTCATATACCCAATTCTAATTTTCACCAAACACCACATCCCGCTTAACAACAATCCTATGATTTTTAGATCTTATAGTTGATGAGACTTCTACCCTGGCTAGGTTCCAAGATAAACCAAACATCTTAATCGATTATCCAACTTTTTAAAATAGCCCAAATCCACCTTTGCATAAGTAACCCATCTGAATACCTTCATGACCTATAGTTTATTTTGCTTAAAGAACGTATAGGTGTCTCATCTTTCATGGCCTATGTAAACAGTCGATTGAGAACTAACAACCTATTCACATATACTTCGAGTCATCCGGATAAGGGTTTGATTACTATACCCCATCATGCCGCTGTGTTGATGTGTGTATATGGCGATTAGGTCACTTCGGATTCCCTCTAACTCATCACAACTGATTGAACTCACTTGAGGTGAATTATCCCCCTATCGGTTCGTAGGGTTTTGATTACACCTCCAAATTATTTTCGACCTTTTGGAATATCTTGAGCACCTCGAACCATTCATCTTTGGCTTTCAAGAAATATATGCACATAATGCCTAAGAAATCCTTAATCAAAACGAAAATATACTTGTTACCTGCAATGTTTGAAGGTGATATTAACCCATAAATATCATGAGTCTAGAGCATTTGTAGCTCTAAATTGTGACACACATGAGAACTGTTATTGAGAATGCTTTTTCACCAAACATGAGTCATACAATTAATTTTTGTAAAAAAAAATCGAGTAACTAGTAACCATATAGGCCCTTCTTAGCTGTTAACTTCATAACATCAAAGTTCTAATGGCCAAGTTTAGTGTTCCATAGCCAAGCATTAGATAAAGTGGGGCTACAAGCATATCGGTTTTCCGATTTTGAGATTTATCTTGTAAAGGCTTTGACCATGGCACCTTCATCAGAATCTTCCTAACACTGTCGCACTTGTTTACTATGTCGCCTTTCATCTAGCCGGAATCGCATCTGGTTTCAATTGCATGCTTGAGGCTAATTTTGTTACTTTTAAGCTCCGACAATTATATATGTTGATCATTAGTCTTTGTTCTTCCTTGGTACTTTGGGGAAGGATGACCCTTTACCCTTAATCTTTACTCTCAACCCATCACCAAATTTGACTGACCATGTAAACCTTTCAATATTCTTTCAAACTGCTTGACATAGTTTGTCTGTCTAGTTAATTAGTTTTGAGTCATGAGTCAAACTTACACTTTCCATTGATTCCCTGTGAAGACGACCATACTAATCCGTACTAGTTATAGGTATTTAAGTTTCATAAATACTGGTTTTTATTAGAGGAAGACATCTACATCATTGACCCGAAAGGAGTCGGATAGGGCTACAAAAGTCAATACAATATAACGGCTCGAGCCTTAAGAACTTAACAGTATTTCTAATTGATTTCTAAAATGAATAATAATACGAGTACCAAGTAAACGAAATAGATAAAAGAGAAGACAGACTAAACCTATAAACCAAATACAACAAATAGAACCTATATTACCAAGCAGGTCTAGCAGCCGTTCTTCTTCTGGTCATGGAAACAAACAATTGGCTTTGACTTTCAATGCAAGATGATGGAACTGATTAATAATAATCAATTAATGTTGATGGTGTATATTCTCAATCTCACGTACAAAATAACCAATCACAATTTCAATTATAATAATGTTGACGGCGGCAGTAGGTCTTCCTCGAACTCAACACACTTCCAAACACAAAACATTAATAATAATAATAAAATGAAATAGTAAATATATGAACACGGGATTTACGTGGTTCGGTCAAAATGTGTAACCTACGTCCACTGGCAACGAACGAGGTATCTTATTTTATTGAGGTGCTCAAAGAATTACATGGTATAATACTGTTTATATAGGGAGGCTAACTAAGGTTTATTTCTTACCCAACAAGTTACAAGAAATAATATAAAACGGGCCACTAAAGTTGATTAGGTGGCCGACACATTCAACCCTTCAAGTTTTCAACTGTCCAACCCTAGACGGGTCGGGGAATACCTGTAATCTTTAGTCTTCAATGTATACCATGTCGTCCACCTATTCATCGCCACCTCCTCAACACTATTCCTAGAGACCAACTGAAGCTCCATAGAGCTTTAGTTTTTCCAAGGTACAACCTCGGTAAACATATTCCTTCGGGTTCTTGTCTCCCCAAATGTTGTTCAAACAAATAGTCCCCATCACTGACTAATCCATAAATGAAAAGATAACACATATGAATGTGTTTAGTTTTACCATGATGCACACGATTTTTGGCTAATTTCACAGCACTTCCATTATCACAGTACAATGGATAATCTGTTTGTTCCCTGCCTAATTCCTCTAAGTCAAACAAATAAGCTCCTTACTCGCTTCAACAGTTGCCATATACTCAACTTCTGTGGTTGAGAGTGCCACACTCTTTTGCAATCTAGACGTCCAACATATTGAAGTGTCCCCCATAGTGAACACATATCCCATAGTACTCTTATAATTCTCTTTGAATCCAACAAAGTAAGCATCTGAAGACCCTTTAAGAATTGCATCTTTGCCTTTAAAGCATATGGTCATCTTTAAAGTTCCCCTTATGTACCTAAGCGGCCACTTCGCTGCTTCCGAATGTGCTTTCCCTTGATTTGACACAAACCTATAAATAACTCCCACTTTTTGAGAAATATCAGGTCTCGTGCATACCATTGCATATATAAGACTACCCACTACAGATGCATAAGGAATCTTTACCATCTCTGACTATTCTCCATCGAGTACTAGGAGAATGATACTTATAAATTTTAATATGACTACCCATAGGTGTACTTCGAGTAACAATTTTCTCATCACTCATGTTGTACTTCTCTAAAATATTCCAGATGTATTCCTCTTGAGATAAATTTAGAGAACTGTCCTCCTTTTTTCCGATGATGCTCATGGAAAGAATTTGCTTGGCTCAACCTAAATCTTTCATTTCAAATTCTTCAGACATTTGTCGCTTCAAATTACTAATCTCTAACATGTCTGAACCGGCAATCAACATATCATCTACATACAACAGTAGAATCATATATGAACTAGCGAATTTTTGAGATAGCAACATTGGTCCATCTCACATCTCTTGTATCCACTCCTGCCCATAAAATCATCAAACTTGATATACCACTGCATGGGTGCCTGCTTTAATCTAGAACGACTCTTCTTTAACTTTCACACCATGTTTTCTTTACCAACTGTTTGAAACCCCTCTGGTTGTTCCATGTAGATATCCTCCTCAAGGTCATCATGTAGAAAAGCTGTATTCACATCCAGTTGTTCTAGATGTAAGTTTTATGCATCCACAATACTAAGAACCAGTCTGATTGTAGTCATTTTTTACCACAAGGGAAAATATCTCATAATCAACCCCCATGCTTTTGTTGGAACCCTTTCACTACCATTCGTGCTTTGTATCTCTTTGTATCATCACTTTCATTGTTGATCTTGAATACCCATCAGTTCGGAAGAGCTTTCTTCCCGGCTGGGAGCTTTGTAAAAACCCAAAGTCTTGTTCTTGTTCAGTTAATATAACTTTTCTCTCATAGCTCACTCTCACTAAGACGAGTATCTCAAGCTCATTACTTCAGAGTAACACTGTGGTGCACCGTTCTTTGTCAGTAGAAGGTAATTAACAGAGCTGGAATACCTCATAACCTCTAGCTGAGGTGTAACCATTTCTTGTTCTAGTAGAGGTTGTTCAGCATTAGACTCTGAACTCCCACCGTCAAAGAAATCCTCAAATTCATTTGCGTTTTCTTGCTCAACCTCTTGTGATGTGTCTGAACTCTGACTATCAACTTTCTCACTTGTATCTTCAAATTCTACATGTTCTTTATCAACTTCTTTTGTGAATGACTTTCTATCTTTGTATAGTCTTGCTTCATTAAAGACTGGTCACGAGGCCGACATACTTTTATGGCCTCTGGATCCTAAAGCTTATAGCCCATCTTTGCGTCTTCATAGCCTATAAAAGTACACTTCTTCGCCTTAGGGTCAAGCTTGTCCCTCTCAGTGTATTTTATCCAAGTGTAAGCATCACAACCGAATACTTTAAGATGTTTGAATGTAACCTCTTTTCCACTCCATATGTCCTCTGAAATTCTGAATCCAAGAGGAACTAACGGTCCTCTATTTATAAGATATGCAACAATGTTGGCAGCATCTGCCTAGAAAGTCTTTGGAACCCTGCATTTTTACTTATTGGCCTATCTCTTGCATTTTTACGATGTGGCAAACAGCTTCCGACGGTTTGTCCCTTGTCTGAAGCCCAAAAACGCCTCATAAATAAAGTTATGGGCATTTTTATGTTTTTCATCAGTTTTTACATTTTTATTTTTGGGTTTGTGTTTGGCCCATGGCCTTTTTTAGGCCTATTTCAAATTTGAAAGTCTATTTATATGTTGCTTTTGTAATCTGAAAAGCCAGACTTGAATTTTATTAATAATATTTTTCTCTTCATTTTCCTTAACCCTTGGGTGGGATTTAGGTGTTCTCAACATAGCAGACTAGGGTTTCATCATCTAAAACTTCTTTTGTAGTAGCATTTACTTCCAAAGTCGAATTTACTTCCTTTTTCTATTAAGGTTCCGGAGGGTTAGTACATTGACTTCTAAAATGCCCATTCTCCTAGAAATTGCAACAAGTACTATCTTTTCTTGGTCTAGACTGGCTTCTTTTTATGGATTTTAATCTACCCATGTTGTTAGTTGCACTTTTTGACATGTTTTATAACACTTTAAAAATTCATTTTTTTTTTCAAAAATCATCCATATATCATACATATGTACATTATTTTGTGAAACACGTGTTTTGGTGGAGCTGAATCTACTTTGGATCGTTTTTGTTTCTTATAGATGCGGAGCGGTTGCAAGAGACGAGAGCATTGAGAACTTGAATGGATTCAAGATTAAATTCCAAAGCAATGATAAATTAAGCTTTAAAAGTTAGAATATTAGCAACATATTGGAACTAACAGATTAATGAGGAGCTAGACTAAACAATTGCTAGATGTTTGAGTTGTTTTTGGCCACACCTCTACAACCGGAGCAACAAGTAAAATTATATAATGGGCTGAAGGCTTAATTATTATATTGGAATAAAATGGCCCATCAAGCTCCTTGAAGACCTAGGCTCCCAAGAAGGTTGGGATATGGATATATATAAAGAAAGTCTACATAATAAAAGGGGGTGGACATCTCGTTGCACGGTAGAAGACTTGAGAGAGAAGAGAAGATTATTATTTTCTGGTTTTGTGAGTTTATGTTTTCTTTCATATTTGGTTTGATTGGTTTAGCCACCATGTCCGGCTAAATCAATTTTAATTTCGACACTAGGGTTTGATTTGATTTGAAACTTATGTGAAACAGTTATGTGATTCGTTTGTTTGAGTGGTTTGTTTGTTTGGTTCTTGTGTTTAAACCCGGTTCACTCTGATATATATTAGATTGTTAATAATCCTGATCAACTAATTAATTTTTCTAATATAGTTCATCAATATTTAAAACCCTAATCAGTTTTTAAGTTTTGGTAAAAGAGATAAGTAATAATTTGTGTTTGTCTATGAACCCAAAATCATTATAGAATTAAAATAATATAATTAAGCATACCGAACGGCTTGTGTGTTTGATTGTAGTTGATACTTCTATCACAAAACCCTCACACTAAGATCCAAATGGAGTGAGCTTGGAGTAGCGGGTTGGCTCTAATCACCAAACGGCGTGTGGTTAGACATTAGATAGAGTAGATGTCCGAACGGTGTGAAGTCTAGTATTTATACAAACCGTTTAAACATAAAATCATTGCACCAGGTTAATGATCATAATCTAGAATTAAATCAACTAATTGCCTTAGTGTTGGAATTAGTTTTTATATATATGAATTCACATTTTTATAATATTTTGTTTTCATCAGTTTCAAGTTTAAATCAAAACCCTTTTTTTTAAAACAATCGAGTTGCATTTAAAAAGTTTTGGTATAATAAAGTTAATCCGTATCCATGAGGACACGAACCTTACTTTCGCTCATACTATTTTAGTGTGTTAAGTTGGTTTATTTTATTTGTTGGATTCGACAACCATCAAATTGGCTCCATTGCCGGGGATACGGCGATTTTAACCGTTTTATGCCAAGATTTTTTCATTCAGGTACATCTAGATCTTTTCGTTCAGGTACACCGCTTGAGATGGACCGAGAGATTGAGAAACATCAAAGAAACTAAGGAAGCAAGCAAAACTCTGAAAGAAGTTACCAAGCACCTCAAACATCAAATCACTACAAATAACTCCACCACAATCAACTACCCAAGAACCAAACTCACATACTAAAACCACCACCATGGCAGCTGAACAAACACTTAGACAGTGGGGGACCCATGATGTCACCCAACAACCACTTTGCATTAACTACCCTGCTATGGAGAACTTCGAGCTGAAATATGGTCTCATTCAATTATTACCCTCCTTCCGAGGTTTAGAGAATGAAGACTGATGTGCTAAAAGTAGTCAAATAATTATTAACTAAAATTATACTAATCTAGACACTAAGTAATACTCTAAACCCTTAAACTTAACTTAAACTACTAACCGGTAAGTGAACCGATTGACTCTAATACAGCTAAGTAAGTCCGGATATTGAACCCACGAGACTCTTTTAATTACGAAACTAGCAAATTAGACTCAACTACAAGACACGACTATTTATTAATAATATTGATGGGGAACTTAATACTAAATAATTAAAACTCTAAATAATAATTAACTAATGATTACTTTAATTAAACTAATAATAAACTAATAAACTTAACCCTAATTAATATAATAATAAGAAAACTTAATCATAACCTTCAAACTAATTAATTAATTAATAATAAAATTTAAACCTAATTACTTTTAAACTAATAAACAAGTAAACACTTAGATTAATTCAGATGACAAAGATAACTACCTAGGCTAGAATCCCCAAAGTTATGGTTATTAATTAAATGGAAAACTCACGTTATGAAACTGTGATCATAAAATAGACCCTTGACAGAAAATCCGAACATGACCCTTGACTTCAAGAAGACAACTATGGATTTCTAACAAGTTTTAAGACTCACCAGTTTTATATTAAACTTCCTTACGGTTATTTAATCGCTCATGTCTAAGTATCTTTTATGACGAAAACCTACCTTACAACGCGGAATTCAAAAGATAGCAAAGCAGACTCAATTAACTTAATAGACTAAGATGAAAATCAAACCTAAACGGACTCCTTACGAAGAACTAAATCTAGCAATCCTGACCAACAAAGATCTATCAACAACCTATCACCTTATTCACCTTACAGCTTTCTAGGCTGCCAGTTCACTTTTATCTGTTTAATTGATTTTATTGTTTCTATGATTTTTAATGCATATTAATCACAAACTTGCCAAGAACACACAGTAAATGACCTAACAAAACCCTATACTATGAAACAATCAACAAGGGCAATGTGAAACAATAAATTCAAGTAAACAAAACCAAGCAATCATACGCATCAATTAAATCAAACTCAATCGTTTACTTAGAACATAATATCATAACGAAACGAAATCCAAATAAAATTAAACCGAACTAAGGTTCATCACGACCTAGGTAGTTTATGGAATTTAGCCTAGCATAAAGAAGTCTAAATTAAACAAAACAAGTAATAACGAAAACATGGTGAAAATATAAAGAACGAGGAATCGAAGATGATAAAACCCGTAAACTCGAACGTGAACGTGTAGCTTTTCACCGGCTGTCTTCTTGCCTTCAAAATCACCGCAAAGCTCGAAAATATGCTCCAATAACTCTCCAAAATCGGCTAGGGGCTTTCAGGTTATGTCAGGTTTAAGTTAAATGTGTTTAAATAACTAAAACAAGGCCCGATATTAAGCGAAAACGAAATTAATCCAGCCCAGTATTGCCTAGGCGCCGCGCGGAGGGCATTTGGCCTCCCCCCTTCGCGCGGCGCGGCGTGCTTTTTGATGGGGGGCGGTCAGACCGGCCCGGTCTGACCGGGTCTCTGTTCTAACTCTTCCTGACGCGTTCCGGATCTCTGTTTCGGCTCATTTTAGCTCGTTTTTCGCCATTTTTCATCACGATCAAATCCCGGAACCTACGAAACATAAAAACGTTAGTAGTATACAAATCTCGACAAAAAACGAACAAAAAACTATTAAAATATTAATTAAAATATACACGGAAAACATAAATATTTAGCATTATATCAAATATCCCCACACTTATTATTTTTCGTCCCTGAAAAAGTTTGAAGAAGTTGGATCAGAATCGGAAAATACAGTCTAACAAACATATAGGTTAATTTTTAAAGCTCAGAAAAATGCAAAAACCGCGATCACCGAAATTGTTGTCCACTTAAACCCATTCCTTAATCTTTACCGGGATAAATACGATCCGACAATAATAATACTCAGTGGTTTACACAATTAAGACCCGCTTATTTTCAGCTTTTACCGGACCAGACCACCCCAACTTGACTTAAACCTCAAAATTAGCAAATTTAAAACTTTTTGTTGCTCTATATTTTTATGAATAGTTAAGACGATCAAGAGTATTGTTTATCCACCTAAGCTTAAGCATCAAAGTCTACCAAGCAGCCATTAGATATTTATTAAGGTTCAATTAATTCAAAGCTAGTATTCCCCACAACATGACATACCCCCGTTATCAAGCAATACCGACCATAGGTGAGTATGCAAAATTTCATTTGTAGGGCTTACTGTGGCGTGTCCCTTGTGGTCTGTTTCTTAATGGTAATAAGACGTGAGCAAGGGGACCCCACATGGCTAACAGCGTGGATGATCAAGTCTGTAATGCATTTGTACTTTTGTACTTTTTGTGATCATGTTTAAAGACTTATGTGGCAGAAAACTGCGGGTTTGCTCTTTTTAGCTTTATTTTAAATATTCACAACCTCATTTGGAATTGTGAATACCCAGATGAATAATCGGCATACAGACCCATAGTCTTCGGACCCGGGTCATCCCATCAATATAAGATTTAAGGTTATAAAACCATACGCCAATGATGTGTAAACACTAAAACTAGCAGTTTAAGATTTATATCACAGGCTACACGGCATACTCTAACGTTAAACCTACCCAAGCATCATATGATAACGTATTCAATTTTTTTTTTAACTTTTCAAACTTTATAATATTTTCACTTTTTCATACAAAGAATTGAGGCTTGAGTATGGCTGACCTTTCATTACTTATTTTCTACGGACAAAACACTTTACCCACAAGAGATTTCCGACCCATTTTATCAAATTGCCCTTTCATTTTCAAGGCTGAGCCTACCGACACATCCCAAGTTAAGTGCGCTTTCTTTTATTTATCTCATATTATTAGTAGTTTGAAAAAGCAATTTCCGATATATATCATAATCTCCCACTTTAACGCAAAAAACTAGATTCAAGGGACATTTTTAAAGCATTTTTCAATTTTTTTATTATTTTTCATTTTTTTATTTTTCTTACAAACAAAAACTTAATTTAAACTACAACTCAAATATCTTATCCCCACACTTAAATTTTGCATTGTCCTCAATGTAAGGATAAGGACGACTCAAATTAAAAAAAATTAAAAATAAAGTCGGACTACAAAAAACTAAAAAACTAAAAATTAAATAATAATAATAATAATAATAATAATAATAATAAAAAGTTAATAAACTATATAATGAAAAAGACTTAGCTGGTAATATGCACATGAAATATGATGCCAAAATCTTCTTCCATGAATGCCCTCTAACTACGAACGTGCTCAGCAAACATTAACTCCTTCTCTCACACATGATCGTAAGCGGCAAAACAAAACAAACATATCTAAAATGTATCTTATCATAATGATAGATATTAAGCATTCAAAGTATTTCACCAACTCACAAATATATAAAACATGAAAAATCAGGAGCAAATAATAACTAAACAAGTATACGGCTCCACTGCTACTTCATCCCCACACTTGTCTTTTTCAATATACTAAACCTGAGGATCGTTTCTCTAGCTCACTCCAATTTTCTTCAAACCTTGTTAACCATCGAACCCTGCAAAACTTAAAAACACAAAAACAAAGAACTACAAAAAACTACGTTAGTGACTCGATTAATTATACAAACTCTGCGGAAACCTCCCCACACTTGAACTTAATCAGGAGGTTTCTCCTTGATCTGAACCCTATCTAACCCGTTTAGTTCCACCCGGAATTTATCAAACAATAATATATCAATGGTGGAACCGCAAAATATTAAGTTAGAATTAAAAATCAATAACGGGTCAGACCACCTATATTTAAACTTACCTGGCAAGAGCCGAATGCTTTGTAAGTATCGAGAAGACCGGTCGTGTTTGACATACAAAGGCTTTTTCATTCCCGTAGACCATCTTCTAAAGTATACGCAACTTCGGTTTTCGGGTAACCTATCATCCTCGACCTTATCCCGTGGTTTTGACTCCTAATCAGCATTCAAAACACATTCCACGGGCCGACAATGGCGTTCTTCTTCTAACACCACATCATCATCTACAACGTCCTCTACAAGTAGGGCCTCGAAAAACGCAATATCCCCATCAACATCCAATGTACCCCCCCCCCTCGTCATACTCTGACAATCCATCCAACTTCAGATCAATGAATTCATCTTCCTCACTCAATTCATTCATAACCTTTTCCTCAACGCCAAACATCAACTCAAGTGAATCTTCCAAATCCACGTCATCCTCTATCTCTTCTTTCTTCACTAACGACCTCTGATAAGCAGCCCACTCTTCTTCATTTATCTCATCATCAGAGTCACTCCAAAAATCAATAATAGCATGTGAAACCGGAGGTGGACTTCAACATCCATTTTTGTCTCCGTTACTTGAATGATCTCCTCATCTGATTGCTCAACATATTCTAAGGATCTCAACCTCTCCATTTCATCTTCTTCATCTAGTCTACTAGAAATTTCTTCTACTTGACGTTGGGGATCTGTAATAAAATCCTGGTGATTTTTGAAGATGGTATCATGCTCAACGAACAACTTTTGGGTATCTGTAGCCATGTATTGGACCAACATCTTTTCTATCCTACCCATAGCAGCTACATCCCCATCAGAAAGGCTTTTGAAAATTGATCATAACACTGCTCCTGGTTTAGCTGAGGTTGCTAATACGAATTATCAAAATAATACGAAAAAGGTCCATGTGAAAAATTTGCACCGGCTGACAGAAGGGTTAGTACGATTATATGGACATGCACGAGTCATATGACAACTAGCACATCTATAACAAATAAAGCGAGAACCCTTGTATGAACAATCATAGTGTAAATGAGGATCACCACACGTATCACAATTAAGGTTACTGTAGTATGGACAGTTAACGGTAAAGTGAGGTCCATTACAAATTTCACACATAATTACTAGAATCTAAACAAGCAAAAGACACGGATAATTAGATACCTACGACTCAAAGCAAAAAATAAATAAATAAATAAATACGTAAAAATCTAATTAACTAAAACCCTAAAAACTCAAAAGAAAAAAAACATAATAGCACGTATAACAAGTAAGTCCAATCAGAGCTAATAACGCAATCGCTAAGAGTCCCCGGCAACGGCGCCAAAAACTGGATGTGCTAAAAGTAGTCAAATAATTATTAACTAAAATTATACTAATCTAGACACTAAGTAATACTCTAGACCCTTAAACTTAACTTAAACTACTAACCGACAAGTGAACCTATCGACTCTAGTACAACTAAGTAAGTCTGGATATCGAACCCACGAGACTCTTTTAATTACGAAACTAGCAAATTAGACTCAATTACAAGACACGACTATTTATTAATAATATTTGAGGGGGAACTTAATACTAAATAATTAAAACTCTAAATAATAATTAACTAATGATTACTTTAATTAAACTAATAATAAACTAATAAAGCTTAACCCTAATTAATATAATAATAATAATAAAACATAATCATAACCTTAAAACTAATTAATTAATTAATAATAAAACTTAAACCTAATTACTTTTAAACTAATAAACAAGTAAACACTTAGATTAATTCATATGACAAAGATAACAACCTATGCTAGAATCCCAAAAGTTACGGTTATTAATTAAATGAAAAACTCACGTTATGGAACTGTGATCATAAAATAGACCCTTGACAGAAAACCCGAATAGGACCCCTTGAACTTCAAGAAGACGCCTATGGATTTATAATAAGTTTTAAGACTCGCCAGTTTTATATTAAACTTCCTTACGGTTATTTAATCGCTTATGTCTAAGTATCTTTTATGACGAAAACCTACCTTACAGCGCGGAATTCAAAAGATAGCAAAGCAGACTCAATTAACTTAATAGACTAAGCTGACAGTTAAACCTAGACGGACTCCTTACGAAGAACTAAATATAGCAATCCTGACCAACAAAGATCTATCAACAACCTATCACCTTACATCTTTCTAGGCTGGCAGTTCATTTTTATCTGTTTAATTGATTTTATTGTTTCTATGATTTTTAATGCATATTAATCACAAACTAGCCAAGAACACACAGTAAATGACCTAACAAAACCCTATCCTATGAAATAATCAACAAGGACAATGTGAAACAATAAATTCAAGTAAACAAAACCAAGAAATCATACGCATCAATAAAATCAAACTCAACCGTTTACTTAGAACATAAAATCCATAACGAAATGAAATCTAAATAAAATCAAACCAAACTAAGGTTCATCACGACCTTGGTAGTTTATGGAATTTAGCCTAGCATCATGAAGTCTAAATTAAACAAAACAAGTAATAACAAAAACATGGTGAAAATATAAAGAACGGCGAATCGAAGATGATAAAACCCGTAAACTCGAACGTGAACGTGTAGCTCTTCGCCAGCTGTCTTCTTGCCTTCAAAATCACCGCAAAGCTCGAAAATATGCTCCAATAACTCTCCAAAATCGGCTAGGGGCTTTCAGGTTATGTCAGGTTTAAGTTAAATGTGTTTAAATAACCCAAACAAGGCCCGACATTAAGCGAAAACGAAATTAATCCATCCCAGTATTGACTAGGCGCCGTGCTTTTTTATGGGGGCCGGTCAGACAGGCCCGGTCTGACCGGTTCTTTGTTCTGACTCTTCCTAACGCGTTCCGGATCTCCGTTTCGGCTCATTTTAGCTCGTTTTTCGCCCTTTTTCATCACGATCAAATCCCGGAACCTACGAAACATAAAAACGTTAGAAGTATACAAATCTAGACAAAAAACAAACAAAAAACTATTAAAATATTAATTAAAATATACACGGGAAACATAAATATTTAGCATTATATCAAGGACCCCCACAAGTTCCTTAAGGAGTTTCACGTTGTGTGTTCCGGCATGAAGCCACACAACATTAGTGAATACCACATCAAGCTAAGGGCATTCCCCTTTACTTTCCAAGACTCAGCAAGAGAGTGGCTCTATTACCTATCAACGGGGTCGGTAACCACTTGGAATGATCTTGCAAGACTTTTCTAGACAAGGACTTCCCGGAAGTTAAAGCCTCCCTCCTACGTAAAGAAATTATCGGGATCAAACAAGAAAAAAGGGAAGCTTTACACACTTATTGGGAAAGCTTCAAGAAGTTATGTGCACGATGCCCACAACATGGCATATCCTGGAATCAACTCCTTCAATACTTTTGTGAAGGATTGGCACCAATGGAGAGGCACTTGATAAATGCATCTAGTGGAGGAACTCTACTTGATAAAACACCAACTCAAATTCGAGCCTTGATCACCTCTATAGCGGAAGATATGAAGCATTGGGCACAAGAAGATGGATGG
The DNA here is from genome assembly GCF_021521415.1 of Bidens hawaiensis. Taxonomy (NCBI): domain Eukaryota; kingdom Viridiplantae; phylum Streptophyta; class Magnoliopsida; order Asterales; family Asteraceae; genus Bidens; species Bidens hawaiensis. The sequence continues at coordinate 523,886 of NW_027491530.1, forward strand.
TATGATGACACACCACGAGGAGTCAATGAGGTGAACACTCCTCGCATTGAAACTCAACTTTCTGAGCTAACAAAAGTCATCATGCAATTGAAAAGCAAGGTTTCGGAACCACAAGCCCAAGCTTGTGGTATATGTCTACAATTTGGGCATCCTACGGATATGTGCCCCACACTACAAGAAGATGTTGAACAAGCACAAGCAATAGGAGGTTACTCAGGACAAAATTCGGGGCATTATGAGCAGCCCCGAGGTAACCATAATTGGGGACATCCTTCTAATATGAACTACATGCAAATACCTCCATCATATCAGAAACAACCTCCATTCCAAATGCCTATTCAACAACATAACTTCTAGTCTTATCAACAACCACCCGCAAAACAACAAACGAGTAGCTCAGGTATGTCTTTAGAAGATAATGTGAAAAGCTTAGCCACTATCACTCACACTTTTCATCAGAAGACTGAATCTAGCATCAAAAATTTGGACAACAAATGGCTCAGATTGCTAGCTCGGTGAGCAAGATACAATCTCAAGGTAAATTATCCCCATAAACCGAGAAAAACCCAAAACACAATGTTTGTGCCATTACCTTGAAAAGCGAGGGGGGGGGGGGCAATTGAGAAGTGGTGTGGAAGAAGTTGTTATAAAAGAGAAGTTTAATAAAAAGTATGAAGCATCAAAGCCAATTACAAATGAGGTAAAATTTTATCCTCTGCCTCCATTCCCTGAAAGGCTTCGAGGCACGAGGAAAGAACGGGAATAACAAGAAATCATGAAGACGTTCCGGAAGGTAGAGATAAACATTACACTCCTTGATGCCATTAAACAAGTTCCACGATATGAAAAGTTCCTAAAACAACTTTGTACATCGAAGAAAAAGCTCAAAGGTACTGAAACGGTCAAGGTAAGTGAAAATATTTCATCAGTGTTACAAAAGAGATTAACCCCAAAGTTCAAGGATCAGGGTGTTTTCACCATTCCTTTTAAATTGGGGAATATTACTTTGCCTCGAGCTATGCTGGACCTTGGAGCCTCTATTAACGTCCTACCATAATCAATTTTCAAAACACTTAATGTGGGACCGTTAAAGAGGACCAGGGCGACCATTCAATTGGCCGATCGATTCATAGTATACCCAGAAGGTGTATTAGAGGATGTGTTAGTCCAAGTGAATGAATTAGTATTTCCAGTTGATTTTTATGTGTTATACATGGAAGATGATGACAAACCAAATTCCAACTCGATTTTACTTGGGAGGCCATTTTTAAAAATTTCAAAGACTAAAATTGACGTTTATAATGGCACTCTTTCAATGGAATTTGACGGGGATGCTATAAATTTTAATATAGAAGATGCTATACGTTACCCGAGTGATGTCTCATCTTTGAATTATATAGATGCCATTGAACCACTAATTGATAAATGCTTTGAGTTGTCTAGCAATGGTGTTTTAGTCTTAGTATTAAACAAAAGTATAAAAGAAGTTGCATCAAAGAAACATAATGAAATATTCAATCTTCGGGAGGAATTGACGGAAACTGATAAACGGAACAAAGAAAGGCCAAAAGCACGAAAACTAAAGTTACCGAATATTGCCCAAAGGCTTCTTCCGTTTATGGTGGCACCTGATTAAAGAAAAATTTCAAAAATAATAAGTCTAGCCAAAGACACTAAAGAAAGGCGTTTCCCAGGAGGCAACCCGTGGTTTTGGTTTTTATTTTAATTTACAATAATAATAATAATATTAATTTTCAACTTAGTGGTGTGAAAGTAGTTTTGATCAGAACCTCGACCTGACCGTGTTAAAACTTCTTTAAAAAGGTGACCTGGCCATGTAAAATTTTTTTAAGCATTTTGACCCGGGCATGTCAAAATCTAACCCGGCAGGATAAAGGGTCTGTCCAAAACATACAACCAGGTCAAAATAATAATAATAATAATAAAAATAAAATAAATTAATATGTTGGTTTTGAAACCTTGGTCAAAACCATCAGACCTCGTCATCCCTCTTCAAACAAACCCTAACACCATCATCCGCTCTCCATTCAACCCTAACCCTACACCTCTGTTGCCGCTGACTACACCTCTCACATCCACCCTCGCTCGTTTTTTTTTCCGTCCCAAAATTGCCGATTGAGCCCGTTTCAGACAACCTTAAACCTGAATCCACACCTCCATCACTGTCTAATTCCAAACAAGCTTCAAGGCTTTGATCATCAGTTATGGGATTAAAAATTGTTCACTCAAAATTTCAAGACTTTAATAATCAGTTTGGGAGGCAACCATGTTCACAAAAGAGTTCTTTATTTTATAACATGGCACTGGACCACAAAGACTTGGTTATGTTGGCTGTTGAAGCATGGGTAGAGACAAAATATTGGTTTGAATTGTTTCGCCATCAACGGCTATTCGTTTGTAAAAAGAATCTTCAAGCCGGACCACTCCTTCCACCTCAGTAGTTCCGTTTCACGCCTCACTTCAAGCCTCAAGGAGGAAGAAGCCGAATTTTAAGCCTGGGGAGACTTGAAAGGTATGTTTCATAATAATTTTGCATCTAGTTTGGTTTATGCATTGCATTCTAGGGTGTATATAAATTATATTGGATGTTTCATGGCATATTTTGAAGATAATAATAATAATAATAAAACTTGAAAAAAAACTTTAAAAAAATCGCATGACCCGTTTGTGGTTAAGAAAAGTTTGTTGCACATGAGAAATGATAGGAAACTAGCATGTAAAAGTTTAAACATGATAGTAACCATGGGGAGGAAAACATAGATAATTTGGGATTTGTGATAGGCTCGGTCCGTTTATGAACACCAATGTTGTATGCAATAACCTTAATAAATATATGTGTTTAGTTTCTCATCCTAATGCTTGTGGTCATAGATTGAATCCCGACTAAAATCGGTTGAGTTGCATTTCCTCTATCATACACCATGCCCTTGTGTCATAGCACCTCCATATATATTAATCGGAAAAGATAAAGAGGTGAAAAATTGACTTCCTAGATATATATATATATAGAAAAACAATTGTTAGATGTTTGAGTTGTTTTTGGCCGCACGTCTACAATCGGCAAAACAAGTAAAATTAAATGGGCTGAAGACTTAATTACTATATTGGACTAAAATGGGCCATCAAGCTCCATGAAGACCTAGGCTCCCGTAAAGGTTGGGATATGGATATATATAAAGAAAAGTCGAGAATACAAGAGTGGTGGACATCTCTTTTCACTGCAGAAGACTTGAGAGCGAAGAGAAGATTATTATTTTCTGGTTTTGTGAGTTTACGTTTTCTTTCATATTTGGTTTGATTGGTTTAGCCACCATGTCCGGCTAAATCAATTTTAATTTCGACACTAGGGTTTGATTTGATTCGAAACTTATGTGAAACAGCTATGTGATTCGTTTTTTGAGTGGTTTGTTTGTTCGATTCTTGTGTTTAAACCCGGTTCACTCCGGTATATATTAGACTGTTAATAAACCTGATCAACTTGTTAATTTTTCTAATAAAGTTCATCAACATTTAAAATCCTAGGCAGTTTTTAAGTTTTGGTAAAAGAAACAAGTAATATTTTGTGTTTGTTTATGAACTAAAAACTATTGTAGAGTCACATGATCTAGTGAAACACTCTGAACAGCGTGAGCTTGGAGTAGAGGGTTGGCTTTAATCACCAAACGGTGTGTGGTTGGACATTAGATAGAGTGGAGGTCCGAACGGTGTGACGTCTAGTATTGATACAAACCGTTTAAACATAAAAATCATTGCACCATAATTGTTAATGATCATAAGTTGGTATTAAATCAAGTAATTTCCTTAGTGTTGGAATTAGTTTTTATATACTTGAATTCACTTTTCTATAATAAATTTGTTTTCGTTAATTTCTAGTTTAAATCAAAACCCCCCTTTTAAAACAATTGTGTCTGGACCTTGAAATATTTTTGGTATAATTTATTTAATATGTATCCTAATGACACGAACTTTACTTTCATTCATACTATTCATAGTAAGTGTAAGTTGGTTTATTTATTTGCTAGATTCGACAACAATCACATCTTGCCACCTGTATTCTTGATCCATTGATGTACGAAACGCGGTCTATTAAAACCTAAACTAACTTAGACAATCTAGTTTTAAATTTATAAATCTAGACTCTCCTAATGCTAGACCACTAGACAGGCAAGTGTACCTATCGACTGTAGTAAAGCTTAACGAAGTCCGGATATCGAACCCACAGGACACTAGCGACACTTAAACTAGACTCTGACTAATAACTTAAATAAATAGATTTAATTGATTTTTATGTTTTTTTAAATTATTTAATAAAACTAAAGAATACTTAAACTAAAACTGTCACTGGTCACGAGCAAATCGGTTTAGAACTCAAATATGGTGAAACGACTACCTAGGCAAGGAATCCCACTAGTCAACTCGCAAACTCTCGGAATTGGATTTATGATTGGTACCGTATTCTAAAAATATGAATTTTAAGGAATAACTATAGCAAGCTAGATCACCTCCCGGTCTCACCAACAATACCTAAGAACCCTAAATATCATGTATGCTCAATTGTTTAATGGTTCAGATCACCTCCCGGTCTCACCTTACCTAACTATGCTAAGGTACCCAAAGACTAAATTACCTCCGGGTCTCTCTAATCACAAAACACCCTAAGGTGTAAAGGGGTATTCTTATTGAATTCAGTTATAATTCGGATTTGTAAGAATCTTAGAGAATCAAGGGTAACTCACTCCCGTGAAATCACTACCCAAACCCGCAAAAGACCAAAACAGACGACACTTAATTACCTCCCAGTCTCTCAAGTGACAGAATATAAGTTATCTCTAAACTCTCAATTATCGTTCCTATGGAAAACATTAACAATTACCATAAAGTAGTTGTAAACACACAGTAAACAACCTAATATGCATCTATACATGAAAGGCATTCACAAAGACGCATATGGAACAATAAATTGGTTATAAATTAATACCAAATACGCTTATGCATCACAATGAATAATAAATCCAAAACCAAAAATAAAACGAGTCTAAAAATTATTCTTCCAAACCCAGGCAGTATAACAATTTAGCCTCTCATAATTATGAATAAAGCAAAAACAAAACAAACAAACCGGTTTATCGAATAATAAAATATATATTTGACCTTCTTGTTCTTCTTGCTTGCTTGCTTCCTTGTTTTTCTTTCTTCTTTTCCGTCTCGAATTCACAAACGCACAAAGGGGTGGCCCCCTTTGATTGGCGCCTACGTTTCTCTCTCACACAGTAGGTTCTTTTTTTCCAATCAATCCACACCACCCAATATTATTTGCCTTCACGTTAATATATTCTCGTTGTCCACCACCTTCCCTTTTGTTCCATCCCGCAGTCTCGATATTTAATTTATGTCTGGGCTGCTAACCAATTAATTTTTTTGGGCTTTCCATCTTTCTTTAATTCAACTTGATTATTTTATTTGATGACGCCCACTAATATGTTGCAAGCATAACCGGTTCCTGGGATCAAATAAATGCGATTTATTTAGTGAAAATGGTGACCATTCATTTATAACCCTAAAGTGAAAGATTGAATTTACGTTATTTTGTTTCAAAGCACACACTGACAATGCATCACATCATTTAAATAGTTAAGTTTTTCATATTAAATAATTCTTTTTTTTATATTTCTTACTTATCTGTGAATACATAGTTATCATTTTTAAATTCTACAATTTAGTTAAGAGATAAACGACTAATAATAGTGATAATAATTGCTAAAATAAAGGATTCCAGTTTAGCCGTTATCTCTTGACATCATTAAAATTCGAATATGAGCCAAATAGAGATAATATTAAATAGAAACTAGCTCAAAAGTCATTAAAAGTGTAAGAAATCATAATATTATTTATATAGATCAACTAGGACAGAAACAAACCATTGGGTCGAACTCTTCTTTGGTGTCAAGGAATTTCATTGTTAATTCATATCAGTACTAGGAATCGTTTTGACTTAAAGAACTCGAATTTGACTTGTTTCAAGCTCTTTTTCTAAAGCTCGAGCTCGAATAGTATATTAATTTATATATGTTTTTAATTATTTTAATACATTTTTGAGAAAAACCTTAAATGAGCTTAAGCTCAGCTCGTGTAGCATCTTAAACGAGCCAAAGCTTGGGTCGAGCTCGGATGCACAATTTGAAGTCAATACATTTAAGTCCAGCTCGAAAAAGCTTGGCTCACTTCAATCTTTTTATTGATCCAAGCTCGAGTAGCTCTCGAGCGACTCATCTCGTTTGCACCCTAGATATCACAAAAAAACACATTTTTCCTAGTTCATTTTCTTAATTTTTATATAGCATTTGTTAAATAATGATAAATATAATGAGATTCTATACATATATGCATTTGTTAGATTTTTGTGTGTTCTCACTGTATATGTATTTTGTAGCTACATCCCACCAAAATGTAAAGTAATCATGACTTTAATTCACATAAAAAAGAACAGCAGAAAAGATTATATAAAAATGTAGATGTTTAGTATGATTAAAACCTAATAATCAACCTCTATATCTTGAGTTGACGTAAATACTAAATGCACATTCTGCATAATTTCATATGCTCTAATAGAATGCATTAATTGTTTTTATATTGAATTTATACATGTTTGTCTTGTGTTTTTCTATTTTTACATGAATTTTGGTATGTCAAGACTCTGCGTATTTAGCATGAGAAGTTAGATTTGACAAATCTAAAAAAACGTATTTGCCCTGTATCTAACATTTTTGTTTAGTTACCATTAACATATTTCACAAAACATATAATTGAATATTGCACAGACATGCACTAATAACTAGCTAGGGGTGTAAACGAGTCGAGCCCGAGCTCGGCTTGTTTCGAGTCCTTTTTCTAAAGCTCGAGCTTAGCTTTTCTCGTGAGTCGTTTTTCAAGCTCGATCTCGGCTCGTTTATTATTTATTAAATTTATATACGTTTTTAAGTTATTTATTATATTTTGCGAAAAACCTTAAACGAGCCTATGTTCAGCTTGAGCTCGTGTGCAGAATGCCTTAACGAGACAAATCTCAGATCAAGCTCGGTTGTGCAGCGTGATATGAACACAAAAGTCCAAAAGAGTCACTATAATAGTATAAACGTTAAAACATACACCAGTCTCGTTACGACTCGAGGGGCCTAAATGAGCTTTATTTAAGGTTTAAGGCTCAAGCTTGATAGCGCTCAGCTAGTTTCAAATATTTTTATCGATCGATATCAAGTAGCTCGTGAACGGCTCGACTTGCTTTCACCCTTACTGATAAGTTACAAAAAGATTAACCATTTAACTCTCAAAACACTCCCACAAATAGGCCTAACAACAAAAATTTAAAAGATTAACCATCTAAATAGGTTAAACATATAAACCTATAATATATACCACAAATTGACTGCAAAATAACTACGTCCCTAAATCATTGGATAAAGCAGTGAGTGATTTAGACGTATTTTTAGGCATTATTATTATTTTACGAAGTTTCCAGTTAATTTTATAAACCCTAATTATATTATGAAAACAGATCGAAAACATATAAACGAACTCAACCGCTATCATAATTGACAAAAGCTCTATTGAAGACACAATACGCATAGACTTGAACATCTGGTACTAACACAACAAGAGATTAAGCAGCATAAACCTAACCAATTTATGCATCAGTTTAAGTTTAACCAATTTATGCATCAGCAGATCCGTAAAGCTAGTTTATGCCCCCAATTTAACACAACAAGTAAGAGATTGTACCGTAATCAATGAGTAATCAGAGCCATAATCGTAAATTAGATGCAACAAATCCTTAAATCCAGAGCCGTAATTGTGAATCTGATCCAGCATGTTCGTAAAGCCAGAGCCGTGAATCCGATTGAACGATCGATGATGAGAGATACGGAATTAGGTTACTGCCATGAGAGATAGATGATGGATGGAATTGAGCCCTAGAAAGGTCGATGAGATGAGAGAGGGTTTTGATAGTTTGTTTTTTTAACCAAAATAAAAAAAGTGACACTTAAAAATGATACACACCCGTGTTTTTTTTAAACCTTTTATGACAATAAAACATTGACATGCAAATGCTTCAAATTTTGATAAAATATGACAATATTTAGTGACACGTGGTTTTTACACGTCACAAAATTACTGTGTGTCATGATTGGCGTTCATTAAAGGTATATTTTCTACTAGTGAGTACAATATCATTTATCCAATAATCCTGGTGGTTTGATGCTACAACTCCCCCAACACCATTAACAGTCTACCAGGACGCATACAAAAAGTAATATTCAGCTTTAAGGCCAATTAGTAACTAGTCTGAATAATTGTGACATATGTTCAAGTCTCGATCGATAATCAAAAAAGAAATAAACGACTAACTCTCATTTATATTAATCAGAAAATATACATCAAAAAACTTTTTACAACTCTCAAACCCTAACTCTGTTTGACTCTTTATGAACTCTAACTCAATTGCATCTCACCTCTTGAAAATCCATAACTTGGTTGCCCTATTTATAATGTTAACTCAACATAGCTAACATGGAACCTGATAACCCTAACTTGGTCATTAAGCAACCCACTAATAACCCCTTTTAGTTCTTAGGTTGGGCCCTACAGTCGGTCAAAACAACAATTGAGTCAACAATCACTCCACCAATTGTTGTATACGACTCACACGCTAATTTCCTACTCGGAATTAGTGGGTCGGCTTCAACTTCACACTTGTCATCATTTTCTTTATTCTCCCGAGATTTTTCTTGATCTCTTATAGATTTCTTAGGGCTCCACTTGGCTTAAAGAAACACTTGTTTCGTTGATCATTACACATCTTCTCTTGGGCTTCAGCTTCATGCTTTTCACCATTTCTTGATTCTCCCGAGACTTTTCTTGATCTCTTACATAATTTTTTTTTTCTCCACTTGGGTTGAAGAAAGACGTGTTTCATTTTATCATTACGCGTCTTCCCTTGGGCTTGAATCTCATTCTTGGCCCTTGTGATTCGACCCACGATCTTGACCATTTCGGTCCTCATCATCTTAGTCTACACCATATCGGTCTTGACCTCCTGAAACTCCTCTTGATCGATCATTGTCTTCTTCCGGCTCTCTCGAACTTGACTACCTCCGTGACCTCGTTCCCGATAATTCACTTGGTCATATGAAATCGCATATCCACTCATTTGGTTGCAATTCTAGTCATCTAATCGAGGGAACACCATTCTTTTTTGAACTTCAACTTGTTTATTTCCTCAAAATTCTCTTTCACAAAAAACCAAACAAACTTTTACCTTCGAACCAATGCCCCTGCTACAACTTTGAAAACCCTATCAAAGTTCCTATAATCGTATCCAATGCTCTTACTACACAACCCGGTCAACTGAACCTCTTGTTCTTCAAATTGTTGCCGCCGGAACACTACCACAAGTCCGCTTGACTTGCCGCCCCTCTTGTTTCAAAGGAGGAAGTGTTTGAGTTTAGATGGCAAACATGGATTCTGGTGGTGCATCATCTATATGTTTTCTAGTGGTGATAAACTTGTTGTTTCGATTTTCCACCTGTCTCATCAAATTGATATGATTATCAGTCTTGAAGTAGTGTTTGGTAATAGGTTGAGTCTCATCTAGGTCGACCTAATCAGGTAAGAAATGTGTGACTACAGCTGTACCTTTTATTGTGGGAATTATTAACATATAAATGTGTGGTAGTAAATATACCACGATTTAAACATTTCTTAATGTTTTTATTGGAGAAGTCATTTTTTAGGAGTCGGTTTTGGGGGTGATGAGTTTGATGGGTTGATTTTTATAAGAGTCGTTTTTTGAATTCTCTTCTTATTTGGGTCATTTTAAGAATTTTTTCTTTTTGTATGTTGTTATCGCTACCGTACCTAACCAGGTGCAAATTTTTTTATTTATTTATTTTTATGATTTTCGGTGTCAATATGTTTAAAAGTCTAATGGTCTTTTTTAACCTCTCCTTAACCCAAACAAAACTTCACTCACTCCCACTTACTCTCTAGATCCAGTCTTACACATGGAATAAAAACCGACCCATCAAACTCACCACCCTCATAACCCTCTTCCTCTTCCTCTTCACCTCCATTAGACCGTCCGTAGTGGCCACAAAAATCGGCGTTTTTGGCCGAAAAATGCTGGGATGCAACGCCCCCTCCCTCCCTCCCCCCGCCCCCTCCCTCTTCCCTCCCTCCCCCTCCCTCTCCCCGGGCGTTTTGGTGATTTTTATTTAAATCGTTTTCTGCATAACTTTGGCATGGCACACTTTTTAAAAAAATTGACCATTGAACAAAGGTAATATTAAAAAATAAAAAAAAAACAATTTTATTTATTATATAAACCACCAACTTCACCATCTTCATCATCTTTCAAGTTCTCCTTCACTTTCATTTTGTACCCACAAATATGAATTCACTAAACAACTATATACACGGTTTCAGTCAACATTCCTGTGTTAGTGGATTGTTTTGTCATCTCGGTCTTTGTTTATCATTGTAATTTATTTTATTGATGTAAAAGGGCATTTTGGTAATTTATTAGTCCATTCGTAATATAATGTGGTCATTAGTTAAAGATGTTTAACGAATGAGCGCATACGTTATGTTTATTAGCCATTCTTTAAGGTTGTTTAACGAATGAGCATATCCGCTATTATTATGTACCATTCGTTAAGGATGTTTCACGAATGAGGTATAGCAAATGAGTCACACACACACACACACTTCACTAAAGTATTCAATCACCAATAACATATCAGAGAACTAGATCCTAAGTATATCTGAAATCGATTCGTTCGTAATAGGTTTCACATCCTGACAACCCGACTCAAACAATCCTGACCCAAATAATCGACAACCGAACAACACTCAATTGACCCCTCAATATCCGTACCCGGTCGGTGTTAATTACGACACGAGCATGAGGGCATACATGCGACTACTTGGTTCTGGTTTTCCATTCCCGAACACGATGGCCGATTTCCAAAATTCGAGCATGATGGTTAGTTTCCAAAATCCGAGAATGATGGCCAATTTCTTTCCGGCTAATAAATTTCAAGCCTAAACGAAAAAATCCGTAAAAACTTAAATCGAATAAGCCATTATAAAAACAAAAAGACGAGACGTTACCAAATACCAACCCATGCATGATAGGGTGAAAAATCATACGGGTCGTATGAGGGCCAAACCATGCGGCCCATCGCCTTTATAATGTTTTGACACATGAAGAAATGATTGGTTTGCCCATTGACAAAGTCATACGAGCCAGATGACATTTTTCATCCCATCATACGGGCCGTATCCATTTTGATAGGGTAAAAAAGGTTATATGGCCTATACGACCTGAAAGACGGGCTGGAAGGAACCATTTTGATAGATAAAACTACATTTGCATCCGTGATTCTTCATGGGCTTGCAATTCTTCTGGAATAATTCTTTGGACGTGATACAGTTGGTTGGGAGGCTAGGCAATACTGCGGTTTCAGCAAAGGGTGAAAAAATGGCATCTAAATAGAACAAAGAAATTGAACTTCAATTAAGATCAGTTCAACTCGATAAATGATACCAAAGAAAGAACGCGTGCTGGTTATGAAAACAGATGTTCAGGGTTGGGAGTATCATGTTAAAAGAGGCAAAAAAGTTATTGTCAATAAAGAAAGGTGAAGCTCCATATTTGATATACGGGGAAGATGAAAGACTGTTGCAAGCTAGCAACACTAGTTCAAAAGAAATTAAGAATTACGTTTAGGGCCTTAGGTATACTCTCTGTGTTCAATATGGTACTGATGCTCATTGTACTAAATAAAGATTAGTTGTACAATTTATTGTACTAAATAAAGATTAGTTGTACAATTTTGTAGGATTATCATTGTTTTACCACTTTTTTATAAGATTGATTGAATTTATTGGTTTTGAGTCAAGTGTTGTGTTTGTTGTACAAAAAGTAAAAAATTGTAACAGTTACCAAAAATTGAATACAATTTAGGTTTCATCTTTCTAGGTTTTTGCTTTTTGTTTTGGATCTTTGAGCTTGTTGATTGTAGAGGTAGGCTACTAAACCTACCCATAACCATAACGTACCTCCGCTGGCAATTGGGTTATGTGCCATGCAAATGTCATGGCGCTAGATGTTATATCTCCAGGCGCCAAATATTCCATGACACCTCGGGAATAGGAGTGCCAAATATCTCCATGAGCATGGTGCAAAAGGAGATATATTCATCGACAAGAACATCCAGCCAATGAGGAATGAACAACACATAATCAATAGTACTACATAGTACAACATGTCAACATCAGACGGGCATGATGTCCACCAACTATCCTTAACACATGTCCAAGGAACTTGATTGGTGGATTGTCTGATAGGGCATGTGGGCACACCCTCTCTCTCCTTTCTAACGCCTATAGATACCAAGCTACCTCCAAATGGTAAAGGATCCAGACTCTTACTTACTATTACTCTCTAGAAAAGTATTATCTATACATCGATGTTGATTCTCACGCCGGAGGGTGGTTACGAGAGGATCCTCCCCATATCTCCTCGTAACGAGCTCACAGTGCTTTGTTTTGTAGGTGAACTGCTCATTTGCGCCGATGAATATTTAACCCGTCGCGGGGAATACTTAAATATCACCATTAGACTAAACAATTAGACTGAAGGGGGATTTCGTGTTTCTTCATTAAATGTTTTTGGTTCTTACATATTGTACTTGGAGAAAGTTTGACTTTTGTAGTCAAATTTGTTCAATTAAACTCGGTCGTAGGTATAAGATTCAGTCTATAGAACAAATCTTGAAGTTTATTAGCATAGTTAACCCAAAAATCTCTTGAAAAATGACCAACTTTGTTGTGTTTTACTATCTTTCTTCATCTCGGCACCCAAATAAACCAGTAAGGTAGTCTTCAATAATATATTTTCATATTTCAAACATAATTGCTTTTTAAAAGTATTGATTATGTAACTTTAGAATTTAGGTTATGGATATGCACAAAATAAAGTTAAACAATCTTTTCGGGTTAAACATGTTATCTCTGTGCAACCCTGCGAACACATGTCGTATTTGTGTTCATGTGTGACGTTTTCCAAGTTTGGGTGTAAAATCTTCTTCGACCCACTAACATACGATCACAACGCATACACTAATTTGAATATATTTTTCATTATTAGTCACAGTATGAATCCATTTCATACAGCTTTATGAATGTTGTGACCACTTTTTGTTTCCTAGAATTGAATGTAGTTTGATCCAGGCAGGAAAATACAAATCATGGTATTAAGATTTATCTATGTGACAGGTATCTGAATAGAATCATTTTTTAGTTAAGAAACTCAAAACATATATGTCAATTTTAAAAGGGGCAACATTTATTGTTGAATGATCTTTTAAAGATTTCTTGGAACCTTTTTAATCTAACCATGAGAACTCGTGACCGAAAATTTATAGGACTCTGTTAATACCCTGTTAACTAACATGTGACCGAAAATTTATAGGACTGTATTAATACCCGGTTAACTAACATAGGCAGATGGTCATCAAAAGCTTATGGTAGCAAACCAATGAAAGTAAGATTTGAACATGAGATCACTGCTTCATTTGGTTTTTACAAGTTGAAAGAGTCCACTTTTTGGTCAAGTTACGTTATTTCAAAGCTTTATACAGAGAAGGATTATGTACAAATATGTGGCATATGTTTATACAATTGAAGACCATTAAAAGAAACAATATTCAAGCTCCTTTCATGATCATGCCAAGATCAAATGCAGAATCTCACCATTAAATTTGAATGATTTCTCAGTTTCTTGAAGACAATGGTTCTTCTCATCTCTTGTCCAGTTCTGATTAAACCATAAAAACCACATTAGATCATAGCAAAACCACTTTTGACTTTAGAGTTCAAACTTGGTACTTTTTTAAAGATTTGACATCTACAGCTTCTAATTTGCAAGAATTGTGTAGAGTACACTGCAGCAGACCAAAAGTTAAAAAAGTATTTATTATAATTTGCCAAATTAAAAGTTATTAGTTTTGACTATTAAATTACCTCTGCAACTCTATTCAACTTCTCCCTAACATTTTGCAATAGTTGGGAAAGATCACCATCCCATTTGTAGAATTCCAGTTCCTTACCATTCAAAATCTTTGCTGCTACCTGCACAAAATTTACATAAAAACTTAAATTTATATACACAAAATAGCTGATTTAATCTTTAAATCGTCTATAACTCCAATTAGTGATGTTCATGGTCCGGTTTGGCCTATTTTGACGTCAATTTTCAGTCGGACTGATAACTATGTTTTTGAAAAATAGACAAACCAAACCAGCTGCTTTCATGGTTTTACAGTTTTCTTTTCACAGTTTGACAAAAAGCTTGTTTTTCTTTTTTTCCAACACTATAATTTTGAATCAAATTAAAAAATATCAAGAATCTAAAATGTATATAACTTTAATACTTTATATTCCTAAAATGAGAAGAAAAAAAATGTCAAAACAGCCGGTTTGGTTTACATGACTTGTTTGAAGCTCCAAACAAGTAAACCAGACTGTTAAAACCGAACCATGAACAGCAACGTGTATATTTTAAACCGACCAAGTAGGCCGAATTTCTTCAGTTTGGATGGTTCGGTCGGTTAATTTCAACAGTTGATGTAATCTTACCTTTTTTCCAATCATCCGACCACCCGCAGTGTGCGCAAAGTATGTATTATAGAAATGACAAATAAAAGCTTGTGGGTCATTCTTTGATAGGTGTTCCACATAGAGAGAGTAGTCCAGCCCAGGTGATAGAGGTTCAGGGATCACATGACCTTGTTCCTTGAACCACTTTAAATCTTTTGCCAGATTTCCTGCCCTTTCCAGCCCTGTGTTCCTGAACTCAGCATCTACATGAAGCCAATAGTTGAGGAAAAAACACCACATTTTATTCAAAAAGTTTTAATAATTTGTGAGATCAAATGTATAAACAAGTTTTATTGTAATTTTTGTTAGCATAAATCAATCTCTTTTCATAAACATCAGTTCTTGAAATCCTTTTATACAAAATTCTAATGAATTGTGAGATGAGTATAAACATGTATATATAATTGTAATAAAAAAATCTATCTAATTTGTTAGCATAAAACCAATCTTTTAAAAAAAAATCAGTTCATGAAAAAGACCAAAACGTTATACAAAATACAAATTATTTGTGAGATCAAATATTACATAAACATTGTGAATACGAAAAAAAAACAATATTTTTCACAAAAGAATAAAAAATCAATCCTTTATTAATTTAAACAACAAAAAGAAGGAAAAAGAAAACTCACATTCCGGGAAATCAGCCTTGTGAATAATCTTGTCAAGGGTATCATAAACCAGTTTACTATCCACCAAGAAGTTCAAATAACCATCAATGGTGGGCTCCCATTTAGGCCATGGTTTCCCTTGTGTTTCCTTTTCACCTTCCTTAGATTGATCTTTACTATGCAACTTCATAGCCACAGACCTCATCTCATCCACAAACCCGCCCGTATTATACCGCTTAACCGACCGCTCCATTGCCATGATCAACTTTGCTTTTGTTTGAAAGAAATTTGAAGGTTTGAAGTAAATAACGGAAGAAAAAGATTGAGTGCAATCTTGTATTATTATTAAGAAATAAGCAAGCAATGGTGTTAGTTATATAATTGGAAATAAAGGTTGTTGGGTATGTGATTTTTGACTTTTTTTATATGTAAAGTCATGTTGAAGATAAATATAAACACCTTATGATTATAATTAACGTCATCATGAAATTTTAAATTATGCATATATAATACGGATAGAGATCGGGATAATTCCGGATCGGCTTTATATAATTTAAAATCATGCAAAAACAAATCAGGGTTCTTCGAGAATTTTACGAAAGAATAAAAATAATTTATATGTTTTAGAGTTGTAGACTTATCAAGTTATGAATTTAAAATTGCGTTTTTATTTTTATACTAGTAGTGAACCGCATGATGTTGCAGCAACGACAAAGTTTTAATTTTACCACACAAATACATAATAAAATCTAGTAATAAGCCTTAGAAAAAACATTTTAAGGTATCAACTTTAGAAAACGGATATTATGATCATACGGTCAAATAAGGGTGGTTTGAGGAAAAAGATTGATGAAGTCTGATTGCTAGATTGAAGGAAACAGGTTTCTTTATAGCATATGCATTAAGTGTTCTACATAATCATCAACAACTTGTATATTGTAATTGGTAAATCGGTATTGAGCAAAATTTTAATATATCGATAATAATATATTAAAATATATGGAACTAATATGAATTGTCAAATTGAGAATCACGTAAAATATTTTAAAATTTATAAAAGGTAAAAGGGTAAAAATTGTAACTAAATAAAATGGAAAGAAAACGTGATATTTAATGTCACAATAATTCGTTTATCACTCTTTAAACTTGTACTATGTGCTTTATAAACAGTAAAACTATTAAAATCAACACTTTTACTTTTTCATATCACTCCTTCATTATATATACTAAATGGGTGCTCACGCGATGTGACGGGGCATGCGTGCAAACACGTCATCAAACGCGTAACCGGTGTTAGTACGCGTTTGACCTCCCATCGGCATGCGTGTAACCCAACGTTTGTGTTCGTGTAAATGACATCGAGCGTGCATCCAGTGTCGGCACACGCGTTACGCAACGGTTGTACGTGCGCAATCCAGTGTCGGTACATGTGTAACCGGTCTCAACTAGACCTGAACCAAATTAACTTTTTTTGTGTCACGAGTTTTGTTCATAAACATTTTTGACCCATGATCTAAACCCACACGACCAAGCCTGTTTGTCATTCCTAACTAGTAATCACGTACCATGTTAAGTTTTTAAAATTAAAAAAACATAGCAATACCATACTCAAATTAAGAATGATATGCTCGTTTTTATGATGTATTTTTTTTCTGAAAAATATGAGTGTGTAAAAAGTTATTGGCGTTAAAGTCGTAGGGGGTGGTTAATTTAGAATAAGGGGGTAAACCCATTATATATATTGACAAAATGTGATTGAAGTTAAAGGACTATACTTGTAAATAGTTTTCAATCAAATACTGTTTGTTAACCGTAAAAAGAGGTGGAAAAGTCCATATTATCCCTAAAATCTCATAAATTTATGCATTGTGAGTTGTACATTGTGCACTGTTTTATGTACCTCCTAAAATTTAAGAGGTCCCTAGCTAACTCATGCTTTATATATAGCATAGATATAAATATGGATATAGATATGCATTACCTCTTAGGGTTTAAATCAAATATAAATTAAATAGCGTGTTAACTATGAGAAAGTGTAATCTACTTATACTAATAAAGTAAAATAAGGAAGATGATATGACAGTCTCTTATTTTTTACTTAGCTAATTTTTCCGCTCAAATTCCAAATCTTCTTTTATAGGCATTTTGCAACTTTCCATTATATTCTAAATTTAGACAAATACTAATAAAATAAATCTTGTTTATTGCAATTTAGATGAGAAAAAATAAAACTAAATTTGAAATAGAAATATTTAACCAACTTCAATTTTAATTTATAATATAATAATAATAACAACAACAATCCTACTATACTATTAAAACAATTGAGAATGGGTCCACATGTCCCTTCTCTATTGGTCTATTCCTCTTTTTTCCAAATATGTCTTATACTTCTCTAATTTTCTTAACAATTAAATAAATTAAAAAGAAATTCAATTACCAATAATTAATGTAACCATTTAAGTTTAAGTTTCAATACCTGGTTTCCAATATTCAAATATTTTAATTTCAATACCCGGTTTCTTTTCAATTCCTTTTAACCTAATCACCCAAATCCCTCTTACACTCCGCCATTATTTACATCGATCCGGTTATGATTTCATTAGATCCTGCAATTGTAATTGACCTTGGAGTTTGGTTAAATTATTGTGATCGAAATAAAGTAAGGCTCCATTATATGAAGACAAGGATTGATTTAATTAGATCCGACAATTGATTTCAGTAGATCCATAACGATGTACCTGCTCAGCATATGGAAGTATACTGTTAATCATGTCTTCACATCCATGCCTGTTTCCCCGTCAATCGAAGTTTTTTCGAGTCACTAAACC
Organism: Bidens hawaiensis; assembly: GCF_021521415.1. NCBI lineage: Eukaryota > Viridiplantae > Streptophyta > Magnoliopsida > Asterales > Asteraceae > Bidens > Bidens hawaiensis. The sequence goes on from NW_027491530.1 coordinate 542,064, forward strand.
ATCAGGTTTGTATGTTTGAACGATTTATTATTTTAGATTACTAATTTAGGTTTGTATGTTTAATGTTTAATTGTTAATTGATATGCTTCCTATGTTTAATTGATTCTAAATTTCAATTAAAGTATATGTTAAATTTTTTTGATTTGTATTCTAGATTAGTATGTTAAATATATGTTTAATGTTGAGTAATGTTTTATACTATATGTTCAATTTAATGTTTAATGTATAATGTATGTTTAATCTTTAATTTAATGTATAATGTTTAATTGAAATTGAAATTGCATCTATACGATTGAATATAAAAGATCCTAAACACTGATTACAATTTAAATTTGGAATTGATCATACTTTGGCATATTTTTAGATGTATTGCAATTGATTTGCATTGATTCATATCATTATTACAACCTAACAACAAATGGCGGATTTATATTTAAATTCAAAGTCAACTTAATGTGTCTAATTATACTATAATTTAATTGATATCACTTATTATTGTTCGGTTATAGAAAAATCCCTAATTACATTCTCTAAATTTACTATATTTATTACTACCAATATAAGTTTACATAAATAATAATTTAATTGATATGATTGATGATTGATATGAGTGATGAGTTATTATTGTTTGCTTACTCAAAAATCCCTAATTGTATTTCCTAAATTTAATATATTTAGAACTTTTCTTTTTATAGAACAACTCAAACTTTCTAGCAAAATCTATTTATCTATATATACAATAATTCGAATACACAAATTCTCACACTTCTCACTTCCTTACTCAAAATTCTTATTTGTGTCATTTTGAAGGTTTATAATTTTGTTCATACTTTTATATTTTTTTATTTATAATTTTATTTGTTTTGTTCAAAGTATAAATATTAATTATTCAATGTTTAATCCTTGCTTGAGTTTGATTCTTTCTGAAACAACAACATGGAACCATCAAACATTATGATGTTCAACAATTTGGATGTAACTAACAAAGACTGTGTACTGAAGGTTCGTATACTGAGACTATGGCGTTTGATGGACAACAATAAGCCCGGAGAGGATTGGTCAATTGAAATGATTTTGCAGGATGAGATGGTATTATTATATGCACATATAATTATTTTTATTCCATTTTTTTTATTCCTCATTATATATATGTAATAATTATAATGTTTGTCATATTAAAAATGTAGCAGAGTAATAGAATGCAAGCATATGTAAGGAAAACTTGCATCCCGAAACATGATGTTTGGCTAGCTGAGAATCGGTCAGTGATTGTTCGAAAAGCTTCACTTGGAGCAAATATGTCAACATACCGATATGTTGACAGCCCACACAAGCTATGCTTCACATCAGAAACTCGTCTTTCTAATTCCTATGAGTTTAAAGGTCACCTTTATGGATTGTCGTTTGCTACCTTTGATATATCAAATCCAAGAACATACCTCAGAATGGAACAATAGGTTAGTTCGATTCGTTATTAGCAATATACTTCTAACTTTTATACATTAAATGACAACAGTTAACAAATAGGTTTAATATATGTTTCATTATTCATGATTTTTTTCCCAGATGTAATCGGCCATATCAGCAAGTTTTTTACCAACAAAACATAATCTAATTGTAGTAGTATCCCAATATCAACAAACATTATTTGACCAATTCTCAATGTCATCTAAAAGATTTTGATGATTTCCAATCACAGAAAGTTTTCATTTTTTTTACTTGACCAATTTATAATTATGTTTAAATGTCAAGATGCATGCCTAAAATAAACCACACATATTTTCGATAACCATTTTATAGTTATATCTTATTGTCTCTTGAAACTAACAAAATTCAAATACAAGCCAGTCATGAGCAATATTTAACGAAAACTAGCTCAAAAGAATGTGTATGGAATATGTATAATTTTCCGAAACAAATATGACCTTTTAAAGTTAAAAGTAAGACATTTTAATTAAAAAATTGATTTTTTTATGGTAAGTTACTAACTATATATATTTTTTTTCCAGTTTGACATTTGTTAGAGGTAATTCGAATTTCCAGCAGCCAACTCCAAGAGATTTGTAATCAAAGTTTATCATTCATTTCAAAGTTTATACTGTTTGGATAAATGAGACGAATGTTGTGGGTTATTAGTTTACTTGTAATCGTCTTTGTATTTACACATATAATCTTAGATATTCACTACATATAATTGATTATTTATGCTAAATAATCATCATCTTTAATTTTAATGATACATTCCAATCATTTATACATTTAATTAATACTGTTTTTAAGAATCGAATTTGACAACTCTTTTGAAGTTTTTAATAATTTCCAATCTCAACAAAGTTTCCTTTTTTATATTTGAACAATTTAATTACGCATAAACGTTAAAATTATTGTATACAATTGAAAAAAGAATTATAAAATGAAATTAATTGTAAATAAAGTAATGGTGTTAAAGAGTTTGAAACATAGTTTACTAAAAATTGTAGTCACTTTAATAAAATTTTAATTAGGGAATGACTTCTATGTAATAAAATTAAAATAAACGGTGTAATTTTAATTATCTCTATATTATTTTAATTATACTTAATTAGTGAAATTAGTAGAATAAAACTTTATTGATTCGACTTAACTTAATACATTTAACTAAAAGGTCTTTGAATCCAAATAAAACAAAAGTTTAATTAATAATGTTGAAATGAAACTCATAATACCTTAAGACTTTAGTTGTATATTTACTCAGATAGCTATGTTTTATTTTGTTTTTTTATATTGTAAAGCAAAATGACTTTTTTTTTGTGAAATGTTGAAGAAGTTGGTGGTGTGCTAATATGATGATAACATGTTCATGTCTTTGTTTGGTTTTATAATTTAAGTGTATAGTAAGTTTGTGTAAGTATTAACTTTTTATGTACACAATCTAAATGTTTAATATTTTGGTTACAAACTTATGTTAAATATTTGTGTTGGTTTAATATGTTAGTTATGAAATTTTATGGTTATCTATATTTATATGGTTGTTTATATGTTTTCAACCCATGGGTAACATGGGCTACTATTATAGAAATATATTGGTGGGTTAGATACTTTTACATAAATGAATTTCTGATCATCTTTGTCGATTCAAGTTAGCCGATAGTCTTCATATCCAGTTGATCGAGTAAGTTGTGCAATTGTTGTTTCTTGTGTAATATTTCTAATTTTCATGTCTTTAATATCTCTGTGAACACCAAATATAAATAACCTACAATTGTCATAGAGTTAATAGTACTTGGTTTCCCGGTTTTCTAATTTTTCTGTTTTGTGTATTAAAATCTTTCATTAAGTCAGCAAAATTGAAATATCATGCTCTATAAAATTATGTTTTTATATTTATGTTGTTCATCTTTTTAATATACTAACCATATTATATTCTATTATAGATGTCTTCAAAATTAAAGAAAACACAATTTTTGGTCAATCAACGTCTTCCAATAAGAGCGGTAATTCAAACGGTTAGTCATTTTAATATTTTTAGTTACCATTTACATGTTTTTTAAAAATGCACTTTTTTTGTAAACGTGCAGCTTCAACACCAAAAGAACTACCTACTAGAATTTTGAACGGTAACATTTTATTTTAAACACGTTAATACACTACATTATAAACGATTTTTAATATATTTATTATTAACTACATTATACCTTTTTGATAAACAAATTTTTAATAACATTGAATGTATGTTTAATTTCTGTTTTCTATTTTCTTTTTTAGAAATGATACGAAAACATAATTTTCAGTTATCCGATACTATTATATTTTCTTAAAACCAATTAAAATAATATATGTTTTAATTAAGATGTGTATACGAATCAATTTATGTTAATTAGAGGCGCAAAGATATTTCTCTATTCTTTTTTTATCTATATTTGGTTAACTCAATTTATAGTGTTTCCATACTTTACAAGAAATTTACAAATTTAGTTGTGGTCCATAAAAAAAACAGTGTTTGTTTTTTAAGTAAGATCATACCAATTATTTTTTTTATATTTTAATTTGAACTAAAATTTTCATAAACACATTATGTTAAATAAAATCAAAAAGATCAAAATTGTTTTGACTCGTAGATTGGTTGGTTCTAAAAGTTGGTGTGCCAATAATGTGTTTTTATAGAATATGGATCAGAAGAACGGTTTGTGTGATGGAACTAGATTGCGAATAGTTATTATGGTCTAACACCTTTAGATAAGAAACTTTCATTTAAATTGAAGCGAAGGTAGTTTTTTCCAGTTGTATTCAGTTTTTCAATGGCCATTAACAAAGGTGAAGGTCAATCTCTAGCAAGAGTTAACATATATCTCAGAGACCCGGTGTTTACACATAGACAACTCTATGTAGCTTTATCAAGAGCGAAGAGTGGTGTTAAAATTCTTATATTAAACAAGGAAGACAAAGTTACAAATAAAGAATAAATATGGTTTATAAGGAAGTCTTTTAGTAGCTTATGAATTTTACATTTTTAACTTTTAAATATGTTTTCAAATATTTTAATTTAAATATTGTTTGGGTTCATCTTTGTATTTCACAATCATTGGTTTTCGTACCAATATTATTTACAACTTAAAGTATGTTGTCATCACGAATAACATATAACAACTCATGTTGTCCTTTCAAATGACATGTATATGTTCGAAAATTTAAATATTTTCACCTGTGTCCTACACGGGTTAATAACCTAGTAATAATAATATACAAACGAGTCTACCAATAATAATAATAGTATACGAGTTCTTAGATTACGTTTTCATTTAAAAATACTTTCCTTAATATCTTAATCTTTAATATTTTAATTTTTGTAACATAGTCTTACTATTCTAATAAACAAAAATAATGATGTTTATGTGTATTAATCACATTCAATTATAGTCTAAATTTTCCTCATAATTCTCTAATCTCTTATCTCATTCATCATAACTATCCATGGGTAATTGGCCAAAACTATTATGACAAAAGGGTTATAACTAAGAGAATTAGAAGGAAAATTAGGCTAGAAGTGTAAACCTAAGTAAATTTATTTTATCGTTTATTTATTTCATCTAGCTCAAGAACCTGATACACGAGATTTGTCTATATTTAAATTAATAAAATAAATTATTTGAAACAAATAAAAGAAGATACAAAATATAAACATAAAATTACAAACACATTACAAAAATACCAATTTACCTACTACAAACATTAGGGAGTCTAAAATTTAAAATTTACAAATTAATAAAAAACTCTTCATTTATAATTTTCATGGGTTGTAAAACTGAGATTCTAGAATTTTTATTGATTGCCCTGCATATTTTATTTTTTATTACCTTTAATTGTGTGTATTTATTTTAAATAATGCACCCTATTATTTTTTTATCATTTGACAAATCTCGTGTAATATACGAGTTCAAAAACTAGTTTATATATATATATGTATATATAAAGGATGGTTTATGAGAGAAACGATATTACTGCGAAAAATAAATATGAAACACTAGTTTTGTTTTAGGTTTTAAATGTTTAAAGATAAATAAAGAAAGTATTAATGCATTCTCTTTCATCAAATAATATAACTAATAAACCATAATAGTTATCTATTTAATTAATATAACTAATCAAATTATTCTAATTGGAAAATATTAAGAACTCATTTATTTTTATAAATTATTTTTTGTCTCTTGAATTTTGATCCTACACAAGTATAAGTAATTCATACAATAAAATTTCTTTCTATCCAAAACCAATTTCTTCCAACTCAATATATTAATATCCATCAACAAGTACTTACATTGTGATGAATAATACAAAAAACTATTTTACACGTGTTTGAATTAAATATCAACAAAAAAGATACAACCTACACAAAAAACATATAACCAATAATTGTTCTAAGAATAAGAAAACATATAACCTACACACGAAACACATATAACATACACACGCACACGAAAACATATAACCTACACACGAAAATTTTATCTTACAAATATACGATTTATTCATACATTAAAATTTCTTTTTAATCAAAACCAATTTCTTCCAACTCAACATATAAATATCCATTAACATGTAGTTACATTGTGATGAATAATACAAAAAAATATCTTACACATGTTTGCATTGAATGTCCATAAAAAATATACAACATACACAAAAACATATAACCTACTGTAGAGGTAGGGTAGAAACCCACCATTTAACAAAGTATAACACCAAGTTAATACACTTGGCGGAACACTAGGCGCCAGGATGTCACGTACGCCAGGCGTACTGCAGGGCGCAAAGAGTGGAGTCCAATATAAACCTTTTCCTGACACCTCAGGAATGGTAATACAAAGGTCCCACCAACATGGGACAAATAGGTGGCAACCCACATAGGGATAAACACCAAACCAATGGGGATTAGACAACACAGAAAGGACGGTACAAACAGTACAACCACGTTCTTGTCAAAAGGCCATGATGCCCACCAACTTCCACCAACCACCACGACCGCACGGGTGGAGAATATTATTAGTGGAAAACCTGACAAGGTGGTTGGTCACACTCTCTCTCCTCCGGCTATAAATACCAATAAACCTCCAAATGGTAAAGGATAGGTTCTACCCTACTATTACTATCAAACTGTACTATCTCATACTATCAAGTACTGATTGTCACGCCGGAGGGTGGTTACGAGAGAATCCCCCTCATTCCTCGTAACGAGCTCAAGGTGTTCTGTTTTGCAGGATACACTCGTCTGCGCCAAGAAGGTTTTATAACCCATCGTGTAGAATACTTAGCCGTAACCCTCGGACTAACGTGTTAGACCTTGGGGGTGGATTTGTGTTTCTTCATTGGCACCATCCGTGCATATAGCTAGAACAGTAACTCAATCCGTTCTTGACTCAGATGAGTGGCAAGACCACACCAAAAGAGGTTGGCCAGACGGCCAACCTAGAAGGAAACATTGAAAATCTGGACGTAGGTGGTACAGGTGAAGGTCTCCTTAATACCTCCACCATTCACCCTACCGTCACAGATAAAGAAAAAACCAAAGCACGTTCCAAAGCAACTATGCCGCCAGACATCATGGCGTGGCTCGAAGCAGAACAACAAAAACTGAAAAACAAAGTACAAGAAAAAATGGCGTCCATTGTGAAACCTAGATCACTGTTTGATACAGTCTCTAGTAGCAACGAAGAAGAAGAGTCTGAAGAAACTTAACGCCGATTGGTGCAAAAATACCATTCGCCAAACGCCTCCTGCTAAGCAGAACAGCAAAGCAGGAGAGAAGTCACAGCGGTCAAACCTCAAGGCAGATTCACGTCTAGACGACCCGGACTATGAAGAAAGCTGGAAAGGGTTAGACACCAAAAAATTAGTCAAATACCATCCAGAAGTGGCGGTCGATTTTTCCAAACCATACCGACCAACAACGTCGGCAGGAAAATCAAAGTTTGTGGCAAGAATAGCCGAAGCAGAGCTACCAGAAAATCCCAAGATCCCGCCAACGGTAGGCCAGTACAATGGTATCTCAGATCCATACGATTATTTGCAAACATTCACAGTTGCTGGGCTAGTATCAGGGTGGACCATGCCATTATGGTGCCACATTTTTACGCTAACACTAGTTGGAGCTGCCAGAGCATGGTTTGAAAGATTGCTAGATGGCCAGATTACAAGCTGGGAAGACTTAGCGAAGAAGTTCACCCAACAGTTTTGCCAGCAACGACGACACATCAGTGACCCAGCAGACATTCTGAATGTCATCAGAAGAGATAACGAAACACTAGAAGATTTCATTACTAGATTTAACGAAGAAGGCCTGAACATCAGCGGCGTAAGCGAAGAACTACTGTGGGCAGACTTTCGCCAAAACATAAAATGTGACAATCTTATTCGTAACCTTACAGGCAGAGATGGCATGCCGCAGCGATGGGATGATGTTATGACCGCGGCCAAAAGGTACGCGCGGATGGAAAAAAGCTTGGGGAAAGAACTGGCAAAGAACGACGCTAGAAATGACATCAATAAGGCCCGCCAGGGCAAACGGATGTCTTCCGTATGGTCAAGGTTAAACGACAGAGCATCCACCACATCTGAACCTTTTAGAACTAGACAAAAGGGTCATATGAATGCACCTCAGACGAACGCATCCAGATGGATCCCACTGACAAAAAGCGCAACTCATATCATGTACAGTGAAGGGATCCACCTAAAGAAGCCGGCACCAGTCAAACAGGGGCCAAACACAGACATGAAAAGTTACTGTGACTTTCATGAACAACATGTCCACACAACGAATCAGTGTGTGAACTTGAAAGACCCAATCGAAGAATGCGTAAAAAATGGCAAGTTGGATCATCTGGTCAGAAACATCAAAGGAAAATACAGACGTCCACCCCCAAGAGATGGTGGAAGACCAGAAAAGAAAATCAAAGACCTTCACGACAACATGATATCAGGCAACGTCCAAACAAAGAAGAGAAGAGAAACAGAGTGGGCGGCATGGAAGGAAGAACAAGTCATTTTCCCAAAAGTAAGAGGAGGGGCAAACAAGAAAGCACCCCTAGTGATTACAGCCGTATTTGGTCACTACAGGACACCACGTTTCTTTGTCGACGCGGGAGCAACATCCAACATCATGTACCGCCAGTGTTTCGATTTGGTAGAAGAAAAGGACAAGCGTCGGTTGACAGCTGTCAACGCCCCAATCACGGGTTTCAACCAGAGCATTGAATACCCACTGGGACAGCTGACATTCCCAGTCGATTTAAGTGACGGACTCCACTCACGAACAGAAGACGTCGATTTCCTAGTGATGGAGACTCCTCATCCACAGTATGATATAATTATGGGAAGAGAGGCTATCAGCGATTTCAATGCTACTCCGTCAACAGCACATGGAATATTGGGGGTGCCAACACCAACAGGAATAGAAATGATCCACGCCAACAAAGAATGCAACATGGCGGAAAGAAAAACACCGCCACAGAAGATGCTGAAAACAAGCAAAACTGGAGAAGTGGAAAAATGGGTGCTCAACAAAGAATTCCCAGAACAAAGCATAACCATTGGACCTACCATCTCTGAAGGAGCGCGTGCGACGCTCAAAAGCTTGTTAGTAAAAAACATTGATGTTTTCACTTGGACCCCAGGGGACATGACAGGGGTCCCAAGAAGCAAAGCGGAACACGAGTTAAGAATCAACCCGACTTTCGTCCCAGTTGTGCAAAAAAGAAGAAAGATGGGACCAGAACAAGCAAAAGCTTGTAATGAACAAGTCCAACAGTTAATAGATGCGGGCAGAATCCGAGAAATTCAGTACCAAACGTGGGTGGCCAACCCAGTAATGGTACCAAAGGCAAATGGCCAATGGCGCATGTGTATCGACTTCAAAGATCTCAACAAAGCATGTCCAAAAGATTGCTACCCTTTGCCAGAAATTGACCTCAAGGTTGACGCATTGGTACCATTTCAGCTCAAATGTTTTCTGGACGCATATAAAGGGTACCACCAAATCCACATGGCGGAAAGAGACCAAGACAAAACGGCGTTCCGAACAAACAACGGAACATATTGTTATAAGATGATGCCGTTCGGTCTAAAAAACGCTGGGTCTACATACCAACGATTGATGGACAGAGAATTCAAATCTCAAATAGGAAGAAACCTAGAGGTATACATGGACGACTTAGTCGTTAAAAGCAAAACGGAGGCAACAATGTTGAAAGCCATTGAAGAAACCTTCAAAACGCTAAGGTCAATCAGCATGAAGCTTAACCCAGGAAAGTGTTCCTTCGGAATGGAGGAAGGAAAATTCCTGGGAGTAGTGGTAACAAATGGCGGCTTCAGAGCCAACCCAGAAAAATTACAGGCTGTGTTAAAAATGCCTTCACCAAAATCTTTCAAGCAAGTGCAAACACTTAATGGCCGATTAGTCACGCTGAACAGAATTATGTCAAGTCATGCTGAAAAATCTTTTCCGTTTGTGTCAACCTTGAGGAATTGCCTCAATAGATTCCAGTTTCGGTGGACAGAAGAAGCGGAGAAAGCGTTTCAAGAAATTAAGACGCGCCTGGCCAAACTACCAACGCTAACAGCCCCAAAAGCTAGAAAACCGCTGATAGTATATCTAGCAGCTTCAGAAAGAACGGTCAGCACCGTCCTAATGGTGGCAAGAAGCGGCACTAAAATGCCCATTTACTACATAAGTCGCACCTCGCAGACGCAGAAACATGATATTCCACCTTGGAAAAATTAGTCCTATCTTGGTCCAGACAGCGCGCCGTTTACGAAGATACTTTCAGGGCCACCCAATACATGTTCTCACTAAATTTCGCCTACAAAATGTACTACACAAACCAGAATTATCTGGGAGGCTTGCAAAGTGGGTGATAGAATTGGGAGAACATGCCATCGAATACAAACCAAGGCCAACAATCAAGGGACAAGTCTTAGCAGACTTCATCGCGGAAATCCCGCAACAAAAAGAAGAAGAGTGCAAAAGAGAGATCGGAACCCATGAGCATCAACAAAAAGATGAGGTCTGGAAGCTGTTCACAGATGGAGCCACTAATGATGAAGGTGCAGGCGCGGGCCTAAAGATAACCAACCCGGAAGGACAACACTTTACGTACGCGATACGCCTAGAATTCAAGAGCACAAACAACGAGGCAGAGTACGAAGCATTGTTGGCAGGGTTGAGGATCGCTAAAAGGTTGGGGGCCCGCCATCTAGAGGCACACGTGGATTCAATGTTAGTGGCAAATCAGATTGAAGGATCATACTACGCAAAAGATGACAAAATGGCGTCATCCTTAGCGTAAGCTAAAACACTGATGGCAGCTTTCGTCTTATGCAAGATTAAACACATAAACAGAAGCGAGAACAAACATGCGGATGCCTTAAGCAAACTGGCCTCAGTTGGTTTTGAACACCTCGCAAAAGACGTCCGCATCGAAGTCCTGACAACGCCTTCGATAATGAATAAGGAAGTTCTCGTATGCTCAGAAGCAGGGAAAAGTTGGATGACGCCAATCATCAATTACCTCGCAAGAGGTATCTTCCAGAAAACAAAGAAGAAGCGCGGAAGATCCGCCATAAAGCATTGAATTACACGATCCAATGTGACATTCTTTACAGGAGATCGTACCTGGGACCACTTCTCAGATGCTTAGACCCACAAGACGCAGATTATCTGTTAAGAGAAATCCACGAAGGAATATGTGGCGTACACACAGGCCCAAGAATGGTGGTCGCCAAAATCATGAACACAGGGTACTATTGGCCAGGCATGCATGTAGATGCCGAGAAAGAATTGAGACGATGCAGCCCCTACTAACGCCATGCACCAAAAACCTTGCGCCCAAAAATGCCATGATACCGGTCACAGCCTCTTGGCCATTTCAAAAATGGGCGATTGACATAACAGGACCATTTCCAGAGGCGCCAGGGCGTGTGAAGTTCCTAATTGTATCAATCGATTACTTCACAAAATGGATAGAAGCAAATCCGGTAGCATCAATCAACGCAGCCAGCGTCAAAAAGTTCGTATGGGAATTCATAATCTGTCGCTTTTTTACCCATGAATTTGGTCAGTGACAACGGAACACAGTTTTCCGACCAACACATCCAAAGATGGTTAAAAGAGCTCAATGTCACGCAAACATTCACTTCTGTTGCTCATCCACAAGGAAATGGCGATGTGGAACGCGCCAACAGAACAATCGTTGGTTGGCAAACCACAAATCAGGATGGGTCGATCAGCTACCTCACGTACTTTGGGCTATAAGAACACACAAAAATACAAGTAATACAGAAACGCCGTTCAGTCTAACTTACGGTACCGAAGCAATGATCCACGCCGAAGTCGGCGTTCCATCACCAAGAGTCACATTACCAAACGACAATGATGTAGAAAGGCGGTTAGACTTAATGCTTCTCGAAGAACGTCGAGAGTTAGCCGCAATAAGAGAACAAAACTACAAGCGCCAGCTACAGAAGTATTACAACACGAAAGTTAAAATATGTGAGTTCAATGCCGGAGATTACGTCCTTCGCAACAATGAGGCATCAAGAGCACATGCACAAGGAAAATTGGCGCCGTCTTGGGAAGGTCCATATCAAATTAAGAAAGTATTGGGAAACGACGCCTACACTCTGATGCATCTCGATGTTCGAAAATTTAAATATTTTCACCTGTGTTCTACACGGGTTAATAACCTAGTAATAATAATATACAAACGAGTCTACCAATAATAATAATAATAGTATACGAGTTCTTAGATTACGTTTTCATTTAAAAATACTTTCCTTAATATCTTAATCTTTAATATTTTAATTTTTGTAACATAGTCTTACTATTCTAATAAACAAAAATAATGATGTTTATGTGTATTAATCACATTCAATTATAGTCTAAATTTTCCTCATAATTCTCTAATCTCTTATCTCATTCATCATAACTATCCATGGGTAATTGGCCAAAACTATTATGAGAAAAGGGTTATAACTAAGAGAATTAGAAGGAAAATTAGGCTAGAAGTGTAAACCTAAGTAAATTTATTTTATCGTTTATTTATTTCATCTAGCTCTAGAACCTGATACACGAGATTTGTCTATATTTAAATTAATAAAATAAATTATTTGAAACAAATAAAAGAAGATACAAAATATAAACATAAAATTACAAACACATTACAAAAATACCAATTTACCTACTACAAACAATAGGGAGTCTAAAATTTAAAATTTAAAAATTAATAAAAAACTCTTCATTTATAATTTTCATGGGTTGTAAAACTGAGATTCTAGAATTTTTATTGATTGCCCTGCATATTTTATTTTTTATTGCCTTTAATTGTGTGTATTTATTTTAAATAATGCACCCTATTATTTTTTATCATTTGACAAATCTCGTGTAATATACGAGTTCAAAAACTAGTTTATATATATATATATATATATATATAAAGGATGGTTTATGAGAGAAACGATATTACTGCAAGAAATAAATATGAAACACTAGTTTTGTTTTAGGTTTTAAATGTTAAAAGATAAATAAAGAAAGTATTAATGCATTCTCTTTCATCAAATAATATAACTAATAAACCATAATAGTTATCTATTTAATTAATATAACTAATCAAATTATTCTAATTGTAAAATATTAAGAACTCATTTATTTTTATAAATTATTTTTTGTCTCTTGAATTTTGATCCTACACAAGTACGAGTAATTCATACAATAAAATTTCTTTCTATCCAAAACCAATTTCTTCCAACTCAATATATTAATATCCATCAACAAGTACTTACATTGTGATGAATAATACAAAAAACTATTTTACACGTGTTTGAATTAAATATCAACAAAAAAGATACAACCTACACAAAAAACATATAACCAATAATTGTTCTAAGAATAAGAAAACATATAACCTACACACGAAACACATATAACATACACACGCACACGAAAACATATAACCTACACACGAAAATTTTATCTTACAAATATACGATTTATTCATACATTAAAATTTCTTTTTAATCAAAACCAATTTCTTCCAACTCAACATATAAATATCCATTAACATGTAGTTACATTGTGATGAATAATACAAAAAAATATCTTACACATGTTTGCATTGAATGTCCATAAAAAATATACAACATACACAAAAACATATAACCTACTGTAGAGGTAGGGTAGAAACCCACCATTTAACAAAGTATAACACCAAGTTAATACACTTAGCGGAACACTAGGCGCCAGGATGTCACGTACGCCAGGCGTACTGCAGGGCGCAAAGAGTGGAGTCCAATATAAACCTTTTCCTGACACCTCAGGAATGGTAATACAAAGGTCCCACCAACATGGGACAAATAGGTGGCAACCCACATAGGGATAAACACCAAACCAATGGGGATTAGACAACACAGAAAGGACGGTACAAACAGTACAACCACGTTCTTGTCAAAAGGCCATGATGCCCACCAACTTCCACCAACCACCACGACCGCACGGGTGGAGAATATTATTAGTGGAAAACCTGACAAGGTGGTTGGTCACACTCTCTCTCCTCCGGCTATAAATACCAATAAACCTCCAAATGGTAAAGGATAGGTTCTACCCTACTATTACTATCAAACTGTACTATCTCATACTATCAAGTACTGATTGTCACGCCGGAGGGTGGTTACGAGAGAATCCCCCTCATTCCTCGTAACGAGCTCAAGGTGTTCTGTTTTGCAGGATACACTCGTCTGCGCCAAGAAGGTTTTATAACCCATCGTGTAGAATACTTAGCCGTAACCCTCGGACTAACGTGTTAGACCTTGGGGGTGGATTTGTGTTTCTTCATTGGCACCATCCGTGCATATAGCTAGAACAGTAACTCAATCCGTTCTTGACTCAGATGAGTGGCAAGACCACACCAAAAGAGGTTGGCCAGACGGCCAACCTAGAAGGAAACATTGAAAATCTGGACGTAGGAGGTACAGGTGAAGGTCTCCTTAATACCTCCACCATTCACCCTACCGTCACAGATAAAGAAAAAACCAAAGAACGTTCCAAAGCAACTATGCCGCCAGACATCATGGCGTGGCTCGAAGCAGAACAACAAAAACTGAAAAACAAAGTACAAGAAAAAATGGCGTCCATTGTGAAACCTAGATCACTGTTTGATACAGTCTCTAGTAGCAACGAAGCAGAAGAGTCTGAAGAAACTCAACGCCGATTGGTGCAAAAATACCATTCGCCAAACGCCTCCTGCTAAGCAGAGCAGGAGAGAAGTCACAGCGGTCAAACCTCAAGGCAGATTCACGTCTAGACGACCCGGACTATGAAGAAAGCTGGAAAGGGTTAGACACCAAAAATTTAGTCAAATACCATCCAGAAGTGGCGGTCGATTTTTCCAAACCATACCGACCAACAACGTCGGCAGGAAAATCAAAGTTTGTGGCAAGAATAGCCGAAGCAGAGCTACCAGAAAATCCCAAGATCCCGCCAACGGTAGTCCAGTACAATGGTATCTCAGATCCAGAAGATCATTTGC
Source organism: Bidens hawaiensis (assembly GCF_021521415.1). Lineage (NCBI taxonomy): Eukaryota > Viridiplantae > Streptophyta > Magnoliopsida > Asterales > Asteraceae > Bidens > Bidens hawaiensis. The sequence goes on from NW_027491530.1 coordinate 557,114, forward strand.
AAACATTCACAGTTGCTGGGCTAGTATCAGGGTGGACCATGCCGTTATGGTGCCACATTTTTACGCTAACACTAGTTGGAGCTTCCAGAGCATGGTTTGAAAGATTGCTAGATGGCCAGATTACAAGCTGGGAGACTTAGCGAAGAAGTTCACCCAACAGTTTAGGCAGCAACGACGACACATCAGTGACCCAGCAGACATTCTGAATGTCATCAGAAGAGATAACGAAACACTAGAAGATTTCATTACTAGATTTAACCAAGAAGGCCTGAACATCAGCGGCGTAAGCGAAGAACTACTGTGGGCAGACTTTCGCCAAAACATAAAATGTGACAATCTTATTCGTAACCTTACAGGCAGAGATGGCATGCCGCAGCGATGGGATGATGTTATGACCGCGGCCAAAAGGTACGCGCGGATGGAAAAAAGCTTGGGGAAAGAACTGGCAAAGAACGACGCTAGAAATGACATCAATAAGGCCCGCCAGGGCAAACGGATGTCTTCCGTATGGTCAAGGTTAAACGACAGAGCATCCACCACATCTGAACCTTTTAGAACTAGACAAAAGGGTCATATGAATGCACCTCAGACGAACGCATCCAGATGGATCCCACTGACAAAAAGCGCAACTCATATCATGTACAGTGAAGGGATCCACCTAAAGAAGCCGGCACCAGTCAAACAGGGGCCAAACACAGACATGAAAAGTTACTGTGACTTTCATGAACAACATGTCCACACAACGAATCAGTGTGTGAACTTGAAAGACCCAATCGAAGAATGCGTAAAAAATGGCAAGTTGGATCATCTGGTCAGAAACATCAAAGGAAAATACAGACGTCCACCCCCAAGAGATGGTGGAAGACCAGAAAAGAAAATCAAAGACCTTCACGACAACATGATATCAGGCAACGTCCAAACAAAGAAGAGAAGAGAAACAGAGTGGGCGGCATGGAAGGAAGAACAAGTCATTTTCCCAAAAGTAAGAGGAGGGGCAAACAAGAAAGCACCCCTAGTGATTACAGCCGTATTTGGTCACTACAGGACACCGCGTTTCTTTGTTGACGCGGGAGCAACATCCAACATCATGTACCGTCAGTGTTTCGATTTGGTAGAAGAAAAGGACAAGCATCGGTTGACAGCTGTCAACGCCCCAATCACGGGTTTCAACCAGAGCATTGAATACCCACTGGGACAGCTGACATTCCCAGTCGATTTAAGTGACGGACTCCACTCACGAACAGAAGACGTCGATTTCCTAGTGATGGAGACTCCTCATCCACAGTATGATATAATTATGGGAAGAGAGGCTATCGACGATTTCAATGCTACTCCGTCAACAGCACATGGAATATTGGGGGTGCCAACACCAACAGGAATAGAAATGATCCACGCCAACAAAGAATGCAACATGGCGGAAAGAAAAACACCGCCACAGAAGATGCTGAAAACAAGCAAAACTGGAGAAGTGGAAAAATGGGTGCTCAACAAAGAATTCCCAGAACAAAGCATAACCATTGGACCTACCATCTCTGAAGGAGCGCGTGCGACGCTCAAAAGCTTGTTAGTAAAAAACATTGATGTTTTCACTTGGACCCCAGGGGACATGACAGGGGTCCCAAGAAGCAAAGCGGAACACGAGTTAAGAATCAACCCGACTTTCGTCCCAGTTGTGCAAAAAAGAAGAAAGATGGGACCAGAACAAGCAAAAGCTTGTAATGAACAAGTCCAACAGTTAATAGATGCGGGCAGAATCCGAGAAATTCAGTACCAAACGTGGGTGGCCAACCCAGTAATGGTACCAAAGGCAAATGGCCAATGGCGCATGTGTATCGACTTCAAAGATCTCAACAAAGCATGTCCAAAAGATTGCTACCCTTTGCCAGAAATTGACCTCAAGGTTGACGCATTGGTACCATTTCAGCTCAAATGTTTTCTGGACGCATATAAAGGGTACCACCAAATCCACATGGCGGAAAGAGACCAAGACAAAACGGCGTTCCGAACAAACAACGGAACATATTGTTATAAGATGATGCCGTTCGGTCTAAAAAACGCTGGGTCTACATACCAACGATTGATGGACAGAGAATTCAAATCTCAAATAGGAAGAAACCTAGAGGTATACATGGACGACTTAGTCGTTAAAAGCAAAACGGAGGCAACAATGTTGAAAGCCATTGAAGAAACCTTCAAAACGCTAAGGTCAATCAGCATGAAGCTTAACCCAGGAAAGTGTTCCTTCGGAATGGAGGAAGGAAAATTCCTGGGAGTAGTGGTAACAAATGGCGGCTTCAGAGCCAACCCAGAAAAATTACAGGCTGTGTTAAAAATGCCTTCACCAAAATCTTTCAAGCAAGTGCAAACACTTAATGGCCGATTAGTCACGCTGAACAGAATTATGTCAAGTCATGCTGAAAAATCTTTTCCGTTTGTGTCAACCTTGAGGAATTGCCTCAATAGATTCCAGTTTCGGTGGACAGAAGAAGCGGAGAAAGCGTTTCAAGAAATTAAGACGCGCCTGGCCAAACTACCAACGCTAACAGCCCCAAAAGCTAGAAAACCGCTGATAGTATATCTAGCAGCTTCAGAAAGAACGGTCAGCACCGTCCTAATGGTGGCAAGAAGCGGCACTAAAATGCCCATTTACTACATAAGTCGCACCTCGCAGACGCAGAAACAAGATATTCCACCTTGGAAAAATTAGTCCTATCTTGGTCCAGACAGCGCGCCGTTTACGAAGATACTTTCAGGGCCACCCAATACATGTTCTCACTAAATTTCGCCTACAAAATGTACTACACAAACCAGAATTATCTGGGAGGCTTGCAAAGTGGGTGATAGATTTGGGAGAACATGCCATCGAATACAAACCAAGGCCAACAATCAAGGGACAAGTCTTAGCAGACTTCATCGCGGAAATCCCGCAACAAAAAGAAGAAGAGTGCAAAAGAGAGATCGGAACCCCTGAGCATCAACAAAAAGATGAGGTCTGGAAGCTGTTCACAGATGGAGCCACTAATGATGAAGGTGCAGGCGCGGGCCTAAAGATAACCAACCCGGAAGGACAACACTTTACGTACGCGATACGCCTAGAATTCAAGAGCACAAACAACGAGGCGGAGTACGAAGCATTGTTGGCAGGGTTGAGGATCGCTAAATGGTTGGGGGCCCGCCATCTAGAGGCACACGTGGATTCAATGTTAGTGGCAAATCAGATTGAAGGATCATACTACGCAAAAGATGACAAAATGGCGTCATCCTTAGCGTAAGCTAAAACACTGATGGCAGCTTTCGCCTTATGCAAGATTAAACACATAAACAGAAGCGAGAACAAACATGCGGATGCCTTAAGCAAACTGGCCTCAGTTGGTTTTGAACACCTCGCAAAAGACGTCCGCATCGAAGTCCTGACAACGCCTTCGATAATGAATAAGGAAGTTCTCGTATGCTCAGAAGCAGGGAAAAGTTGGATGACGCCAATCATCAATTACCTCGCAAGAGGTATCTTCCAGAAAACAAAGAAGAAGCGCGGAAGATCCGCCATAAAGCGTTGAATTACACGATCCAATGTGACATTCTTTACAGGAGATCGTACCTGGGACCACTTCTCAGATGCTTAGACCCACAAGACGCAGATTATCTGTTAAGAGAAATCCACGAAGGAATATGTGGCGTACACACAGGCCCAAGAATGGTGGTCGCCAAAATCATGAACACAGGGTACTATTGGCCAGGCATGCATGTAGATGCCGAGAAAGAATTGAGACGATGCAGCCCCTACTAACGCCATGCACCAAACACCTTGCGCCCAAAAATGCCATGATACCGGTCACAGCCTCTTGGCCATTTCAAAAATGGGTGATTGACATAACAGGACCATTTCCAGAGGCGCCAGGGCGTGTGAAGTTCCTAATTGTATCAATCGATTACTTCACAAAATGGATAGAAGCAAATCCGGTAGCATCAATCAACGCAGCCAGCGTCAAAAAGTTCGTATGGGAATTCATAATCTGTCTCTTTTTTACCCATGAATTTGGTCAGTGACAACGGAACACAGTTTTCCGACCAACACATCCAAAGATGGTTAAAAGAGCTCAATGTCACGCAAACATTCACTTCTGTTGCTCATCCACAAGGAAATGGCGATGTGGAACGCGCCAACAGAACAATCGTTGGTTGGCAAACCACAAATCAGGATGGGTCGATCAGCTACCTCACGTACTTTGGGCTATAAGAACGCACAAAAATACAAGTAATACAGAAACGCCGTTCAGCCTAACTTACGGTACCGAAGCAATGATCCACGCCGAAGTCGGCGTTCCATCACCAAGAGTCACATTACCAAACGACAATGATGTAGAAAGGCGGTTAGACTTAATGCTTCTCGAAGAACGTCGAGAGTTAGCCGCAATAAGAGAACAAAACTACAAGCGCCAGCTACAGAAGTATTACAACACCAAAGTGAAAATATGTGAGTTCAATGCCAGAGATTACGTCCTTCGCAACAATGAGGCATCAAAAGCACATGCACAAGGAAAATTGGCGCCGTCTTGGGAAGGTCCATATCAAATTAAGGAAGTATTGGGAAACGACGCCTACACTCTGATGCATCTCGATGGCTCAGCGATTCCTAGAACATGGAATGCAGCACAATTGCGAAGGTGTTATATGTAAATCGATTCCAATTGTAAAAACATGCCAAGGGTCGAATTTGAATGGAAACGATACTCCGCATTTCACAACTTAAAAGAAACATTGATTTCATTTATATACAAATAATTACAAGCAAGCGCTTACGCCCGCAAAAAAAAAACAACAACAAAAGACAAAACAAAAAAGGTACAACTATACAGATAAAAAAGATAGCCTAATCTACGTCGTTGACACTCTTCCCAGATTCAACAACCGCGCTATCTCCTTGGCCGCTAACGGGAGCGGCGGAAGGACCAGCCTGAGTAGGCTCAAGCAAATTCCTCAACAGTTGCACGCCATTCTCCTCCTTAGCATACTGAGCAACTTCGGAAAGAATAGGAAACGTAAGGGAATCATATTCTGTCTCAGCGGCGGTATACTCCTTTTCCACATCAATGGCGTGAAGGGCATAGGCCTCAAGCGGGAGGTTGTCACGCAAATGCGTAACAGCATCCTGAAAACCAGCCTTGTGGCCAAGCTGTTGAGAAGTATTGACAAGGGCTCCAACGCAACGCGTCAAATCATCATCGCTAATGATGCGTTGGGCAACCTGCATAAAGAAAAATATCAGCAGAATGAACAAGAAAACAAGCAAAAAAGGGGAAGAATACCTTGCAAATGGCATGCTTCAACAGCCAATCGCGGTTAGCAGCGGCAGCAGCACGCTCAGAAGTCAAAACTTTAATGGTCTCCTCATTGGAAACCAGCGCATCAGCTAGCTTGCCTGCGTCCGCCTTCCTCAACGCAGCTTCGCCTCCAACTCTTCAATACGCTTGCGAAAAGCAGCGTTTTCACTCTTGAGTCGAGCGGAAGCCTCCTTGGCGGCAACGTCGCGACTACGTGCATCCGCAAGATCAGCATTAGACTTCTAGCACGCAGTCTCAAAATCCTTATAGCGGGCGGCGCGCTCGCGGACAGACTCCGCCAGTCCTGCCCCAGCTTTCGCCAATTTCGCCTCAAGATCGCTTAAAGCTTGGCAATGATCAGACGATTCTTTACCCGCTTTCCAGGCGCCGGCCTTAGCATCTTTCACCAGTTGTTCCATCTCCCTCATACGAGCACCGGCATCAATTTTCTCTTCATGAAGGGCACGGTTCTCGCGCAGCAACTCCTCGAAGCAAGAGAAAGCCTAGACTTGGTGAAAAGCGGCGTCGGAATACAAAGTATTCCGGGGCTGGATTTTACGAGCAATGCGCTCACCAGGAGGAACAACATGCTCCAAATATTCGGAGCAAGTGACAGGATCTTCAAAATTGGCACCGCAAGTAACCTTCCAGCGAGGGCGAAACACTTGGTTCGCCTCTATTGAGTCGCGGGGGTCCATATCCACGTCTAGTACCCCACCACTCAAGCCACCACTAACCCACCACTGCTGCTGCCTCGGAACTCAAAAAATTTACCTTGTACCGTCGCACCCATGCTAAAAGGCGGCGGCACAACCTCATCACCATCAAGAATAATATTCTTGTCCGGTGAGGACTGTCTAGATTTCAAGAAATCAGCGAAACAAATGCTCGCTGATTCAAGACCAACCTTAGACGATTCGTCCGTAGTCGCCTTCATCGGTTGAGCAGACGAAACTGGCAGAGAGACAACCGGAATTGACCCAGTCGACGCACGAACAGTCGTCACAATGGTTTCGGCCTCAGATGGGCCAACCACACCCGTCATCATTGGCAAACTCAGCATCTTTCAGAAGGCGCGGCCTCCGAAAAACTGCCAACACTTGTCATCATTGGCAAACTGGCAAAAAGGGCCGCCAGAGAAGATGCAGCACCAGAAGGTGCAGAAGAAACAGTCGAGGAAGAAATCGCCAGCGTGTCTAAAACAGAAAACAAAAGAATTTAAAGTTCAGGTCGCGTCAAAAAGAGTGATTAGAAAATAATATACCTGACGATCTAACAAGACTGCGCTTGACAATCCCGCCAAGCCGAGGCTTCTTGAAGACGAGTGGTATTTCTTCATCATCTTCATTAATCACATGGGCGGAACCTGAATCATGTGGAACAGTGAACGGCCCGCCCACTGTGGAAGAAGAAGAAGATGGACCGGTAGATACGAAACTCGTATCGACAACGGTTCCAGGAGCGGCGGCCAAAGACACAACATCAGTCGTCACCAAAATTGGAGTAGCAACCGTTGTGTCCAGCGCAGACACAACAACCACAGGCTGTGAAACTGTTGGCGAGGAGAAGCCAATAGAAACCTGTGCGGAGGTGGTTGGGGAAGACGCAATGCTGGCACTCAAACCGAGTGCTTCAAGCAATGATGCGGAAGAAGACACCGGAACCCCGAAAGGAACGGCGGAAATCATGACATCTTCGTCGTCATCATCCGCGACGTTTCTCGCGGCGGCATCTATCGGAGACGCAACCGTCTCCCCACCACTGTGTTGCACGCCCCTACCACTGCACTTAGGAAGGTGCACGACGTTAGATCATCTACCTGAAAAGGAAAATGAAACATTAACAAAAGAATTAAACAGAAAGAAAAATGATGGAAAGCAGTTCAACTTACCACTCTGAAAGTTAACAGAGCTAGGAGGTGGCAGCGGTCGCGGACCAGATGATGGCCCCATAGGGAGTGGAAACACAAAGTTCCGAGCAGTCCGCGTAAGAATCGGCTCCTCACGAGGACCCAACTCCCTCCGCCTCAGCATTTTAACGCCCTCAGGCGCAGGTTGCAGGAGGAGCATGCGGTCGACCACCTCTGAAAAAACAAATTAGGTCATTACCAAACAAAATATACATCAGAGCAAAAATAAGGACACTCACCTTGACCGCCGTTATGAATAACCGGCCCCATCGCCGCGTCATCCCAGATGCGAATCACGTCGAATAGCACCAACGCGCGCTCCGGACAGTGACGGAGTGGAGAAAGGCTAGCCTGCAAAGTGGTAAACCAGTCCGAACCGGTATAAGGAGCCACTTTCAGCTCAGGAAGCTCTTTCACATCCGTGAATTGCATGGGATGTGGAACCACGCACGCAGAAACGTAGAAGAACAAACTCTTCCACTCGTGCAAACTAGGCGGTGCATCCAAGGCAATAGCCTTGGCACTAGGGCGAGTATTCAAGTTATACCACCCCTGGGAGAAGCGCCACCGATAGAAAGCAGATAACCTATCAGCCGTCGGAGAAATGCCGAGGCAATGACAGGTATACTCGAAATGGCGAAGAAGAGCCATTCCGAATGGATGAATTTGGCTAAGATGCAACCCAAACACATCCAGAACATCCACCAAGAACCGGGTAAGGGACAATAAGAAATTGCCCAAAAAGAAATACTCCCGGTACACGGCAATCTTGCCGGCAGGAGCCTCTCGAGCCGTCTTGCCAGGAGCAGGCAACTCGGGCTCATACTCAGGGCCAAGGTTATAGACCTTGACCACATTGTTGAAGTCGTCGGCAGACATGCGACAACCAATGAACTCCATAGTGTTATTCTTCTTAGCCTTCGAGGATTGAGATGATTCGGCCATAAAAATGCAGAAGGTTCAAGGGAAAGCAAATGGGAGAAAATGAAAACGATGAGAAAAGATGCTCAAAACGGTGTAACCTCCCCCTATTTATACTAATCGCAGTTAATGGGGGCCGGGGGATACAAAAAGGATAATTAACGCGTGGCCCAATCAGAAAACACCACGATAATAACACAGCAGTGGATGTGTGTTACAGCTGGGCGCGTCACCGGGATTCTCGCCCACTCGCCTGACACAGGCAGAAAGCCTACACAATAGAGCAACCGTCGTCAAACTGTCACGTCCAGCAGTCGTTTCACTGGCTTGCATTTAATTCACCCATCCACGCCAAACTACACGTCATCAATATAAAAGAAACCAAGATGACAAGTGTTGGCCAAAATAGGCTCTGCCATGGGATAATTTAACTTAAATCACCTGCCAAAATAGGCTCCGCCATGGGATGATTTAACTTAAATCACTCGCCAAAATAGGTTCCGCCATGGGATGATTTCACTTAAATCACCCGCTAAAATAGGCTCCGCCATGGGATGATTTAACTTAAATCACTTGCCAGCATAGGCTCCGCCATAGGATGATTTAACTTAAATCACCCGCCAGAATAGGCTCCGCCATGGGATGATTTAACTTAAATCACCCGCCAGAATAGGCTCCGCCATGGGATGATTTAACTTAAATCACCCGCCACAATATCCGCCATGGGATGATTTAACTTAAATCACCCGCCAAAATAGGCCCCACAATGGGATGATTTAACTTAAATCACCCGCCAAAATAGGCCCCACAATGGGATGATTTAACTTAAATCACCCACCAAAATAGGCCCCGCAATGGGATGATTTAACTTAAATCACCAGCCAAAATAGGCTCCGCCATGGGATGATTTAACTTAAATCACCCGCCAAAATAGGCTCCGCCATGGGATGATTTAACATAAATCACCCGCCAAAGTAGGCACCGCCAAAGGGATGATTAAACATTAATCACCCGCCAAGAAAAGGCAGCGCCAAATGGATGATTGAACATAAATCACCCGCCGAAAAACAGCTACGCGATGGGATGATTTAACGTAAATCACCCGCCAAAATATGCTCCGCCATAGGATGATTTAACACAAATCACCCGCCACAATAGGCTTCGCCATGGGATGATTTAACGTAAATCACCAGCCAGACAAGGCTTGGCAAAGGTCGGTCATCATAAATCACCGGTCAATGCACGGAATGATTGACAAAAACAGACCAAACTAACGGGGTAAATCGGTAAAAGGCTACCAAGATGAATAACCAAAAGCCCATGATAAGTCCACAACCCCCACCTCTCTAAAGAAGGGCGACTATGGACTAGAGGGACTTGTAGAGGTAGGGTATGAAACCCACCATTTAACAAAGTATAACACCAAGTTAATACGCTTGACGGAACACTAGGCGCCAGGATGTCACCTACGCCAGGAATACTGCAGGGCGCAAAGAGTGGAGTCCAATATAAACCTTTTCCTAACACCTCAGGAATGGTAATACAAAGGTCCCACCAGCATGGGGCAAATAGGTGGCAACCCACATAGGGATAAACACCAAACCAATGGGGATTAGACAACACAGAAAGGACGGTACAAACAGTACAACCACGTTCTTGTCAAAAGGCCATGATGCCCACCGACCACCACGACCGCACGGGTGGAGAATATTATTGGTGGAAAACCTGACAAGGTGGTTGGTCACACCCTCTCTCCTCCGGCTATAAATACCAATAAACCTCCAAATGGTAAAAGACAGGTTCTACCCTACTATTACTATCAAACTGTACTATCTCATACTATCAAGTACTGATTCTCACGCCGGAGGGTGGTTACGAGAGAATCCCCACCATTCCTTGTAACGAGCTCACGATGTTCTGTTTTGCAGAATACACTCGTCTATGCCAAGAAGGTTTTATAATCCATCGTGTAGAATACTTAGCCATAACCCTCGGACTAACGTGTTAGACCTTGGGGGTGGATTTGTGTTTCTTCACCTACATTTGTTCTAAGAATAAGATAGCATGTAACCTACATACGTATAACCTATGCGCATTTAGGTTATATGTATATTTGTGTAGTTTATATAATTATTGATGTCGAATTACATATGTTAGTTGGATGTTTTTTTTGTATGTTGTACGTTTTTATTGCTCAAAAGAAGTGTAGGTTATATGTAGGTTGTATATTTATTTTTTATATTTAATGGACACATTTGTATGACATTTTTTTATTATTATTTATGACAATTTTTATAGGCATATTAATCAAAAAAATATAGTGTTTTGATATTTATTGTTAAAAAACACGTTGATGTATGCTAATAAATTGAGTAGAAAAGAAATTTTTTATTTTAATGTAAATAAATAGTATTATATGAATAAATTGTATTTTTGTTGGAAAAAATTAAGAGGGTGTAAATAAAAAATAAAACTAAATTAATGTTTTTATCTTTTTAATTATTATAGTTAAATTAGTTAGATATATTAATTAGAGAGAGAAGGGATTTACAGGGAACACCAAGCCAAACTCGGATGCCAGCGTGGATCCCGATCATGTCAATATAGTTGGCCTGAGCGGGGTGGCGGGGCACGACGTGTTCACGCAGTTAGATATCTTAACTGTGTAAGTCCCTGTTCGAAAAAAAAAATTAGAGAGAAATTTATTATAATTATGTTAGTTGTATTAATTGAATAGAGAAAGAGTGTATTTATGGTTGCATTTACATCTTTTTTATTTATTTTTAAATATTTAAAACTTAAAAATAAAATTAGTGGTTCATACTCATTTATCGCATTTATCGCACAAATATCTTTTCTCTCATAAACTTATATATATATATATATATATATATATATATATATATATGGGTGAGTTATAACAAAAAAAATAGTTTTATAGGAAGAGTAAGAATAAATTTAGGCTCTTAGATCTTGGATCTAATGGTTGAGATTGATAGTTTTCAAAATAGCAAATAGTTCCTTAGTTACAAGGATTTAGGCCACATAGTTTCTTAACTTTAAATTTTATGCCCTTCCTACTTTTCCTACAAAACTATGTATTTTTATTTTAACCGTTTTCTATATATATATATATATATATAATTATACTTTAGTTAAATTACCTATATGTAAAATTACATTACTTAATTTTCATAATTAGCACGTTAATTTTATGTATATATATAACTTTCCCCTATTTCTTAAAGTCACAATAATTTTATTAGTAGCTTAACAAATAATAAACCTTTGTAATACGTAACATTTTACATTATTATATTCAACTATTAGCTTAATTTTCATAAATATGGAAGTCTAATGCATACGCAACAGTACTTGACGTATTAACCACGTATTCAATAGTAGTTACTTGTCCGATTATTGTTAACATACAACAGCTTCGTCGTGTATTCTTTTCAATTGTGGATATCATTTCCTGTAATATTAAAGTTCATATATATTTACCAAAGTTTGATACTCATTGTGTTCTAGATGTCTGCTAGCTAGGGATGAGATCGGGACCGTATCGGTACCGACCGGTACTAGTCTCGAAAATCTCGTTCTTGAAAATCGCGAATTCTTGGTACCGGTATCGAAATATTCGGTTCGTTACCGTTACTGGACCGGGACGGTACCAGTATTCACGGTAAAAAGACGGGAAATACCGGTCCCGTACCGGTAGGTACCGAAACTCAAAACTTTGGTACCGATTCGGTACCGACGGTACGAAATAGGTGCCGATTTCGATACCGGTACCAGTTCCGATTTTGCTCATCCCTACGGCTAGCTATTCATATTTTCTTATTTTCATATTCAACTTTTCATGAATTTAGAAATAAATGGTTAATCGATATCAAAACAGTGTAAAAAAATATGTATACAGTAGAAACTCTATAAAATAATACACTTGGGACCATCAAATTTTATTAATTAAAAGAGTTATTAATTAATTGATAAATTAATAATTATTAATTTATATATTAATTAATATTTTATTAATTTATAGTAGAATACTTAGTTTACAAACACCTTTTAAACTTCCATTTAATTATTGTATATAATGCATGTATATCTAATGAACGGCCCAATTTGAAAGTAACCTTCAATCTCCACCTTATTATGTTTCTTGTGTTCAATGTATCACTTTATGGACATTAAAAATATTTTCTATATAAATACAAGATCAACACAAGCAAATCATACACACAACATGGCTTCCCATCTTAAAGGGAGCCCCCTTCGCGAAACGAAGCTATTAAAGTGGCAATCACATTGAACAATTTCTTGTTGAGCTATGAGAAAACATCACCAGAAGTTCTTACCATGCTAAGGAAAATTAGAGACAAGATTAAATTGATTTCAACAAAAAACAAAAGACAATTAAGTCATTTTTCATGAAACCTTCATAAATCATTCATGTAATAGGCTATATATAAGGAATTATTAATTTATATTTTATATGGGGTCTAAAGAAATTATCAAAAATGTATTATCTTATAATTTTAGGGAATTATTAGTTTAGCACCCTATCCTCGAGTCGGGACCGGCAAAAAATATTATCTTTTATTTAATAATCGAGTATCAATTTATCGAGTTTCTACTGTATGTCATTAACACATAAAATTGAGTAAATATTTGCATGCAACTTTTTTTCCAGATAATTTGGCTCCCCTAATACACATTTATGCCCAGAGACGGATACAAAATTTTATTTTACGGCGAGCTTAATACGATTGGCGGCCCAACCAATTGAGGGGACTGGATCTAGATAAAATGTCGGGCCCTATTTTAAAGATTATTGGATTTAAATTTTATATGTTTTTGCATAAATATGATTTGTTTTTCTTTTTTTTCTTTAGTTTTCGTTTCACTTTGCACAACATCTCCCGGTTTGTATATGCCAAATTAAGAGTAACTATCAATACATATAAATGATGAATTGTATTTAGGGTTCTAATCTAATGTAAACTTGTTTCACTTGAATTAATCTTGTTTGAATTTCAGTTAATAACAAAATAATACTAACAAATCAACACAATTATACAAGAGGGTAAAAAAGAAAAAAACATAGTTTTTTCTAGTTATTTGTGAGACCTCATCAGTTAACTAAATAAGTAAACAATCAAATCACTATTTCACCAAATGAGCTAAAAATGACCTACAAAAAATTATGTAAACAAAAAGTTAGACATGTCTTGTACAACTTAAAAGACTAAAAAATTATAAACCAATCAAAAAATAAAATCCTTACAAAAATATTTAAAGAAAAGTTATATTAAAGGATTAACAATTAAACATAACTTTATAATAACATTTAACAAAAACACCTTGCTTGATTTCACATATTGATATCAAATAAAACAAAAACTAAAACCAATATACTGTTATTTAATTAAATATAATATAGCAATTAAAACAACTAACATAGAAAATGTAAAAATAGTGATCAAATAAACAAATGAGAACACAGTAGGTGGTGACACTTTCCAAGAATGAAACAGTTATAAACAAACATTAAATATTATAAAAGGACTTTATAGTCAAACCATCTTTTACACATTCATTTCTTTCATCTTTTACACGTGATTTGCAGCTCCTCGTTGTTTATCGTCCGGCCGTCGAAAAACATTCCAACAACACCATCCTTCTCGCTTAACCTTAAATGCTCCACATAAAGTAATGTGTGGGGTGGGCACTTGGACTTAAACAAGAAGATAAGGGTATTAAGTACACTAAAAATATAGGTTCGAGCCGGAATGGACGGTGGGCCTTGGCCCACCCTACGAATAGGCTAAATCCGCCCCTGTTTATGCCTTCATTTTCTCTTTTATTTTGGGTACTTCGAATAAGCAAATATTAATTGAACCTACATTTGCTCAAAGGATACAATGTGCTCATTATAAACTTCATAATTCATATCGGTCTGATATACCTTTATCTCAATGAATGGCTCGGCATTCGTATTCCAGTTTGATGTGAAATCTGCCTTCTTAAATGGGCCTCTTCGAGAAGAAGTATACGTTGTGCAGCCACCGCGTTTTGAAGTTGAAGGGCAAAAACATAAAGTATACAAGCTGCACAAGGCACTTTATGGGCTAAAACAAGCCCCAAGGGCTTGGTACGAGCATATTGACAGTTATCTACAACAGCACTCTTACATCCGAATCAAAAGTGAGCCCACTGTTTATGTTAAAAAGGTTAGTGCTGCTGATTTAATCATAGTGTGTTTATACGTTGATGATATAATCTATACAAGTTCGTCCAAGGAACTATTGTGTGAGTTAAATGACAGACCTTGGAAAGCTAACGTATTTCTGGTTTAGAAGTAATACAAGGAAAGAATGGTGTGTTTGTGTCACAACAAAAATATGTAGACGATTTGCTAAAAAAGTTTGGAAGGAGCAACTATACAGCTGCACTTACTCCTATGAATTGTGGTGAGAAGTCACGTGTTGATGAGACTGACAATCAAGTTGATGAAAGGATGTTTAGGAGTTTGGTTGGTGGGCTATTGTATTTAATTCACACATGGCCTGAACTAGCCTTTTCCGTTGGAATGATTTCTAGGTACATGCACAAACTAGCTGCATGTCACTACGGAGCTGCAAGAAGAGTGCTAAGGTACATTGCTGGTATAATCAGTGGCGGATTCAAAAAAAAATTTCAACTGGTTCACTGTTTTTATATGATCCAGTTTCATAGGACCGGACATGAAAAAGTTTTCGGGTTGGTTCAACGGTGCAGATCGGGTAAGGTTCATCACTATTAAAAAATACGACACAATAATAGGAAAACATCGTCATTAGAAATTGAAAACCTATAATATAAATACATATGATGAAAAAAACTACATGTAGTGTTCACTACAGGTTTTCATCTTTTGAATTACTAGTAAAGGTTTAACGAAATTTGTAAGTTTGGTTTTGGTTTTACATTGAACTATTAGTACAAATATAACATATGCATTAGCAATTATTCAAATAGCAATAGAGATGTAAGTTACTAAAATCTATGATGTTCTTATCAGAAACAAATTAACAATATTTGTCTAATCAATAATCAATAAATCTCACATTCTAACAAAGTAACAATATTGATGTTCTAGTATTAATTAGAATTCACCAATATCAATCAGTGATTGCTCCAACATAATTACAATTTAAGAAATTTAATACCTATACATCTGTAATTAAACATTGAAGTAGACAAGAAGCTAGAACATAATTGAAGTCACAAAAACTAGCTAAAATAAATAATCAGGGTTGAAGAGAAGACTTGAAACCAGGATAAGAAATTAGGCTCTCAGATAGCTCAATGTATCAATCGTGAGGGAAACATCAGCAAGAGATTAAAGCACCATTTAAATAACCAGTTGAAAACAAAAACATGTAACATCCTACTTTTGGTTATAATAATAAAATAAATTTCATTTATTTTATAAGTGTGTCGTTTATCGGTTTAGAAAAATAAACTAATAGAAGGCGGGCTTGGACTTTAGAAGATGGAATGAGATATGGAATGGGCCTTAGGTCCATGGGCTTAAGGGAGTATAAATACCCGTTAAACTCTAATCCTTTCCATTTTTATCTCTACACCATAGCCTACACCATCAAAAACACACACAAACCCGAACCAAGATCTGAAGGCGAAAACCCGATCTTGTGGTGCTAGATCCTCGTGACGAACCAAAACAACATCAAGACTAGTCCGTGTTTGTAAACCTACTCGTATAAGGTACGTTTATATCAAGAACTTGTTCATTTAAGTTTGGATTTAGTCTAGAAATCATAGATCTGTGTTAGTATGGTAAAAACGAATCCAACGAAGCTAAACTTACTGAAATTGATTACAGTTTGATAGGTTAATTGTTAGTATGAGAAACCCGTATGTAAATACACAAATCACACCATGTAAACATGAAAGTTTGGATGATTAATGGGTTGGGTTTGTAGGCGATGTATAGACAAGTTCATTGACACCAAAATGGTGTTGTTTCGTTAATAAACGAAGGTTTATTGCAGATTTTACGGCTGTTGACTGTGTAGTGTTCTTATCGATTTTGACTTTGACCTCAGGGTCAAAGTCTGGATAAGACTGATGTAATTCGTTAAGGTAAAGTAAAGAATTAATTAACCAATTCGTTATGACAAGATAACGAACTAGTCCACTCGTTCGTTATGTCCAGATAACGAATCAGCTCCCCCAATTCGTTATGTTTAGATAACGAATCCAGTCATGTTCAAATGACGAATCAGAATGACGAACCAAATGATGACAAGAGGACGAACTAAGATAATGAATTAGACAACGAAGCAGACAACGAAGCAGATAATGAATTAGACTGTGATCCGATAACGAATTAGACTGTGATCTGATAACGAATTAGGCTTATTTCGTTATAGTAAATGAGATGGCGAATAAAATAATAATTTAAAATACTAATGGAAAATGTGTTAAGACAGTTAAAGAAAATAAAATTTTTCCAAGCTGACCTGGCAACTTAACCCCAGCCAGGGGTTCTGCCCCTTGGACCCCGCTAGAGGCTACTGCCCCTAGAAACCCGCTGCCAGGGGCGCTGCCCCCAGACCCCCGTTCGTTGAGGGTAATAATTAAGACTAGAAAGACGATATGAGTAGTGATAGTTAATTGATACGTGTAATTGTTATACAGTTAGTCGTGCACAGCTCATGAAAGGAATAACCATAAACGGTGAACGTAACCGCATTCAGGTGAGTTTCTAGCCCCATTTCCTTGTTATGTTTTCGGGGCTGTGTGCATACTCGATGTGATAGTTAATACACTTACCTTAAATGGTAAGTGTATGCCATGTATGATTTATATGTTTATTTCATATATCTTGGATGTGAATGAAAGCTTGATGGTATATGAACGATCTTCGGATATTGAACGTATTGACAAGGGAGGTATGTATATGATAGATGAATGTGTATGCCAGATATATGTACAACATATGAATATATGTAAAGACAGTATGTACGAAGATGAAGAAGTAAGGGACCAGACCCTAATAATATATGAGATAGAGAAGAAATGGATCAGACCCTAATAATATCTGAGATAGAGAAGTAAAGAGAGATCAGACCCTACTAATAACTGAGATAGACAAGAAAGGGATCAGACCCAAATAATATCTGATATAGATAAAGGAAAGAGGGATCAGACCCTAATAATATATGAGATAGAATAGGAAGGGATCAGACCCTAATAACATCTGTGATAGAAAGGACAATAATTATATAGTATGAAAATAATAAAGTATGAACGTATGTATGAAATTCTGTAATGAAAGTAAATGAGTAAAGTAATTATTATGTATCTTCGGATGCGTAATTGAAGGTAAGTAAATGTATTGTATGATGTATGATTAACTAGAACTCACTCAGCGTATATGACTTTTAGTATGCACGCATGTAAGTAGAATGAGGAAGCTGGCTTGAGCGGGGCACATGGCGGAAGAATAAGATTCTGGCATCTGAAGACTCAAGATGTTTTATGTTTATTTATGTTTAATCTGAAAGACAAGAATGTTTGTTAAGACATGTTTATGAAGTTATATGTAATGTTTAATGAAAGTTTTATATTCCGCGAAAGTTTTAATTAACTATGATATTTAGAACTGTGTTTATGAGTAAATCCAACGTCTAAAGTGAGGCACCGGTAACGGGGCCTTACAGAACAGTTGAGTAGGGACAGACCAATTAAATAACCAGTTGAAAACAAAAACTGTTCAGTAGTGAGTCGAACCCATGTTCTTCCATTCAAGAGGCAGGGTGTCTACCATTAGACCATGGTTTCACTTTGTTCATTAATTCACTCACAGTTTACATATGGGTTCATATCTTATTTTACATAGGTGTTCTATATAAAATCCGAAACTCAATGGGTACCCATGAACTCGCACAGATGTACGTAGATCCGTCCCTGGGTATAACTAACAATGGATTGTGGTATGAACAAGGGAGAAAAGTGCATTTAGAAGGGTACACAGATAGCGACTGGGCAAGTTCCATTGATGATAGAAAATGTATTTCGGCTTATGTCTACTCAATTGGTTTTGGGACTGTATCATGGAGTTCAAGGAAACAATCTATTGTTGCACTTTCCTCTACCGAGGCAGAGTTTGTTGCTGCAAATAGTGCATCTTGTCAAGCAATATGGCTAAGAAAATTGTTAAGTGAGCTTGGTTATACATAAGGAGAAGCAACTAATATTTATTGTGATAATTTATCAGCCATTTTCTTATAAAAAATTCAGCCTTGCACAAAAGAAGTAAGCATATAGATATTAAATATCATTATATCAAAAGTTTAGTTGAAGCAGATCAGGTTGTGCTGATACCATGTGATACTCAAGAACAGTTTGCTGATTTAAGGCAATTGGAACTGAACAATTCCATTACTTACGAGAAAGGTTGGGAGTTAGGATGTTTGAATTAAGGGAGGACGTTGGAAATAATTCAAACATAAGTACCGTTAAGATGCATGTTGAAGTCTATTGAGGATGAGTAGGCTGGTGACCGAGTTTGTTGCTAGTTTTTGTTTTTATCTACACGTCTTTTTGTTTACTTATTGTTAAGATAGTTTGGTTATAGTTGATTCAGTCATTTTTTACGTTGCAATCTGTTGCCTATTTAAGGCTAATTATAATTGAATAATACTCATCCAATCTTTCGATTAAAACTTCTGTTATAAGTCTCTTTGATCCAACAGGTCGAAGCATATGATATATTGTCAGGTTGGGTTACATGTCAATGAGGATGGTAATTCACTTTTTTTAACAATAGATATCAAAGACTTTTTGGTTCAACATGCTATTATTCTGGATTAACATATAACTACGTTGATTTAAGTAAAAAGTGTGTTAGATGCACGTGGTTCTAAGTTATAGGGCGAAAGGCTCTTTAAAACGTGTAAGTATGTATGTAAAGAAAGATAAAATATGAAGTAAGAAAGAAAGTATGAAAGTAAGAATGAAAGTATATATACTTACGTATGTATGAAAGAAAGTAAAGAATGACAATTATGTAATATAAGAACGTATTGTATGTTACCTGTATTAACTAGAACTCACTCAGCGTAGCTGACTTTTAGTATGCATGCAGGTGAATAGATTCAGATAGTTAGCTTGAGGGGGGACACATGGCAGGATTGGACGAGGCTGGCATCTAAGGATTTTGTCATGATGTTTTATTACTATATTTTACGTTATGTTTTAAAAGACAAATTATGGATGAATGTAACGAATGGTTGGCTATTTAATATTCCGCAAAAGTTTTTAATTAACTCTGATATTTAAAACTGTGTTTATGAGTAAATCCAACGTTCAAAGTAGGGCACCGGTAACAGGGCCTTACAAGTTGAGGAAATCATTTAAATAATACTAGTTTAATTGTTTTATAATAACTTTTGCTTTTAAGAAATGAGGGATTCATGTATTGTCATGAGGAATAAAGATAAAAGTTTATAAGGTAAGGGGTATATTGCATAAATAGTTTTTACATAATGTAGTCAATATGATTAAAGTGTGATGACTACACGAGGAGATAAGTCAGTTTAAAAATTTAGATTTTTATTTAATTAAGTTTGCAATAAACTAACGAAATATAAATTGTGGATGTTGGCCTCCCATGAGCTTTCCATGGCAATTTGAATGGCCCAACGAACTAACGAATAAAATAACTGAGTTGGACAGCCCATGAGTGTTACATGGCAATTTGATTGTCCCAACTAATTAATGAATTAACAATGCAATGAAGTTTGTCGGCCCGATGAGCGTTACATGGCGTTTTAACCGACCAAACTAAATAACGAACTAACGAAATAAAATTTGCGTAATTGGAGTATCTCATGAATCACCGCGTAGGATGACTCCAACAAAAACATAAAACAAAGTGAGAAATAAATAGTCGGGATTCCCGACTAACCATTTAAAATAACGTAAAAACCATAATCGAAAAGTTTCCGAATTTAAGCCACGAACCACCGTGAATTCGGTTTAAAAACAACCTAAGGTGTCGGTGCTATCAAAATTTTTTTCTTCTTTGGCCGAGAGGAACTAATGCAGCGTAAGATGAGAATATCATCATCATCATCATCGTACTCAGTATATCCCACCAATAGCAATGCTATGGTAGGGTCTGAGGAGGGTAAGATGTAGACAGCCTTACCTCTATCCCATAGGGATAGAGAGGCTTCTTCCGGTGAGACCCCCGGCTCGATAGTAGTTTTGCATCAAGCCTTGGACATAAGGCACATAGCACTCAATCATCGGGACACTGGCTGATCGGTGCATGTGCCCTTGTCTTTCGGCTATCAACGCCACCACATGATGCCTGATTAACCTTCCGCCACTTTTAACGTTATTTTCACGAGATTAGTAAAATAACGTCAAAATTAGTGCAATTTTACTTTTGCCCACCCGAGGGTTCACACATATATACATTATATGCGCGCACCGCAAGCAGGGCGTTAACGTAAGATGAGAATCTGAAGGCTAATCACGTTGATTCTTGGAATACCCGTGAAGATCCTTCCCAAACCCCCAAATTCGACCCAAAAGTCAAGAACTTCAAAAGTCAAAAGTTTTTTATTAATTATGATCAATGATCAGTTAGGTTACAATCATAGCATATTAATAGAGAAGCCAAATTAGATTGGGCCCGAAACAAACAACAAAATTCCCTACAACAGCCCAAAACAAAACACAAAAAGTAGACGAAAAACACAAAAGTGACCCAAAGGTGTATCTAGAGGCCTTATTTCAGAAATATTTAAATGACAATATCTATTAATTAAATTCAATTATCAAATTATTCAAATACAAACAAGTACATAATTCACACAACAATACAAATTTTATATTTCTTGATTAAAATATTCTTCTAACTGAATTCTTCACTAAATCTTCACCAACCTACATTAAATTTCTACGATAACCTGCATATGCGTATAAAATAAAATATTTGTCAACAACACATGTTGAGTGGGTAAAACACCAGTTTAAGACACAACAATAATATTATATAATAAATAAATAAAGATGCAAACTGTTCCTGTGAGATAATAAGTTAAGCCATAGCACATAACACAATCAATCAAACCATAAAGAAATGGCTCAACCTGTAACACCCCGGCTAAAGCGGAATACGCCCTAGTGTGACGTACAGATTGCCCAAAACACATGTCACACTATTAAGTGACAATAATATCATTTTTAATTAATTTAAACATCAACTACACAAGTTTGTAACAAGAAATACAAGGAAAATACAAGAACAATTAACAACCTGTCCATTTATTAATATAACCTAAGTTCTAGTGTCTTCTACGTTTCATCCTCTAATAATATATATATATATATATATATATATATATATATATATATATATATATATATAAAAATAAAGTCAACTAAATGAATAGTTGGCGAGTTCACACAAGTTTTTGATATACGTACATAAAAATCATACAATTTCATGAACAAGTGTTATGAGCAAGTAAGGTCCTTTCCAACTGGGATTGTGCACCAGCGTACTCAGATAAGCGCAAGTAAGGTCCTTTTCAGTTGGGATTGTGCACCAACGTACTCGGATAATGAGACACTTTTCCACTCAAAACAACAAATGTATTGAGAGAAAAGGGGGGCGTATGATCATACAATCTTGAAGTAATCCATGAGCAAGTAATTTGTAGCAAGTAACACGTAAACACACAAGTCCATGTAGCGAATTGTAGTTTGCAATTAATGAATAAAAGAAATTGTAATTTGGATAGGATATATATGCTACCCCCAAAAGTAGTAAAAGAGTAAAAAGGGGTGTGAGAAACTCACCCTGAAGTTGAAGACAAACTTGCAATAAAACCGAAAGTGCGTAAATGAAACCGAAGCAATTGAACTTCACGAACTAGAATTAAAAGTACAAAATATTAACTAACAACCAATAAAAGTAAGCAAATCGATTTTCCAACAATTGGAAGTGTTTAAATGTATATTTTATTATGGAGTTGGATAATATGATTTTTATACGTTAACGAATTTTAACGAATTAATATTTTAATAATAAATTACGAGGTTAATATCGAGTTTACATATTATAAGATTTTGATGTTAACGGTATATTTTATTTTGATCAACGAATATGTTAACAAGGGTAAGTTTACGAACGGAAGTATATATATATATATATATATATATATATATATATATATAAAATATGTTTCTTGAGTTTAAACAAGACTTGACGAGTTTGAAAATTTGTAACGATTATGAATTATGGATCTTTAACGAAATTATAGCTTGAAAACAATCATGTTAACGTAATATAGAGTTTTAACGAAACAATGGTATTTAATATAGTATTAATCGGCTTTACACGAAGTTTTAACGGAATCTAAAGTTAGTTTTTTAGGGGGAAATGATTAAGGTTGTTTATAATTAATTATACTTAACTTAAGATAATTTTATTTGATTTAAAAAATGATTTATTAAACAATATATAGTTTATAATAATTAATATAAAGATTACAAAAAATAAAACCAAAATATAACGCATTGACCCGGGTTCGAACCAGGGTCCTTGTGGACATAACACAATTGTTTAACCACTAGACCAAACTCTTTTTAGTGTTGAGAAATCAGTAACAAAAATATATATATACTAAGTCTCATGTTCATCATCATTCTAACAAACCCTAGATTCAATCCTGTTAATCCATTCCATGTGTCATCAATTAAAGTTAGGGGTTTTGTTAATTGGATGCAAACAATGAAAGTACGTGTATTAATTACCTCATATAGTTTCGGACAACAGGGCTCGCCGAAACATGAAATTAGGTGAACGGGTTAGAGATTATGGAGAGTTTGTTTGTGATATTTTCTGTTTGTAAAAAGTTTAAATGAAGATTTGCGTTCTATTTATAGTTTCAATTTGGGTCATTTGATGTTTAATTCGAGTTATTAAGTTTTTATTAATTCTGACGGTTTGGTGATTAAATGAGTTAATTAGGTCAGTAAATGGTGATATAATTCACGTAATAATGCTTATCGTTAATAGAGATGTCGTTTGGAATGTTTTACCGGATCGAACGACATTTAAATATGCTGTTTGGTTTACTCCGGCGTCGATTTCCGGCCGCCGGAGGTCTCGCCGAAAAACCGTAAGTATAGGGAGGGAGACGGGCTACTGTTGCGTTTTTATTATTATTATTATTATTATTATTATTATTATTATTATTATTATTATTATTATTATTATTATTATTATTATTATTATTATTATATTATTATTTATAATTTACATATTCAGCCCCTGTACTTTCATTTTATATCAAAAATGAATTTAAAGAATGGTTACAATTCGAAATTTGTACTTTTCAATGTTATGTAAATGTAATAAAATGTTTATAACTTGGATTATTCTCGTATTAAACTTGGATAGTTCGGGACTCGATTAAATAACATGTTAAAACTTGGAATTTTGTTAATGAATTACACGAAATAGATCGTGAATGAATAATGATCATAAAACGTCATAATTATAATTATCGAAAATATTGTAAGGATAATTAACAAAACTACGAACATATCGAGACATCAAAACGTCTCATTTGGCGAACATATTAGGAATACATAAGATGAATATATATATATATATATATATATATATATATATATATATATATATATATAACCGAAAATTTAAAACGGGTCAGATTTTCGGGTTTGAAAAGTAACGAATGTTACAGGACTTACAACTTTTGGAAATTTCGTCCCGAAATTAAAATAAAAATAAAATGAAAGTAAATATTTTTTTTTAAAAAAAAGAACAACTAATAAAAAGAGTTGTTAGAAATTTTTACAATTTATACATACATAATTAAAATAAGATAACGTAGATCTTTGAATGACCCGAAAGAACGCCACAAATACACAATATGACAAGGACACTTATATATAGGATGTACCAACGGCGTATCCACGATGCCCTTATCATATTGTATTTGCCCCGTTTCCCAAAATCATTCCAAGTTCCGAGTTATTTCACACTACCGGACTTATTATATTTTCCGTGCGAGGACTTTCTTAATTACGTGTCGATCCATAATTACCTCTATCGTCGGATATCCATATAGCTTGCTATTGTGTGGTTTTAAGACATGGACCCTTGATAAATAAATAAAATTATCATATAGAACGTTGAAAATCAAAACTAATGAATTAAAAAGTGTAAAAACATTACAAAAGACATTGATAGACCATTTAGGCCGAGAACAAAGCAAAAACACTAAGTTAAGAAAATAAATTCATCGTTTCTAAAGCAAGTAAACGATGTCGAACACGAAATAAACGAAGTAATGAAATTTAAGAATGAAACATTAAGAATTATAAACATCGTAACATGAAATTGAAGTAACGGGGTTAAGAATAACATGGCAAGCAAACGTAGCATTTAACCAACGAAATATGAACATGTAAATTGATAACGCATTTGGTTCGAGAATAGCTTAGATAAACGAAACATTTAAGTATCAAAATATCATGATGTTTAACAATGGAAATCTCCGAATGAATTACAGCGCAATTAACGGTAAAATTGAGGTGAAATAAAGTGAACATTACGACATATAAACTAATAATTTGAAATAAAGCGGATAAATGAAATACTATTATCAGAATATCAAAATCCATTAAGTTTATGAAAGAAAAGTTCCAATATCAACCTTGTGTTTATCAAAGTAAGTAGTTGAAACCTCGAAAATGAAATAATGCATTTGTTCCAGATTGATGAAATCAAGAACAAAATGGTTTAAATAAAACATCGAGTGAAAGAGAAGCACACGAATAAACAAAAAAAAAATTTGCGTAAAAATATAATATAACATAACTCGGCATGTACATGGGACACAATCCCAGTTCTAAGTAAACGAATTCGTTTGGAGAGAACCGGTCACCGATAGTAAAGTGTAGAAATAAAATGTAAATACGGTTTCTATTAAGTAACTATGTACACATACATGTTCATAGTCCTAATTCCCACTTAACAGTTACGTTGATGGGAAATTGGTCATAGATCCCGAGGTAACAAACATAAACCGATTCACAAAATGCGACTAAGGATGATGTACGAATTTTCGTTTCGTAAAATACAAAGGAATATGGATCAAAGATCAATGAACAATGAAATAAACTACGTAACAATATTCTAAAGGAGTGGATAAAGATCACTTTGGGTAAGCCGAAAAATACGTGAATGAAAAGTTAAAGAAAAGAAAATGTAGCTAGTGACGCTTGTCTCCTCGAATGTTGATTTATTTGGGGTATGAGAGGCTGACGTGGGAGGTGGTGTCATGATTCCTTAGTCGAAACTCATTGGCGTTAATGAAGGGAGAGGAAAGGAAGGGATATAACATATATTTTAATTTACGAAAATCGTTTGTAAATCGTGATGCTTTTAAATTTCACAGTGAAATAAAATTTATTCTATTATATTTAGATGAAAGTTTTTTTTTCTTTTTAGCTATCGCTAAGACTTTCAAGTTTTATTAAACTTTAAACGTAAAAACAAATGTTTCTTTTGGCCAATGACATAGGAAAAAAGGAATAATAATAATAATAACAACAACAACAACAACAACAACAACAACAATAATAACAATAATAATAATAATAATAATAATAATAATAATAATAATAATAATTGTCAAGTTACTTGACTTGTTGAATGAAAAATAGTTTCAAAAGGACTCAAAACTTGTTTGAAGCAAACATTGTTATATTAATAGTAGTGACGATGATGATAATATTACTAATAACAAAAACATTAACAACAATAATAATATTGATAATTACCGTAATAATAATAATGATGGTGACGGTGATGGTACTAATAACAATATTAGTAGTAGTAATATTAGTAGTGATGATAATATTAGTAACTATGATGATGATGATGATGATGATGATGATGATGATGATGATAATAATAGTAATAATAATAACAATAGGGACAACAAATTCTATTTATATAAAATCCATTTGACTGAAAGTTAAAAAGAACTGAGGATTTAGGATTAGGCGCGAGATGTTAGTAAAAGAAATAAAATGTAGGAAAGTATGCAAAAGAAAATATAGGCGAGTTTGATGAGTTTTGTAAAGATCTAGGTATTGAAACCGGAAAATCGTGTAAGGTCGACAAAGGATGCGGGGTTAGGATATTGCATGACGGAATCAAGTTAGGCCTTCCAAAGTATGGCGGGTGTGCTAGGGTCATCACAATGATAATAGGCTTGAAGCATGAGATCAAACATGTGATTGCGACAAATGGTTAGGTATAGGTCTTGCAGATGGGTGAGTGGCGTTGACTTTGGGTTGGTTTTAGCAATAAGTGGTAATTGAATCTACCACATATTCAAGTATATCAACGTTTCAGGAAAATAAAATGGTGGGATTTACACAAACTGTACAAAGGGTGTGTTTCAGCGCGACGCTTTTCGGTTGGGTTTAGTTTGCGTTTCCAAGAATGGTGCTGGGTTTGAGTTTAAATTTACTATAACGGTCAAACATGGGGTGATCGGGATCGCGGAGGCCATTTTCTTGATTACTTGGATTTTCATTTTGTGATTTGAGTGTGACAACTTGGAAAACGAGAAAGCATGATACAAAATGTGAAGAATTTGCGTGACTTGGGACGTAAGTATGAAAACGACTAAAAGATACATCAATGAAAAAAAGTAAAGAAAAGAAATCTTATGAAACAAAATTTGAAATCGAAATTAAAATTCCCATGAAACGTCATGAGTTTTCACCTTTCAATAAACAAAAATCTCATAAATTATTGACTAATCATATGGAAAAAGTATTTAAACTTAGCAATAAATAGTGAAATCGAATTGAAAATCAAGTGTTCATGTACCACCATGACTTTTCTAACTTTCAATTCAAAAACATAAAAGTAAATAAATATAGAGATAAGGTAATCGAATTGAAATTCGACCATTCATGTATCACCATGACCTTTCGAATTTTCAATTCTAAAACATGGTAGTAAATGATTAAAATAATATAAGGATCGAATCGAAATTCAACCATTTATGTATCACAATAATTTTTTGAATTTTTCAATTCTAAAACCTAATAGTAAAATAACAAGGAATCGTTTGAAATTAGGTTATTACTTTGCAAACTTTTAAAAGTTTATGCCGTAAATAAGCGTATAAATAAAGAAAACGTGTCACAACATTTTTAAAACTTAACTATTCTCGTATAAAATGCGTAATTAAATCGAACCGAAAGCTGGGTATTCGTGTACAGACTTCCAGTTAAAACACATTGTAAACATAGAGGAGTGAAACCATATTCTTTTCGCAAAGAGAACATGGTCACATTTGAAAACATAAAGTTGTGATTCATATGGCGTTGAAAGTGGTATGCTTTGGCTTAATAGAGTTCATGCTCTTTCCTAACTCTCCAAGTAAGCAACCGGGTCCCGCGTCTGATTGGGATTTATACGCATTGCTTATCCTTAGGTTTCAATAACCTTGGTGTCAAGAGTTTCGGAAAACAGGCACGTCCCCCTTACAGTTACTACATACCCACCATAAAGAACCATCTTTAAGAAGAATAAATATCGGAACACCACAATGAAAATCAATAATTGAAAATGTTGGAAAAATCTTTGCTTTTTAGGCATAAGCCTTGGACTCGTGTGTGTTTGTGTAACTGAAGTAATTGAATCATCAGTATAATAGTAACAACTAAGTGCTTTGAACAATCACATAAGGCCCACATAATTTCTAATTATGCAACCTAAGCAATTAAGCAAATAAACTATAACTAACTAGAACACTACGTCTAATGTCCTATCTTATAGTCATGACTCTGATACCAATCTGTAACACCCCGGCTAAAGTGGAATACACCCAAGTGTGACGTACAGATTGCCCAAAATAAATGTGACACTATTAAGTGACAATATTATCATTAATTAATTTAAACATCAAGTACACAAGTTTGTAACAAGAAATACAAGGAAAATACAATAACAATTAACAACTTGTCCATTTATTAATATAACCTAAGTTCTAGTGCCTTCTCCGTTTCATCCTCTAATAATTGTACATGTAACATATATTTAAAATAAAGTTAACTAAATGAATAGTTGGTGAGTTCACATAAGTTTTTGATATACGTACATAAAAATCATACAATTCCATGAACTAGTGTAAATGAGCAAGTAAGGTCCTTTCCAACTGGGATTGTGCACCAACGTACTCAGATAAGCGCATGTAAGGTCCTTTCTAGTTGGGATTGTGCACCAACGTACTCGGATAATGAGGCCCTTTTCCACTCAAAACAACAAATGTATTGAGAGCAAAGGGGGGGGGGGGGCGTATGATCATACAATCATGAAGTAATCCATGAGCAAGTAATTTGTAGCAAGTAACACGTAAACACACAAGTCCATGTAGCGAATTGTAGTTTGCAATTAATGAATAAAAGAAATTGTAATTTGGATAGGATATATATGCTACCCCCAAAAGTAGTAAAAGAGTAAAAAGGGGTGTGAGAAACTCACCCTGAAGTTGAAGACAAACTTGCAATAAAACCGAAAGTGCGTAAATGAACCGAAGCAATTGAACTTCACGAACTAGAATTAAAAGTACAAAATATTAACTAACAACCTATAAAAGTAAGCAAATCGATTTTCCAACAATTGGAAGTGTCTAAATGTATATTTTATTATGGAGTTGGATAATATGATTTTTATACATTAACGAATTTTAACGAATTAATATTTTAATAATAAATTATGTTAGTGCACGGTTTTGCGTCTCGAGTCTTTGTATTTATCGTTAACATATTTTTCGTTTTGTTTAATGTAATAAACAATTAAATTATCTTTTAGTTCGTTAATGTATTGTCTAGTTCGCTAAGGATGTTTAGCGAACTAAGACTTAAGATATTGTCCCTCCTGATTCGTTAAGGATGTTTAATAAATCAGGGGGTGATTCGTTAAGATTATTTCGTTTTAATGTGTGTAACGAAGTAGACCCTAGTTCGTTAGGGAATGTTAACGAACTAGGTCTATCTTCTATATATAGTGACCTTTGTCACTGTTTAATGTTAAGTTTTGAGATAATCAACGAACCTCTGCCCAAATACTCTCTCAATCTTCATATTAATATTATTAACATACACATACAATACATATAACATATTAACTATAGTTCAATGGCAATTATGATTTAGATCCGTATTTAGGTTAATCGAGAAACAACTCAGATCTTAGATCTGTGTTAGTAAGGGTAAACCTGAGATCAAACATGTGGTATCAGAGCTTTCGGAGCTCTTTTGCTCTTGAATTTGATAGTTAACTCGTTATTATAGAGATTTAATTGTTAGTTTGTGTTAATTTTATGTTCGGTTTGAATTTGAATCGAAATAAGATTAATCTGATTTGATTATGGAAGGATTGGATTAGTTTTGGTTTTGGTAAGGTGATTGTGAACTGTGGTTGATTGGAATTGAGTTTTGATTGTTGTTGGATTGTGTTTGTGTGGATCAGGAATGACCGAGAACAGGGGATCAGTTTGTGGTTAGTTTGATTAAGGATATTGATGAATTGGGTTACGGGGTTGATACGAGTGGTTTCGTTATTGATTTGCGAGTATTTTGATAGTTGATTTGTGTGATTTGATTGAGAATTCGTTGTGTATTACAAATCTAGGTTTCTGGGTTCGTATTCTTCATTTCCAGATTTCTAGAAATCTTCCTTGAAGATTTGAAGATATGAATATTCAAATTTGATTCGTTAATCTGAGCTTGATTTGCTAATCCATTCAACTTGATTCGTTAACAAATTTCGTCGATTCGCTATGAGTTATAGTTGATTCATTTAATCAGTTCGCTAATCCATCTGATTCGTGTTCACAAATTCGTGTGACACGTGGTCACCTTGGAAGCTGTGTTATAACAACCTTTGCCACGTGGCATTAGGTGTCAGAGTTTGTTACAAACGGTTGTAACAACCTGATTCGCTATAGGTTGATTCGCTATCAACTATAGCTGATTCGTCATCTTATTCGCTAAGTTTATCTTAGTGATTCGTTATAGAAAACTTTCTAATTCGCTAAGCTTATACTTAGTATTCATTCAACCAATTCGTTAGTTGACTTATCCTTTCATCATCTGATTCATTAATTTCAATTCTGATTTGGTACTTGATCATTCTTAACTTCGTTAAGATTTGATTCATTAAAAACTGTTCACAGTTCGCTACAACTGTTCACAATTCGTTACATTCACTGTTTACCATTCGTTAATCTTATTTTTTCAAAATTAACCCTTGAATTTTTAAAATTTGTCAAAATGGCTGTTATGTATGCACTACCCTCAAAGAATATGTTAATGCAACAAATGTTGCAACTTGATACCGAGATAGGTTACATTCTAAATGTCCAAGGTTGATGAAGTTTAGTGACTTTACCAAGTGGGAACCTCGGTTTCGTGCTCATCTAGGATCAGTCCACCCTGACTGCTCATATTGCTTAGATAAAGTTTATACTGTTCCAATGATTGGAGATGAGACCATAGGCTTCAGACCTAAAGCTATTTCTTAATACTCACAGGAAGAGAAGAAGGCATTAGAGATAGAGACAAAAGCGTATTTTACTCTAACCATGGCTTTACCTGAGAACATCTTTCATCAAGTGGGTAGTATAAAAATTTGTGCCTTTTTGTTTCAACATATTCGAATGAGAAGTATGGGAAACACTGTTGAAAGCAAAAAGGTTATACTTAAGTTTCAATTCAGAAACTTTAACTTACTCAAAGGTGAGACGGTTGAAGAAATGACGACAAGATTTAATCACTTGATTGCAGAGATGGATAAAATGAAGTTGGAAATTTCTGAAATTGATAAGATTGATACTATTAAGAGTGCACTACCAAGTTCGTACTCTACTTTCATAACGGTATTAAAAGAAAATAGTTATTTCAATGAAGATTTGACTGCAAGTGAGTTTTTACAAAAGATTGAAGCTCGTGAATATGACCTCAAGTGTCAAAAATCATCCAAGGAAAGTCAAGATCCTGCTTTCTATGGTGGTAGCATGCCTCTAAGTTCAACCATTTCACCGATTACTGCATTTCTTACTCAAAATGCAAAAGAAAATGAAACAACCATCTATAGTGATCCTAGAGCATGTTTTTATACAGCTGGTAACTCTGGATCACCAAATGTTTCTGTTGGTTCGGGAAGTTCATCCACTACAAATCAATACTCATCACCTCCGAATGTCAACATGAAAGAAGCTGAACAAAATTTTGCCTTTCTATCAGCTTTCATGACTTCTTATGAAAATTTGGTGAGTAGCAAGATTGCCACTAGTTATCTGACTGATGAAGATTATGATCAGATTGATCCAGATAACTTAGAAATCATGGATTTACAATGGAACATGGCAATGATTGTTCGTAAGGTGAAAAGATTTATGCAAAGGACTGGAAAAGACCTTCCTGCCTTGAACAAGAAATTGGGATTTGACAAGTTAAAGGTGAAATGTTACAATTGTCAAGAATTCGGACATTTTGCAAAAGAATGTGACAAACCGAAAAAGGAGTATACTGGTCCTCGTGGTCAAAGTCAAAATTCTTCAACACCACGAGGTAATGATGCTGAGAAGAAACCATCAAGTTCTGGGTCACAAACAATGTTAGCTGATGAAAATGATTGGTCACAATGACTACTGTGTAATGATAATCAAGCTAATTTGGCTTTGTTTGGGTTGACTCAAGACTTTCATGATACTAGTGGAAGTAAGGTGTTTTCTGATAATGATTATGGATCTGATTCTGATGACTCCTATGACAAGCCTACAACTGTCTTTGCATGTATGGCTAAGATCAATGAGGTTAGTCATTCTATTTCTGCTACATCATCGGTTAAAGTAATGTGTGTTGAATGTGAATCTAACAAACCTAAGTTAGAATCTTTAAAGAATCATAATGATAATTTAGTCAGAGAAATTGCTTCACTAAAAGATACTTATCGACAATCTCTCGAATCTCAAATAAGATCTCGTGAGAAGATTGAAGCATTGTCGACAAGTAACCATGATCTCAAAGCTGAGTTATCTGTGAAAATGACTATTAATGACCAAATTTTCAAGAAATCTTGAATCATCGTTAAAAAATAACCGAACTTGAGAATGAGGTTCTTGAGTGGAAGAATGAATTGGGTGAATTTCGAAACTCTTCTTTTATGTTGAATGAAATTATTGAAGTTTCTGGAAAACAAAAGGATTCAAAGAAAGGTATAGGTTTTGTTGAAATTCCTCCACCGTTTCACAATGATTATAAAATTAATCCTTTTGCTAAAAAGGAAGAAGATGTAATTGTGAAAGAACCTGTGATTTCAGAAAATCCTAAACTCATTAAATCTGAAACTGTTAAAACCCAATTTTCTCCTCAAAAAACTCATGTTCAAAGTAACAAAGTTTATGTTGAAAATGTTGACAAAGTTATAATTGAGGATGTGTTCTAACCTGAAATCATACACAAGAACAAGAACATTCCAAGTTCAAATCACATACTTTGTGAACCTCATGAATTTGAGGAGGCTGTGTATGGTTCACACACAACCAAGGTAAAACAAGATACTCATGTCAATGTTAAACCAGTGAAGACTAAGAAACCAGAAAAACCCCCAATTTCGGATGAGGATTTTTTGTGTTTTATAAATCCAACAGTTTCCAAGCCATCTACTGGTAGAGTATTTAAGTTAAAGGGGATAGACACGATGTTCACAGAGAAAGACATTCCAATAAGTATCATTAAACCAGAACTTATTGAAAGTTTGTTTCAAAATGAAACTTC
Organism: Bidens hawaiensis; assembly: GCF_021521415.1. Classification (NCBI taxonomy): domain Eukaryota; kingdom Viridiplantae; phylum Streptophyta; class Magnoliopsida; order Asterales; family Asteraceae; genus Bidens; species Bidens hawaiensis. The sequence continues at coordinate 590,198 of NW_027491530.1, forward strand.
CAAGATTCAAGATCTTGAACGTCGATATGCTCAAGCGAAAACATTAGTTTCATCTGATTCATTGACTAAAGCAAAACAAGTTTTAAAACAACCTAAGAAAGTTCCATTTGTGAAGTCAACTGGGACAGATACATTGAAAAGTTTTTCAAACTGTTCTAATTTAAATTTCTACTTGAAAAAGAAATCTGAATTATCTGATGATTTTGCTAAGAGCATGACCAAAAATGTGAATCATCATCCGTCATCTGTGTCACATGTTCCGACCAATTCTCAACATGATCATGTTGACATGCGAAGTTGTTTTCTTTGCGGTCAACAAGGTCATGTAGTGAGAAATTGTGGCCAGAAGAACTATCAGAATATTCATCGTTTTATCAAGGATCATTAAAAACCAGTTCCTTTGGTAAAGGAGATTATGAAACGACCTGTGTCGTATGCTGATGATACTCATATTATGTTCTCTAACGTACATCCTCGAAAAGTTGTTCATGTGAATGAAACTCATGGTTCCGTTAAACCTAAGTTTATTCCAACTGAACCGTTATGCAAAATTGTTAATTCACATGTAGTTCAAGCTGCGTATCTAAGACGAAAGTTTAAGAAACCTGTAACTTATTCTCAAGTTCTGAACAACAATTGAATGCAACTAAGTTTAACTTTTCTCAAGAAAACCAAAAGGTGCCCAAGACTGAGGCCTGGGCTGCCTTTTTGAATTAATCATTTTCATTTGTGTATAGGGTACATCCAAGACCATTTCTGGTGAAAACTGGATTATGGATAGTGGATGTTCTCGTCATATTACTGAAAATCTTGACCTCTTAACAAATGTTAGAAATATTCACGGGGGTTATGTGGTGTTTGCTGGGAATTCTGGGGGTATGATTACACAAGAAGGTGACGTTTCGAATGGGCATATTACTTTTTAGAAGGTTAACTATTGTGATAAAGTGAACCATAATTTATTGAGTGTGTCGCAAATCTGTGATAAGCAATACACTACAGTATTACAGATAAAGAGTGTCTGATTTTAAAACTGGGTTATGTGATTCCCAATGACATGGTTGTCATGCGATCACCTCGATCAAATGATGTTTATGTCTTGAATATGAGTTCTAAAGTATCAACATCGATCGAAACATGTTTTGTCTCGAAAGCAACCGAGAAAGATTCTATTCTATGGCATCTTAGAATGGGTCACATACATGTTCGAAAGATGAACTATCTCATGGCTAATGACTTAGTTGAGGGCTCTCGTTAAAGAATTTTAAGTTATCCGATCACTGTGTTGCTTGCAAGAAGGGCAAACAGAAGAAGAAGCCACACCCTTCTAAGTTATTAAATTCCATTGATACTCCTCTTGAACGACTTCATATGGATTTATTCGGTCTTGTGAATCGTGCGAGTATTTCTGGAGACTGGTATTGCCTAGTATACTCCTCTTGACAGAAGAACTATCAGAATATTCATCGTTTTATCAAGGATCATTAAAAACCAGTTCCTTTGGTAAAGGAGATTATGAAACGACCTGTGTCGTATGCTGATGATACTCATATTATGTTCTCTAACGTACATCCTCGAAAAGTTGTTCATGTGAATGAAACTCATGGTTCCGTTAAACCTAAGTTTATTCCAACTGAACCGTTATGCAAAATTGTTAATTCACATGTTGTTCAAGCTGCGTATCTAAGACGAAAGTTTAAGAAACCTGTAACTTATTCTCAAGTTCTGAACAACAATTGAATGCAACTAAGTTTAACTTTTCTCAAGAAAACCAAAAGGTGCCCAAGACTGAGGCCTGGGCTGCCTTTTTGAATTAATCATTTTCATTTGTGTATAGGGTACATCCAAGACCATTTCTGGTGAAAACTGGATTATGGATAGTGGATGTTCTCGCCATATTACTGAAAATCTTGACCTCTTAACAAATGTTAGAAATATTCACGGGGGTTATGTGGTGTTTGCTGGGAATTCTGGGGGTATGATTACACAAGAAGGTGACGTTTCGAATTGGCATATTACTTTTTATAAGGTTAACTATTGTGATAAAGTGAACCATAATTTATTGAGTGTGTCGCAAATCTGTGATAAGCAATACACTACAGTATTACAGATAAAGAGTGTCTGATTTTAAAACTGGGTTATGTGATTCCCAATGACATGGTTGTCATGCGATCACCTCGATCAAATGATATTTATGTCTTGAATATGAGTTCTAAAGTATCAACATCGATCGAAACATGTTTTGTCTCGAAAGCAACCGAGAAAGATTCTATTCTATGGCATCTTAGAATGGGTCACATACATGTTCGAAAGATGAACTATCTCATGGCTAATGACTTAGTTGAGGGCGTCTCGTTAAAGAATTTTAAGTTATCCGATCACTGTGTTGCTTGCAAGAAGGGCAAACAGAAGAAGAAGCCACACCCTTCTAAGTTATTAAATTCCATTGATACTCCTCTTGAACGACTTCATATGGATTTATTCGGTCTTGTGAATCGTGCGAGTATTTCTGGAGACTGGTATTGCCTAGTAGTTACAGATTATTATTCACGATATTCATGGGTCTTGTTTATGAGCTCAAAAGACCAAACACCGGGTCTCGTTCAAAATTTAATCACTAAGATCGAATCACTATACAAACAGAAAGTGAGAAGAATTCGAAGTGACAACGGTACTGAATTTAAGAACACTGTATTGGATTTCTTTTGTTTACAAAAGGGAATTCATCGAGAATACAGTGCCCCATATGTACCACAACAGAACGGTGTAGCTGAAAGAAAGAATAGAACGTTGATTGAAGCTGCTAGAACGATGCTAGCTGATTCAAAGCTTCCAGTCCAGTTTTGGAATGAGGCGGTGAATACTGCTTTTTATACACTCAATCGAGTTCTAACTGTTAAAAGACTCAAGAAGACCAGTTATGAATTATTGAATAACCATAAACCTAATTTAAAGTACTTGGAACCATTTGGGTGTCCTTATACTATGTTGAATAAGGATGTGGTAAAGTTTGATGAAAAAGCCATTGAAGGTTATTTCTTAGGTTATGATTCTCCTAAGAGACAAGTATTTAATTTTACGTCTGGTTGTTTTGAAGAGTGGTACCATGTGAACTGTCAAAAGTACACTACTCCTCCTCAAGGAAAAGGTCCCGACTGGATGTTTGACTATGATGGCTTATTTAATTCATTTACTCCAACGACCGATCATCCAGATGAAGATTTAGTTCGTGCTTATTTTGAAGAACACTTGGAAATTCCAAGGTTTGCAAGTTCTAATGATGTTGAAGTTCCAACTGATGCTCCAACTGAAGAAACTGATAATGAGTCTCCTGTTCATTATGATAATGCTTCTACTTCATCATATGATAATGCAGTTGTGGATCAAGTTATTGAAATTGATAGTGATGTTTCATCTCACGAATTGGGTTAACATTACACTAATTTATTTAATAATGTTGCTGTTTCTGAAAATCCTACTCTCATGATTTATAATTACCATCCACAAGAAAACATTATTGGAGAACTTGATGTGGGAGTTCAAACACGACATCAAGTTGCTTCATCAAGTGAAAATAATGTCCTATGTGCTTATGTTGATTTACACTCGTCTGAAATTGTAAATCTTTCTAAATTCACTAGTTTTCTATCCCAAGTTGAGCCAACGACTCCTCGTGTGGCACTTCAAAATCCTTTTTGGGTAGAGCCATGCAAGAAGAATTACAGCAATTTGCACGTTTAGGTGTTTGGGATCTTATCGACAAACCTGCTAGAGTCAAGAAGGCGATTCCGACTAAGTGGGTATAAAAATGTAAGAGACGATCGTGGGGTAATTGTGAGAAACAAGGCACGTTTAGTGGTACAAGGTTTTCATCAGCAAGAGGGTATTGATTACACTGAATTATATGCTCCAGTCGCAAGATTAGAGTCGATTCGAATCTTTCTGGCATATGCTGCTTACAAGAATATTAAAGTATATCAAATGGATGTCAAGAGTGCTGTTCTCAATGGTGAACTTCATGTGGAAGTGTTTGTTTTACAGCCTCCAGGTTTTGAAGATCCTGATTATCCTGATCGTGTTTACCGATTAAACAAGGCATTATATGATCTACATCAAGCCCCGAGAGCTTGGTATGGCACGCTCGCTGATCATCTAACGGATAATGGTTTCAAACGTGGAACTGTTGACTGCACTTTGTTTTAAGAGAATATTGGTGATGATCTTCTCCTCGTTCAGATTTATGTAGATGACATAATCTTTGGGTCAAGAAATGACAGGTTGTGTAAAGAGTTCGAGAAATCAATGCAAACCAAATTCGAGATGAGTACGATGGGAGAGATGAATTTCTTTTTAGGGTTGCAGGTTCATCAGTCTGCGAAAGGAATTTTCATTCATCAGACAAAATATGTGAACGACGTCTTGAGCCGATTCAAGATTACTACTGGAAAAATCCCTTCTACTCCTCTTCCCGTGGGTCACAATTTATCACCGGATGAATTGGAGGATACCGTTGATCCGACCCTCTATCGTGCTATGACTGGTTCTTTAATGTATCTAACTGCTTCTCGACCCGAAATATGTTTGCTTTTTGTTTATGTGCTAGGTACCAAGCTAGTCCCCGAGTGACTCACCTGGCAGCGGTCAAGCGTATTTTGCAATATCTTAGGGGAAATCCTGACATCGGGTTATGGTACCCCAATGATGATAATTTTGATCTTACCGCTTATTCTGACTCAGACTATGGAGGATGCAAAATTCATTTCAAGTCTACCACAGCGGGATGTCAATTCTTAGGAAGCCGGCTTGTTTCCTGGCAGTGTAAGAAGCAGACAACGGTCTCCACTTTAACCGCCGAAGATGAGTATGTTGCAGCCTCGAGTTGCTGTTCCCAGGTTTTGTGGATACAACAACATCTTCACGACTATGGTTTGAAGTTTCTTATTACTCCCATCTTGATTGATAATTCTGCTGCTATTAGTATCACTAAAAATCCCGTACAACATTCTAAAACAAAATATATCGAAATTCGATATCATTTTATACGGGATTGTAATGAAAAGAAATTAATTGACCTTGGGAAAGTACATACTAATTTTCAGAAAGCCGATCTATTTACCAAAGCCTTTGATAAAACGCGCTTTCAATTTTTGCTTGGCTTTAATGGATTGAAGACCCTCGCTGGTATACTGAAACAAGGATGATTATCTATCTTTTCTGTTCGTTTTGATTTATCATTTTATTTTGTTTTTAGGTTTTAGGGGGGTGAATCTTAGAAAATACAAAAATATTGTGCGTTTCGTTTCTATAGCTAAAACCCAAAAACATTAGAAATTTTTTTGAAAAATAAAAAATACTGTGATCTTTCTTAATTTCTTGAACTTAATTTGAAAAACCAAAAACATCTTAAAATTTGAAAAATCAAAAAGATTGTGTTTTCAGTTTGTACAGAAAATTTTTGAAAAAGTCAAAAAGAATGTGAATTTCCTGTTTATAAAGAAAAATCCGAAAAGACAAAAAGATTATGTTTTTAGTATGTAAAGAGAAAAACCAAAAATTTTTTTGCTAGCGTTCGTTGAAAATTATGTCATTTACTTCTATTTGAAAGACATATACTTGTATATGTTTGGCCCTGATAATTTCTTGTAATCTTCGGGATAGTCATTTACCTGATAATAGAAAGTATTTGGGGCGTTCGTTAGGCTTTCTATTTCATTTTTAGCTGAAAATTATGTCAGTTATCTAAGTTTGTGAAGCATGCTTGCATGTATTGGTCCTGTTATCTACTCGTAGATGGACAGGATATCCATTAATTTATGAACTTAAATTAACTGGGGCGATTAAATTTTGTTTATGCTCCTCAGAATTTTGAGTTTTTGAAGCAAAAAGAGAAAATGATAGTACATTGACTATTTGACCCCAAATCTAGAAAGAAATAAGCTTAACAGACTGAGTGCTTAATCATTGGTGCATTGATAGGTCTTAAACAAGCTGTTAGAGTAAAGTAAGTGATATAAACCTAAAGAAAAGCCAAATTGAAAGAGGTGTTAGTCTCTAGCAAAAGTCTCGGTAAGGATGGCAGAAATGTAATAACCAGTCATACTCAAGCCTTATAGCTATTGATCTCCCAAAAAAATATAATAAAGCAAATAACAAGCGTTAGGATTTCTTAAAAGAAATAAGCTTAAAAGACTGATTGCTTAATCATTGGTGCATTGATAGGTCTTAAACAAGCTGTTAGAGTAAAGTAAGTGATGGTAGAAATGTAATAACCAGTCATACTCAAGCCTTATAGTTATTGATCTCCCAAAAAAAATATAATAAAGCAAATAACAAGCGTTAGGATTCTGGACACTGTGAGTCTTTATTCGGCTTAATCATCTGGATATTCATATGTATGAATATTTCACTCGCTTTTAGAGCAAACCCAAAGTCATTAAACTTGATCACTGCTGTACTTCGTACAATCCAAATTACTGATTTGATCAAAATCTGCTGTTTGTCATACAATTGTTCCTCCCTTGCGCGCGTCTCAATACCAATAAGAAACGGACCCCAGGGGATACAATGTATGTATGCCGATAGATGGACTTATGCATATTCATTCACAGTAAAGGAAACTTGATGCATTGCTCAAATATTCTAAAAGTTTCAAATTTTGATCAACACTATAACGGTTTAAGTCAAGTTGGGGTGATTTGGCAAAAATCAAAATAAGCTTGAACTGAGATTAGGGGCTGATAGTTTCTGATATTCTGTGCGCTAATTGAACCTTAAAATCATATCATAGAATGTTCGAAGGTTTGTTATAAGATTTAAGTGGACAACAATATCAATGACCGACTTAACGCCAGTCACAATATCGCTGAAATATAAAACTGTGATGGAAGGGCATTTTGGTCAATATGATTTTCTACTCAAACTTAACAAAAACACAAAAATATGTTCTGCTTTTGAAAAATTATAGAAAAACACAAAAAGATTGTCTATTGTTCTAGTTCGGATATTTCTGTAATACATTCAATAAGTTTTTACAAAATACGAAAAATCTTTTATATTTCATTTTACCTATTATTTAAGGGGTATTTTTAAATAAACGTACAACTTTTTAAGTTATTTGATTATCGAGATAAACGACCTCGGTAACTCATGTAAGTTAATTGGATAAAAATATTTATTTTTATTCATTTATTTATTTATTTATTTAATTATTTAAGTTGAAATTAAATAAACTATGATTCGGTATTTATGGATAACGAATTAGGTTGTTTTTTAACGAACTAAACTCTAGTTCGTTCAACTAATTCGCTTCCGCACTCTGTAACGAAACAAGTCTAGTTCGTTATGCATACTTAACGAATCAAGCACGAATCAAGGCTATTTCGTCATCTCACGTGTTCAGTTTAGATAACGAATCAGCCGATTCGTTATTTCAAAACTCACACGAATTAGGCCAATTCGTACATTGGGAAGCGTGTAAGAACTGGGTATAAAGGACATGTGTGAAACGAACCGTCCTTCACTATTCATTCATCTTCCTTATACCTAAAGACACCCTATTCAAAATTTTTCTGATTTTCTCGATCTTCAAAATTCGAACTTTTGAGTTTACCAGTGTGTTGCTAAGGTATAGATGATCACTTCTTAGTGATATTCATCAAAAATGTTACTATGTTGATAGGCTAATTATGCAATTTTGTTATAAGGGTTTTACGAGTTTTAAAACTCTGCTTAATCGATGCCATGCTGTGTTAATATAGTTTATTTTGATTTCATTATGTTCGGAATGTGATTCCGAGATCCTTGGTGGACTTTAATCAGTGGTTGATTATTGTTTGCTGGGTCAATTGATTGTTTATGGTTTCGGGTGTTTATGCTCTGTTAAAACCCCTATTAACCTAACTTATTTCATGTTGATTAAACTCCAAATCAACACCATTTGATTCGTATTGTGTTTCCGAGATCATTACGAATTTCGATTCGGTTATTCAACGATTATTATGGGATAATCGAACCTGGATTTAGCTTGTTGACTTTCAGTGTTCATCTCTAATTTTGACTTTGACCAGAAGAGTCAAAGATTAAGCCAATTTCGTGGCCATTCGTTATACTTAGCGAATTGAAACTCTTCATGTCCAATTCGTTAAGCAACTTACACGAACTAGGTTAGCGAACCATTTAGTTAACGAATCAAATATGAATTCGTCAATTTATAACGAACTAGAAGTTAGTTCGTTCTTTTTAGTAGTTCGCTAACTCTTCTTCGTTAAATTATTTACTTGATAGCGAATAAGTCAATTCGTTACATTTCTGTAACGAATCAGCTTGTTTTGATAACGAATGACATTTTACAATTACTTATTTAATTAATTTCACCAAATATTGTAATGAATAAAGTATTCCACACGTCTAAACGCGTCGATACATCGATTACGCACGACATACAAAATTAAATACACCATCTATTGATAATTATTTATATATGTGCTAATTGTATATTACATCTTCACATTACTTATATTCATTTATTTTATTCAGTGAAATGGCCGATCAAATGGATCAAGATCCACCCGTTGCTCCCCAAGAACAAGAACAACCCCAATATCAATAGCAACCTCAAGAACAGGCTGATGTACAGTTATTATCATATGATAAGAAGCACAACATATGTGCTTATGTTGATTCGGATGTTGCTGACGTAGTTATGTTTGGAGATATATTAGCATTTTTACGATGTTCGGTGATCCATTATGCTATAACTGCTCGATCTACTGTCTTTCTGAGCATTATTAGGCAGTTCTGGAATACTGCTGAGTTTGTTGCAGCCGAGAATCACATTCGAGCAACAATCAATCAAACTCCTATCACTGTGGATGTTGACGTGATTAGGAGGGTGCTTCAGTTTGGGGACAATTATAATAACCCGAGTGAGTTTGATAAGAAGTTAATCAAGGGTTTATTTACACGTGTCCTTTATGGTAGAGATGTCGAAGAGTCCGTGCTTAACAAGAATGGCCTGTGCCTGCCTTACAAGTATCTTTTACACGTACTGATTCATTGCATGGGTGGTTGTAAAGGTGGATTTGATGAATGCCGTATAAGTTTGCAATCGAAATTTGTGGCTCTTATTCTCAATAAACCATTCAACTACTCAGAAATGGTTTTCGATCATATGAAAGAACAAGTTCAGAAAACGATCCAGAAGAAGAAGTTCTTGATGTATCCCCGATTTCTACAGCTGATAATTCAAGACATTATTGATCGAACGGTAGTGGAAGATGTCCTTGATCTAGAACACATGAAGGCTGACACGGTGCGTAGAATGACTATCTATCATAAGGAGAGGCCACGGGACAAACGAATGATTGGTCATATTATTAAACCTAATTATGTATGTCCTCCCAATGAACGTTGGATCCACGATGACTCGGATTCCGAGCGTGAGGGAGGAGAAGGTGGGAACGATGATGATGGTAATGATGGTGGACACGGTGGTAGTGTTGGTGCTGGTTATGCAGCTCTTCAGCAACAAGCTGCAGTCAATGCCGCGTTAGCAGCTACAATTGCAGCTCAACGTGAAAGAAAAAGAAAAGGGAATGCACCAGATTTTGAAGTTCCAGCCAAAAGACGTGTATCTGCTGGAGCTGGCATAATTATTGGTGTTCCAACGCCTCGTCAAACCATGTCTCATTGCCCAGTAGTGCCGCCTACTACTAACACTCCGGCGCTTACATTGACAACTACGATGGTCCCTCATGAGCGGCTTGGTATGATTCCACAGATGGCACCAGCTGAAATACCAATGC